>NC_088619.1:13413913-13728016 GCF_036013475.1 Columba livia
TCTTAACAGATGTCTTAATTAGGTGCTGTTGTTAACAGGAACATGACGCTAATTAGAATCACACCCTCCAGGTGACAGTAAATTGTAAGGAAAAGTTGTCGAGGTGGAGCCTGGGTTAACGGGTGCGGGAGGAGATGCTCCCACCGGCCGCCTCGGGGAGCGGGGAAGCTGCGGGCTGGGCAGAGCGGGGGGAGCTGGCGCAGCTCTCGCTGGGTTTTTCCTCTCCTGTCTCCAGGAATTCCGTCGCAGGAGGAGCTCGCTGTGCCGGTGCGTTAAGGGGAGGGAGGGAAAAGGCCTTTCGGAGCCGTCTGGTTGATTTGCGTTGCGGGTAGAAATGCACAGCGCTGCTCTCCAATCTCCTATGTATTAATGTATGTATATGTATATTGTTGGTGCGTGTGCCCGGAGGCTGCACCGTGCCCAGCATCGCCTCCAAAGGCTTACAGGAGCGGGCTGAAGTAAACAAATGTGGTGCGGGGCTGTGGGGGGCCCTGCAGCCCGAGCGCTGGGATGGGCGCTGGGATGGGTGCAGGCAGCGGGCTGGCAGGAGCCGGGGACACGGACCTGTCCCTGTGGCTGGAGCAGCCGGGGAGCCCTGGGGACGGTTCTGTAGCGCTTGTGTGTGCAGGCGGGGCGGGGGGAGCGGGGAAGCAGGGATTTCTCGGCTTCGCACTCCAGTGAGCGTGACATTAACAACACTGACTATTTTTGGTTGCCTTTTGTGCGGGTTTGGAACTCGCCCGCTGCCTCCGCGGAAGCCTGGCCCTGGCAGGGCGGCTCCTGCCGCCGGGGTTCTGTCCCGGGGGTGCAGCTGGGGGGGCCGCAGGTCGTGATGTGCTGCAGAGGCTGCGAGGTCGGGGAACACCATGCTGTTTTTCTCTGCTAATTCTGCCGGGCGCTGTCCTGGATGTCCATGGCTCGCGGTTCATCTGGCAGCGCTTCGCGGGTGAGTTCCTCTGCCCCGGTGTTATTTGCACTCCAGCGGTACCAAAGGCTGCAGCCCGGCTGGAGGCCTTGCTGTGCGTTCTGGTCCCCAGAAAGCTTCCTGGTTTCAGTCTAAAATGGTTCAGGCGTGATAAAGACTCACAAAGCAAGAAATTAAGGCTATTTTTCTGGATAATAGATGACGAAGGAGCCTGGAGTTGATGATTTTCGTGGAGGGATGGTTGCAGCGGGTTGGGGCTGGCAGGGCTACCCGGGGCTGGCCGGTCCCTGGGAACGTGTTCCTGGTGCTGCACGGTGCGTCACAGAAAATACAGGAGATTGGTTTTTCCCCTCTCTCCTTTGAAATGATCTGTGGGCTTGTTCAGCACCACAGAAAGCTTTGGCACAAGAGCACACAGACGCTGCTGCGGCATTAGGTAAACCCTTGCCAGGCTTCAGGCGGTTGCTTTTGGGGCACGGCTGTGGGATCCTCTCACGGGGGCGTCAATTCTGTGTAGCGAGCTAAGGGGCTGGTTTTGGAGCATGGAAGATGGGTGGTCCGGAGCCTCTGGGCCAGCTGGCTGGGCGCCGCTGCGGCCGTGAGCCCAACGCCGGTGCCCGAAGGGGCAGAGCGGCCTGGGATGGGGCTGGAATCGGGGCCAGACGTTGCAGAGCGGGCGGTGCAGAAGGAGCCGTCGCCGCCAGACGTGTCTGCGGAGCCGCTCTGCGCAGCCGCGCTGGCGGAGCAGCACGCCGGTGTCTCCTGGGTGCCCCGTGGTGCCCGTCCCGTCCCCTCCCGCTGCTCCTGGGAAGGCTGGGGGCTCTCGGGTGTGTTTTAGCATGCTGACCCTTGCTCTGTGTGACGTTGCCTTTGGAAAACCTGCTCCTCCAGCTTTCCTTTCCCAAACCTGGCCAGTGGTGCGAACCCCGTGTGTTCCCCGCTCACACCGCCTCCCTGTGACGGGGCTGCTGTTTTCCTGTCCTTTCAAAAGAAAGGGCCTCTTTCCCAGTTGTACTCCTTGCTCCATCTCCCATCGCTACAGCTCGTCGTCCTCAATTGCCGTGTTGGTGTCCCGGGCAGTGGGATGGCCGGGCAGGGATGGAGCCGTCTGTCTGTCCGTGCTGCTGTTTGTCTCCCGGTGCTGCACAGCACGGTTCTCCTTTCCCACCCTGGTGGGGCCGTTTGGCTCATTTACCGCGATGCCTGAGAGGGCCCCGGGTCTCCCCAGCCGCGGGGGGGTCAGGAGCAGGACTGGAGCGCTCGGGGGGCACTCAAGTGTCCCCATCAGACTCGCGTCTCAAGCAGCTTGTCCAGCATGGGCCATATTTGCCCATTCGATGTAAAAATAAAGGTTTTTAAGTGTGTGCATTTACTAAATTAGTTTGTCGTCACAATTTTTCGAATGGATCAGGTGACAGTAGATAAATGAAGGTTATTGAGATAATAAAAGCCGTGAGGGAAGTTCCTTAATTTCTTTGAGTTCTCTTTTAATTTATGGCCTTATGGAGTGAGAGTATGCTGAATAATTAGTTCTTATGAATGATTTGCTCTTTTCAAAGAACCGTGGGGTTGGTGGGGGGGTTGAGCTGGAGCCCGGCGGAGGGGGTCGAGCGGGACGCGGCGCAGCCGGGACGCGGTGCTGGAGCCGTAGCTCCTCGGGCATCACCCGGCACAGCTGGCAGGGCTGCCTGGCAACATCTCTCCTTTTTGCACATCTGGAGTAAGAAAGTGCAGGAGACCGAGGTGCCTTTCGCGAGGCGTTGGAGTGAGTCAGTGTCTCAGCTGGGTGTGAAAGGTGACCTGCAGAGCAGTTTGCTTTCAAATGAGTCTGAACGCCTTTTGCTTGTCGGTGATGAATACAATGAAGTGGAAAGGAGACAGATTTTCAAGCGTGTGAGCTGACAGGCCTCCCACGGCTCCGCTCGGGGCCCCGGTGACCCTGCAGCCCCCGCAGCCCCGTCCTGCCCCGTCCAGCCCCGTCCTGCCCCGGCCGCTGTGGCGATCGGCTCCGGCCCCGCCGGGGGGTCGCTGCCGCGGGGCCTCGGGAGCGCCGGTGCCGTGCCCCAGCCCGACGCCCCTGCACCCTGGCGGGCCGGGATGCTCTGCCCGCCCGCAGCAGGTTTTTCCTCTCTGAGCTTTCCCGGGCGGGCAGGGGCTGTCGTGCTGTTCCAGGGCTTTCTGCTGAAACCGTTTGAGGTATTTTGGGATATGCGCGTTCTTGCAAATTAACTGACAGGCTGAGATAGCAGACAAGGAAGCACAATTTTCTTCTCTGTTATTTCATTAGTTATTGAGATTTTTTTTTTTTAAACTTTATTTTTAATAAACCAATCTAACGCTAGCGCTCTTTGCTCAGCTCGCACTCGGGTGCTCCAGGCATCGTTGTGCCTTCCAGACTAGACAGATTGAATTTCTAATGGGTAGAAATCAGCACACGGGTGCGGGGTCCCTTTTTGCGTTCATTATCCCGTGTGGCCGTGTCCTCCCTCCCGCTGCGGGTTCTCCCGCCAGCCCTCCTGCCTGTCCCAGGTTTTTGGGCAGCCTCGGTCCCGGCCCCTCGCCGGGGTGTCCTGGTCCCCTCGGTGACAGAGCGGGATCTGCGGGTGCCCCCCCGGCTCTGCCACGGGGCGCCTGGAAATGGCCTTTAAAAGTAGAAGAGGAGCTGGACCTGCTGGGTTTGAGTAGGACCGGCCAACATTCCCCTTGGGCAGTCGGATGGATTTGGGATCACTTGAAACTGGGGATCCAGGCAATGGCGTGAGCTCCGTAACCTGCTAAAATCATCTCGGGGAACGTGCCCGGCCAGTGCTTCGAGAAACTGGGGCTACTGAACCCGGGGAAGTCATTGCAACTGGAATTGATGGGAGTGATAAAACAGATGCTGACAACGGGCTCACCTGCTCCGCAGCTGGGAGGGAATATTCTCCTCTTGTGGGATCGATAAGCAATGAATTGTGGAGCAGGGTGCCAGAGGAGAAAGGAGAGTTTTCTGGATTTCATTGAGCTCTGGCTGAAACGCAGACGTGAGAATCTGGGACCTGCCGGTGAAATCCTGACTTGATAACCGGTTCCTCAGTTTCTGGGCTGCAGATGATGCTTCCTCTGCTGGATAAATCCACTTTTGAGTATAGGACTTGTTCCTAGACAGTTATGCCCCCAATGTTCTTGTGCTTATCTCCAGGGATGCAGCGCCTGCTGGTATCAAGAGGTCCCTTCTGGCCCTTCTTTGCGTAACCGGGCAGAAAGTTCCCAAGTTCACAGCTTACGGCCTAAGCAAACGTAGTTACTTATGCTAAGCAAACTCTCCATAAGCAGTTTTTGAGCAAGTTCTGTAAGAAGCACCGCGCTGAGCAGCGGAACAGGCTGAGCAGTCTATTTCCAGCACTGCTCCCCATCCCACCGGCACCCCTTTCTGTGCAGGGACCGGGTGCCGGGGCTGCCTGAAGCTCGTCTGAGGGCCGTTTGTAGGGAGAGGGGACTAGAGATCTTGCACAACGTGTGCTTTGGGCTCTGGGCAGCGATGGAATTTCTGCCGTGGCGCTGTAGCAGGTATGGAGCTGCTGTGAGCTGCTGGCGGCGCCGGGGGCGGTCACTGCTCTCGGCTGGTGACCCCGGTTGGGGTGCCACAGCTCGAGCTGCTCTCTGGCGGGTGTGGGCGGTGGCTGTGGCGCTGCCACACGGGGCTCAGTGCCGCGCGTACGTGGTGCTGCTGCTGGAGATCGCCCCCCGCGCCGGGCGCTCTGCGGGCAGCCCGGTACCTGCACCTGGCGCGTCGCTGCTGCGCCTGCCCGGAGCCACCGGGCAGCTTGGGACGCTCCCCTGTGCTCCGCCGGCTCCGGCATGGCGTGGTGGCAGGGTCATGGCACGCCATGGTGCTGGGGTCCTGGCACAGCGTGGTGGCAGGGTCCTGGCACACCATGTTGCCGGGGTCCTGGCACGGCGCGGTGGCACCGGTGGGAGCCTCGAGCCGCGGGCAGGTTGCACGGGGGCTCTGCAGGCGGGTCTGGCTGAGAAGGTGCTTCCTGGGCTATGCAAATCCTGGTGTGGAGAGGGACCTAAATCATTACACGCACAGCCAGATTTTTTTAAATAAAGCTATCTACAGTATATTGCAGCAGTAATTAGGAATCCTGAGCTGGCTGCATCTCGATCTTTATAGCAACATAGCTGATAAAGCATGATTCAGGGACCTCGTTATCTTTTTTTAAAGAAGTTTTTATTTAACTTCCGTGAAGTTGCCATGGTTACTCCTGTGCATGGCTTCCCTGCCTCTCTTGCCTTAAGTGCAGCTGCTAGCATTGAGAATTAAAACATCTACATTTGGAGCAGCCCTGCTCCCCCCGTGATCCTGGCCGTGCGCTTGCAGAGCTGTGGGTCGGGAGCCTTGTCCCTTGCCGACCCTGGAAAAGGCATTTTCAGCTCCTGTGCTTGAGCTGTTTGGCTTCGTGCAGCTCTGCCTTTCCCTGCTAAACAACCACCCCAGCGGGAAACATTGGGAGGGTGGATTTGGGTCCCCGTCAGTGTGGGAAGGAGACGCTGGTGCTTCCCGAGCTGAGCTGCCTCTGCAGACACCAGCGATGCGCCTCGCCTGGCTGGCGCTGTGTCGGCTCTTGCCCCCTTGCATGCTAAATGGTGTCGTGTCCCCATCCAGATCCCTGGCTTGCTCTGCGTTTTGGATCATAGTGCCTCGGTGTCCGGGAGCGGACGGAGGCAGGAGGTTTAATGAGCCCCAACGAGCCCGCTCCTGGTCCCGCAGCGGGAGGCTGTGGAGGCAGGTGCAGGGAGCCGAGGTGGGGTATGAGATCAGCCCGTTTCCATGGCGATGGCCATGACATAAGACAGCGACGGGAGGTGTTTTGTGGTAGCACCTCTTGAGCCAGGCAAACCCAAGAAGTTGTGGAGCTGAGGAGGCAACGACACCCCAGGCAGCTGGGGGAGCGGGCACGGGGGCGATGCTGGAGGGTGGGCAGCCTGCAGAAGGGGAAATCAGCATTTGGCCAGTTGTGTTGGATGGGAAGGCGAAGCCGCCTCCTCCCGCCAGCGAAGGGCTTTGATTAGTGCTGGCAGGGGCACTGGGGTCTCGCCGGTGCTTGGCGCTGCCGCCCCAATCTGCTGCGCCGCTTCCCGTCCCCGCGGCGCCGGGCAGGTGCTGAGGAGCCCGGTGCCGGGCTGGCGCTAACGGCCATCTGTCCAGGGCCGGGCTGAACTCTGTCCTCATTCTGTCTGTCAAAGTTTTGTCAAGCTTCCCCTCCTGCTCCTCTCGGCGTTTTTCAGCAGCGGAGGGTAGGAGGCTGCGTGGGAGGTGAAGCCGCACCAGAAATAATTCGGCGTGCTGGGGTGCGAGCGGTGCTGCAGGAAGGCACCTCTCCTCGCTGCTGGCCCGCGGCTGCTTCCCGGCTCCCAAACGGCCCCCGGATGAAGTGAGCAGCTTTTATTTGTTTGTCTCCCCTTTCTTCCTCCTTCCTCTCTTTCCTTGTTTCTCTTTTCCCTTCTCCGTTTTCCCTCCTGATGAAAGATTTTCTTGCAGTGTCAAGGCAATGTGACCTGGTTCCGTAATAAAGAGGAGGCTTATTAGAATTAAAGCCCAACAGTGTTAAAAAAGCAATCTTTGCAAGATTGAGGCCGTGGGGGAATTGTAAATTCTCAGCAAAGACCTCATTTAAAGGCTGGGATGAACACACACGCGTGTGCATGTACCAAAGCCTTGCACTGTGAGGGGACGGCGGACTTGGAGGAGAATTTGGGGGCGGATGAAGGAGCAGAGTGGTGTTGGGTCCCCTTGGGTTTGCCCGGATCCTGCTGTTGGGCGGGCGCGTTGGTGGTGGCGCCGGCTCCGTGGCTGGGGTGGCTCCGTCAATGTCCCTTGGGTTCAGGTTTGTTCTCTGGGGACACGGTCCCCTCGGTGGGGAGGGCGGGCTGACCCGCTGCCCCGGCAGCCCCTCTCTGCCTCCTGCCCGGGGGTTTCTCGGGGAGCGAGCGGCGGAGCTGCGGGAAAGGCCCCGACCACCCGCTGGCCACGGAGCAGCAGCCCCTGCCATTCCCCACCGTGGTCTGTTGTTGTGATTTGCTGTTATGTCTAATTAGAAAGTCAGCTCTCCTGGTGGGGAACCCGGCTGCTTCCCTGGCTCTGAGTGTCGTGCACGCCCGCGGTGCAGCAGAAATGAGCAGATCTGGGGCGAGCACAAGGGAGCAGAGCGGAGAGCTGGTGTGCGTGTCCATTGGCGCTGCGGGGGGCCGGGGCTGCCGGCAGCGGGGCAGCACGGCTCCTGCTCCACGGTGCCCGGGGTCAGGGGGGGCTCTCGGTGACGAGGATGCTTTGGGCCAGGGGGGCCCGATGGCCTGAGCCTGGTGCTGCCAGGGAACAAGATGCCACCTCCCGTGGTTTGTGTCGCGGTGCCGAGGCTCACCGCGGCCCTGCTTCTGCGATAGCCGAGGAGCGGCTGTGCCGAAGGGACAAATGGGTCTGTGCCAGCGATGGGATGGGGGGGAGCGCTTCGTGCAGGTCTCACTGGAGCGCGGGGGGAGCCCCGGCCAGTTGGGTTCGGCGCTGTGCTGTTCCCGTGATGGATGGTGCACAGCTCAGCTGTAGCCTTTGTTGTCACTTCTGCTCCTGGGTATTTATAGCTGACGAGAGCCGTGCCCAGCCCAGCGCCTGCCTCGAGCGCCGCTCCTCTGCGCCCCAGTGCCTCCGCGTCCCCCCTGCGGCCAGCGGGGAGCGCGGGGCTCCCGCTCAGGGTGGCTCCGCACCGGGGACGCTCTTGGCCCCGGGGGCAGCGGTGCTGCGGTGGCGCTGGGTCATGCTGGTGCTTGTGCAATGTGGTGATGGTCTGTGTGTGTCTAGACTTGCATTTATCCTGAGACGGGACTTAGATTGTGGGGTGTATGGTGGGGTTTGGGCAGACGGGCTTTGGGAGCATCCTGGTCCCCTCCCGTCCTCTGGACCTGCTGCACAGACCCTGAGGAGCAGCCGGGGGGTTTCTTCCCCACAGGGTCCAAGCAGCCCCTGCCTGGGCCCATGGGACACAGGGCTGGCACTGCCGCCTCTGCATAACCTGCCCTTGATTTAATGCCTCATCTAGGAGCCTTTCCCTTTGGGATTAATGGCCTTTTCGTCCCAAGCCTGTGTGAGTTCCTCTGATGTTTTGCTACTGAGTAGATGTGGGTAGGGGAGAGTTGGCTGTTAGATTGGGTGATCGGCAAGAGAAGCAATCTCTGGGAGGCCATCAGTTTGGATTAAGCTTTGTGGACTGGGATGTGGGATAATCACCGTCCTTCATTTTGGAGAGGTAAGAAACAAGTCAGCTTCTTTATGGATCATTATTGCTGTTGCAGGAATTGCTTCCAGCCCAGCCGCAGGCACGCATCCCTGCCCGCCGCAGGAGGGTGTAAAGCGGAGGGGGACCAGCCGCTGCCTCGCTCTGTTTGCACAGCGTCCTGCCCTTCCCAGCCCCGCGACGGCGGGCGGTGCGGAGCATCTCCCATCTCCTCCGCAGGCACCCTCCTCCTCCTCCGCCCGCGCACGCCCACGCGCAGCAGCGATAAAAGGCTCAGCCCTGTAAACAAGGGGAGAGCGGGGCTGATGGAATGGAAGTGGGGCAGCGGTCCGAGGCGGGGGCGCGGCTGCGGAGCCTGAACCAGCTGAGCTGAGCTGGTGGGGCTGGTGCAGCCGCCGCGCTGCCCGCGGCCGCGCTGGGGAGATGCTCGCGGGCCCACGGGGAGGAGAAAGCCGATTTGGACCCGCCGAGTGGAAGGCCTCTCTTCTCTTTTGTTTGCACTTTTTTTTTTAGATATCTGAGTGCTTCATTTTCCAGAAGCTGTCATTTTACATAAACCTCTCAGCGAGGTACATCCATTCCCACTGCCAAAATCTCCATATCAAACACTTGTAACATGCCGCCGAACTGACAGCCCTGACTATACACGCTCCGTGGCTTTACAAAGGGATGCTGCGTCGGTGAAGGATATAAATACACGCATTGAAATGACACGCAGCGCGCTCGCTCTCCAGCTCGCTCTCCCCTGCTCTCTTGCTGCCCAGTTAAAATTCATCTGCAGCCTCGGCACAGGCACCCGCAGCCCTCCCGGCTGCACCCAGCGCTGCCCGCGGTGGGGGTGCCGGGGGGCGGCTGCTGGGCTGCACCGCGCTGCGGCAGTGGGTGCAGGGCTCGCCTGGTGCATGCACTGCGGGCTGCAGCAGCAACCTGGGCGTGGGTGGGGTGCAGGAGCCCCCAGCAGCGACGCTGCTGGTGCGGTGCCTGGGAGCTGAGCGCTGGCTGAAGTGGCCTTGGCACTGCTGGGATGCGGGCAGCAGGATGCGGGTGGTGTGATGCAGGCAGCGGCACGCGAGCAGCGGGATGCGGGTGGTGTGATGCAGGCAGCGGGACGCGAGCAGGGTGCTCCTGCCTGTCAGGCAAGGGGCTGAGGTTCCTGTGATGATGGGGCCGCACCACCATCAACAAGGAAAACAGCACTAACGTGCTGGGGCAGAAAGGGCTCCTCCATCCCTGTAAAGCACCTGAGTTTGCCTTTTTCAAAGGAGATTCTTTTCTTCTGGATGGAATTCAAATCCAACCCCAAATCTCTATTTCTTTGTAAAGGAGAAGGAAGGAAATGCAAAATCCACCCCGCATCCCCGACTCTTGTCTTGCAGCTGTTGAGCAGAACCAGTGCTGCCTGTCCTGGGATTCCCTCTCTCCTCTCTGGAACGAGGTCGCTGCCGTTGTTGATGGTGTCGCAGCTGTGGCCATGAGCACCCCTCGGCGGTGACCGGGGAGGCCCCGGGAGCTGGAGTGGGTCACAGGGGAGGGGGCTCTCGGGGCTGCCTCGTTCCTCCTGCAGCTGGCCGTGCCGCGGGGGCTGGTGGCCGGTGCCAACCCCATGGCTGCAGGTCGGCAAGGGCGCAGCAGTAACTGGAGCTCCAGGCACCGGGAGACGGGGCTGCGTAGCTGGGGGAGCAGCGGCTGAAATCGTGGCGAGTGGTGGCAGCAGCCGGGGTTCTCTTGCTTCCGGAGCGGAACTCGGTGGGCATGCGGCTGGCCGGGCTCCGTGGGCCGTGCGGCTGGCCGGGCTCCGTGGGCCGCGCTGGCCGCGCTCCGTGGCTGTGGCCCCACGGCAGGGCGTGTGCTGGCCGGCGGCACCGGCTTTTACCGGCAGAGTGAGTGCCCCATCGTTTGTAATGCTACTCTTGGAGGTTTCTGCTGCTCTCACAGACAGGAACTTTGATGGGGGAAATATGAGAGTTATTTTTTTAATGTAATATCATTAAAGTGGTTTTTAATTGAGTTCGTTTCAGCAAGTTCTATGATAAATTTTTAAGCACCTCAGCTTGGAGAGACAGGTCTGCACTCGGCTCTTCTGCTGCTTGTGTGAGGGGAGCGCCAGGACCTGAAATGTTTCTGGTCTGTCCTCAGAAATCCTCCGAGGTCTCTGTCCCCAGTGAAGGGGAAGCCGGGCACGCACGTGGGGGTGCGTGTCCCCAAAGCGCCCGGCTCTGCTGCCCGGGCTGGTGGTGCCGAGGGACGCGGGGTGCTCTGGGCCGGGTCTCTGGAGAGCCAAGCTCGGCCAGGCGCGGGTCCAGGGCCGCCAGCGGAGGGTTTGCATGGCTCCCGCCCCGGGAAGGTGTGCGGGGCTGGCGCGGTGAGCGCCCGGGGCTGCATCGCCCCAGCTGCTGCGGAGCCCGGGGGGCGCGGGCTGCGGCGGCGCAGGCTGTGATGCCATCTGCTGCCCTTGCTGCCAGATCGGCACAGGCCTGGCGTCCCCAAATCGCTCTTGTTGGGTGAGAGGAGCGCACCTGGCTGGCGATGCCGGGGGCGAGCGGCCGTGTCTGCACCGGGGCCGCGGGGGGCGCTGGGCACGGGGCTGGTGGGGCTGTGGGTGACAAAGGCAAAGTTCACGAATGTTCATCGCTGGCGATGGGAAGTTTTTGTATGTGCTGATTAACTGCCTCCCTCTGATGTGACATGGCAAGATAAAATATGAGCGACTGCATTCTTTGACTTAAAACTTAATTAAAACTATATATCAAAACCGTAAGACCCTAGGCTTAATAAAACCTGATAAAATTATACTAATACACTTCAATTTCAATCCAAGGCTCCCTGATGGAAGAGCGTGAGAGGCTGAACCCATAACTAGATTAGAAACACCTCCTATGCAATATTTATGGTGCTGTCCTGCTTGAGATGCATGGCCTCCGAGGAAGACTCTGGCACCGTGATGAAGAGGAGTTGTCAGCACAGCTTACATGTAAACAGGAGCGGGGGCAGGATGGTTGGGGACACTGCTGGCAAGGGGAGAGTGACCCTGTGGCTGCGCGGGCCCTGGGCCGGGCTGCAGGGGGGAGGGATGGCAGCCCCGTGGTGCCGTGCACCGTCCCCATCCGCGGTGCCGCCAGCACCGTTTGTCGGGGCAGAGGGAGAGGCCGTGGGCTCCAGCAGGTGTGTCCTGCCCGCAGGTGTGTTCTGCTGCAGCTGTTGGCTGCTTCACCTTCATGGGGCGATTATTGAGGGAGGTGCTGCATGTTGGATTGGAGGCTTGGAGCCAGAGCCCTGGGATCAGAAGTGGCGCAGGAACCGAGCCCGTTAGTGCATCGTGCAGGAGCGTGGCCGTCCCGGCGGGGGTGGCGGCAGTCTGGCTGCCGGGGGTGATTTCATGGTGGGGGCCCCTCTGCTCCCCCTGCTCCCGGCAGGAATCCGCAGCAGCACCCAGCCCCTGCGCTGCCCCAGGCCCGTTCCCTGGTGCATCCCCGCTCAGCCTTTCTCTGCCAGCCTTGTGTCCCCAAAATTTCCCTTTTGGGCTGAAATTCCCAGGTTTGTGTCTGCCAGGGGCTTGGGGCAGGGGGCAGGCGTCACCCCACGCTGTTTGGTGCAGTTTGGGGTCACCAGGGGCTCAGCACAGCTCAGTGGCTGCGGTGCCACCGGCGCGGGATGCGGCTCTGGCAGACGGCTAATGTGGAGCATAAATCCTGGTGGAGACAGGGTCGGTCAGAGGGAGGCAGGACCAGCAAAGCATCGCGGGCGATGAGACTCTGTCCTTTGAGGAGGAACGGGGCTGTAATTACAGAGGGAAGGGAAAACACGCAGCGATGCTTTACGGGGGTGGGCAACCGAGGGAGCACTGCCAGAGCATCGCTGCCCCTGGGCACCCGCTGCCCCCGTGCAGCCGGTGCAGTGGGCTCCGGTCCTTGCCTGCCACATCGGCTGCTGCCTCTGCGTCCCTCGCTGCCAGATTTGTCCCGCACACAGTGGATCTGGGGGCCAGGGCTGCTTTTCGGTGTGTTTGCGTGCATCCCGAGCCCTGTGTTCTCGGGGTCTGCGGCGGTCGCAGCTGGTGTTGCGGGGGTATTTCTGCTGCTTTCCACCCCTTGGGCTGCACCTTGGCCCGTGGGCCGGCCCAGCTCTGCCAGGGCGGCTGTGCAGCGGTGCTGGGATGCCGGGCGGGGGGACCCGTTTGGGGGGCAGGGCCGGGGGGCTGGGAGCTGGTTCCCATCTCTGCCCACCCGGTTGCTCCTTCCCCAGGCTTTGCCCGGTTTGCTCCCGCTGCCGTCCCTGTCCCAGCCCCTCGGGACGCAGCTCACGCTGCTCCTGGAGCTGTATTTTCAGAGACTGTGGGGGATGTTGTGTGTGTAAAATTAGCACTGCCTTGTTAGTCCTTTTCAGGCTAATTCGGAGTGAAATGCTTTAGCAGCGGTGGGCTAATTCTATCAGGAGAACAAGAACTAATTAAATTCACTCTGACCATCAAGCAGTAAATTATTTATACCCAGACAGATGCAATCTCATCTCCAGCATCCAGCCCCGCTGAACTTGCCTCCTCCCCGTGTCGGGGCGAGGGGCAGGTTCGCGGTGCAGAGGGGCTGGGGGCAGCGGGGCCGCTGGGGAGAGCAGGTTTGTTTTGCTGCTGGAGCCAGCGCTGTGCTGGGACGCTCTGCTTGGCCAGCGCTGGCGGGGGGTGCAGCCGCTCTCCTCCTCCTCCTCGCCCCCGGGAGGAAGGCCGAGCGCTGTGCGAGGTGAGGGCAGGTTCATGCCCGTGTCTGGTCCCCATGCCGGTCCCTGCGCTGCCGGGTCATCCCCATCGCAGCCCTGCCTGCATCTCCCCATGGGTGCGCAGCTCAGCTGGGGCACATGTGAGGTGTTACTGTGTCCCGAAGGGGTTATTTTGTTGGATATCTGACCCGGTGTCTGATTAGATCATTTTTGTGTTTTGGTGGTAACGCGAGCTTTGGCTGCTTGAAAGCTGCAGTTTGCTCTAATGACTGCTGAGCCACAATCCCTCTCCTTCTCTGAATCGAAAGGGAAGAGAGAAACATAATTTCCTGATCCTTCGGGGAGTTCTGAAGGATTCCAGCAACCGGGGAAACTGCTCCGGCTGGGGCGGCTTAAAACAGCATGTTAAAAGTTATCGGGTGGTTATTTCTGCTAGAAGGACACAAGGCAGTGATTGCGGAGCAGCCCAGAGGGCGCGGTGTGGGGCTGGTCCTGCCCAGTCCCACAGCCGAGGGGTGGGAGGAGGCGATTTTGGGCTCTCACCGCGCTGCCTGGGGAGACATCGGCCGTTACCCAGCCGTGTCCTGGCTTTCCGGGTGCGGAGGAGCAGCCGGAGCTGCCCGGCGTTCCGCGGGGCCGGCTCCGGGCTCTGCCGTGCTCACCCCGGTGCTCGGTAGCTCAGAGCTGATGCTTTCCATGACAAATTTATTTTTCCGTAATGCTCGAGGTGAAGGCGCAGACAAAGGCTCCGGCGAGCTCACGCGTGGCGAGGCCCCTCGGGTCGCTCCTCTCCAGCTGCGCGGCGTTTTGGGACGGTTGAGCCCAAATGGTGTTTGCGTTTGCACCGGCGATTAATCTCTGCAGCAGGGGAGGGAGCTCCTGTTATGAATCAGGCTCATAACTCTCAGCACACATATTTCCAAAGCCCCGCTGAACTATTAATCCTCGCGGCTCCCTGGGGTAGGGAGGATGGAGGGAAATGTCACCTTGTGGCAGAGCGGTGACAGCGGCCACCAGCCAGCTCCGTCCTGGAGACGGCTTCTGGTCTCCAGATCACTGCCGTGGACCATGTGGCCTCACAATTGATTTAAAAAGGGGAAAAAAAAAAGGCAACTGCTTAGCTGTGGTTTTGCTGCTGCTGAGAGGACAGATTTGCCTGCTGGCAGCTCTCTGCCCTTAAATGGATGAGCTATTCAAGTGTGGGTTATGGATTTAGGATCGGCCTGGCTGTGCTGGAGAAGACACACGCCGCTGAGCCCAGATGGATGTGCGGCCAGGGCCGGGCCCGGGGGCTCGCACGCTCTTCTCGGTAGCGGCAGAAGGTGGGATGGGGGAGCCTTCCCCGGCGCAGATCACCTGGCCAAGGGCAGGAACCTCCTCCAGACTCCTGCGTCGGTGCGCGGGCGGCTCGGCCGGGTCCATCCCGGCTGCCTGAGGGACGTTCCTGGGGGGACACGATTCATTTCGTGACCCTCAAGGCCCACGTGTGCGTGGAGCAGGACGAGGGAGTGATGCCCCGTGCCGGAGCCACCGGAGCCGCCGGGCAGGGGCAGCGGTGCAGCCCATCCGGCAGCACTAACGCGGTGCAACAAATGCAAGCGTTTAATTATTTTTATTTTTATTTTCCATTTTTGACGTTGTTCCCCAGCCCCTCTATCGCGCTTCTTGTTAAGCTGTTAAATCACTCCATTTATTTAGTATGAGCATTGCTGAGAGCTCATTTTTATCTTGGTGAAAACCAGACTTGCTCATGGGCACATAATGAAATTGTATAAATATACCCTTAGCTGGGAATCTAATTTATTTTTCCTGTTCATTATGGGGTAGAAGGCCATTATGAGATGTAGAACTTTTTTTTTCCCCAGTGCTGGAATTGAAAGGCTGGTGCGGGCTCTTTTTATACTGATGATTTTGTCCTGATTCAATTTAAACCTGGTTAGAGCTCAAATACTGTAGCATAATTGACAAAGATCGGTGTGGGGTGTAATGCTAATGTCTTGTCTGCGGCTCCGGCAGCGGCGCTGGCGAAGCGGGTTGGGAGCCGCGGCCGGGCCGGCACGAGCAGCGCGGAGGAGCCGCCCGGAGCAGCGCGGCCCTCGCGCGTCCCATCCAGCGCCCGGGGTCAGCGGGACGTGCGGCTGTCCGTTTGTCCGTCAGCGGGATTGAGTTTTTTACTATATTGATATTGCTGTAAAGTCATGTTTATGGAGCTATAATTAAGCGGGGCCATTTAGCAGGCAGTGTTAAGTGCTAGGCAGATTTATGGCACGGTTCAGCCTTCTGCGGTGTTATATTTCACCATGAAGTACACCAGGTTTTTATGTGTTCTGCGATTGTGTTCGTTTGACAGTGATTAGTATAATGGGGGTTTCCGGGGTCTTGTTGCCAAGCTAAGGAAACAGCAATTACAGGCCTGCTGCAGTATCACTTAATTGCACCCATTTGCAGCGACAGGAGCCGGGGTGCAGGAGAGCAGCCAGTGGGGCAAGCCCGGCCCCGCGCCCCATCCTGCGCCCGTCACCCCATCCTGCGCCCGTCACCCCGTCCTGCCGCGTCACCCCGTCCTGCCGCGTCACCCCGTCCTGCCGCGTCACCCCGTCCTGCCCCCGCGCCCCGTCCTGCCCCCGTCACCCCGTCCTGCCCCTGCCTGGGCTGGCACTCACACCTGCGGCTCTGCGGGTTCGTTACCAGGCAGGAGGAATCGGCATCTGGCGGCAGGCGTGGAGGCTCCTGCGTGCAGGCGGCTGCAGTGAAGGCACCGCTGCCGGGGGGCTGGGGAGTTTGGGGTGCTGGGGAGTTTGGGGTTCCTGGTGCTGGAGGATGACAGTGACGGGCTCCTCAGGGCGGTGACAGCAGCTCTGGGGGCTGGTGACGCTTCACCGGCATTGCCCAGCACCAGGTTTTCTCCCCACGGCTGTTTCAGCCTCGGTCGCTGCCATCGCGTGACCCGAGCTGGCTGCTGGCAGGGCCGCGGTGCCCGTGTCCCTCCCCCACGCTCGGGAGCCGCGTGGCCGGGCTGGGCAGGGCCAGCGCCGCAGGCAGCGCGGGACCGCGGAGCGAGCAGATCAGAGGGCGAAAGTGCCACGGGTGAATTTGCAGCGGTGCAATTAGAGCTAACCTTGGCATGCGCTTGTCAGCCTTTCCTTTGAACTCTCTCCCCAACGGCTTTCCTGAGATCTAGAGATTTATTGGCTCAGCCCTTCACCATCCTGATGAGTTGCGGTGAGGTTTTGCAGAGCAGTTAATGGAAACCCAGGGCGGGCTGTGCTAGAGCCGTTCTGAGCATCAGGAGTTCCCGTGTCTCTTGTGGGCAGGTCCTGCTGTCCGGCCCCGCGGGCAGGGCTGGGGGCGGCCGTGCCCTGGGGACCGCAGCGCCCACAGCACCCGCCTGCAGAGCCGGGCAGGGTGTGGACGCGTGTCCCTGCGCGTGTCCCGCTGCGGGACGCGGGTCCCTCGCCTGCTGCCCCGGTGCAGCGGAGCGTCGCCGCAGGCTCGTGGCCGCGCTGCCACACGCGTGGTGCTCAGGTCTCTGTTCGCGGGCGGGGATGGGGCTGGGGAAGGGCAGTCTCGCTCTTGCCCTTGCTATGTGCACTTTCCCAATTCGCTGCAGGAATCAGATGGGCTTTTGCCGACTAAGAGGTGTTAAATGGCTCTAAATACTCTTCACACTGCAATATCTCCACCACAGCGTTTAACTGAGTGCCACAGAAATGCCTATAAATAAATGTAATATGCCAGTGCCAGTACCCTCCTACGGCATCTTGGAGCTTGCAAGAACATCGACAAGTGGCTTGTGCTCAGGCTGCAGCTCCTGCCCTCTCTCCCTGCTCCTGTCCCCCATTTTCCCCCCCAGTCCAGCCCTGTGTGTGCTCCCCTGCCTGTCCCCCTGCCAGGCCGCGGCTGTGTGCTCCGCTTGCAGCTGAGCTGTTGTTTCAGGTGTCCCCGCTGCTCCCGTTGTCCCCAGGCGCTGGGCCCAGCTGGTGCTGGTGCTGGGCGCTGCACCCATCTGCACCCGGGAGTCAGGCAGCAACCGCGAGGAACGAATGCAGGTGTAGGAAACCAGAGAGCAGGGAGAGGATACGGAGCATTTTGTGGCTGGTTATGCTGTTCTGCATCTGTATTTGTGTCCAGATTCCTTTGCGACTTGAGATTCGTATACACTAAAATAGATGGATTTCCCACCAGACTGCCTTAAATCTCTGACATATCAGGCTTTGAGCCCAAGCAGACAAGATGTGCGTGTTGTGTTTTATCTGTTGCAAAAGGTGCTTTTTTGGTTGCTGGTGTGCAGAGCTGCCTCCTGAGAAGTGCTGCCGAATTCCTTCCACGTTCCCTTCCCGGAGCTTTATTAGAGGGAGAAACAAGAGGGCTGAGCAGAGGGAGGAAGGGAAGCGGCCAGCACTGGGTGCCCGGGCGCCGGTGCCGCAGGGTGTCCCCCCACACAGTCCCCTCGCTGCTGTGGCCGCAGGGCAGGGAACGGAGGGAGCTGGCTGTCCCCATCGGCGCTGTCCCCATCGGCGACCCTGCCAGGCCGCTCTGTGTGCCCGGGTTGGCACTGGGAGGCTGCGGGGTCCCCTGGGACCCCCTTGTGCTGAGCAGCACCCCCGGCCCTCTTTCGTTCAAGGGAGCCTTGGGGCCTCACTTAGGATCTTCAGCCAACTGCGATCCCTAAATAGGATCCTCAGACTCGTCACTTGACTGCCTCTTCAGTGCTGATGAGCCACTCTGATGTTACTATTTAAAATCCTAATTGCTTTAATCAGCTCGCCTTTAGCCACAGCTCCGCCAGCGGGTCCAGGGGCTGAGAGCTCTCCTGCTCCCCTTCCGCCGCAGCCTCCGCGCTCCGCAGCTGCGCCCGGCACCGCCGGGACCTGCGGCTCTGCCGGCACGTGTGGCGGTGGGGCTGGCCACGGGGTGACGGGCTGGGGGATGGCGCTGGGATGGGTCACTGTCCCTGGAGGCATTTAAAAGATGTGTAGGTCTGGTGCTTGGGGCCGTGGTTGAGCAGAGGATTTGGCAGTGTTGGGTTAATGGTTGGACTCAATGATCTTGAAGGTCTTTCCCAGCCTAAAGGATTCTGTGATTGGATGGCGATGGGATGGCGATGGGATGGTCATGGGATGGTGATGGGATGGCGATGGGATGGCTGCAGAGCTGAGCGCAGGTCTCCTGGGGAGGACAAGGACTTAGCAAGGGAGCTGCTCTTATATGGGCTGAAAGCTGCCAATGCTTTAATGAGCTGGGAATTCCCTGTGCCCTCTCCTGTGCCTCCCTGTGCCCACCTTGTCCCCATCAATTCCCTTCCATGGTCAGAACCACATCTGTCTGGTGGGACCAAGGGCCCCCTGGTCCTGCTCCTCCTTCCCGTGCAGCCAATCCCAGGAGAAGGGGCACAGCGCTACCGCCGTGGGACCCCTGCCCCTTTGCGCTTCTCTTGGTGGTGCAGGCGCGGGGGTTCCCCAGGGCCGGTTCCCATCCTCTGCTCGAGGCTCCGTGGCTGCGGAAGCCAGGCTGGGCAGAAGGGGGTTGGCAGCAGGGGCCGGGTGCCGGCGCTGGCACACGGGCAGGCTGCAGGAAATGAGCAGGAAGCTGCCTGCTGCGGGCAGCGCTGCCGCCTTCCCCGCCGGCGCTGGCGGGCTCTCCGCCGCCGCTCCTCCGCTCCTGCCAAGCCCGGCAGCATGGAAGGCATTTGCCAGGGGACGCTGCCGGCACCCTGGGTGCCAGTGCCAGCTCTCAGGGGCGGGCTGCCCCTTGCCTTCTGTTGTGCTGCAACCCGGCTTCTCCGGGGCGGTGTGTCCCTGCAGCCCCTCTGCCAGCCCTGCGCGGGCACGCGGCTGCTCTGGCCTCCATGCTGGAGGGGTGACCCCACACCCTCCGTGCTGAATTCGGGGAGAGAGCGGTGTCCCCCAGCCCTCGGGCTTGTTGCCTCCGTGGCTCAGGGCCTGCTCGCCGCTGCGCTGGCCGCCAATGAGCGGTGCAGGGGCTGGATGGGTGCTGTGCGGCAGCGCCCCCGGGGCTGTGTTGTCCCAGAATATCCCTGGGCGAGCAGCAAACCTCATACAATGGGTTGCACAACTCGCAGCAGACTTCCCGGGGAGCGAGGACATCTCCGCATTTATTCAAGGACATCCCTTCTCAATTAAATCCCGGCATGGGCTAAACAAATGGGCTGCTGAGATCAAAGCGGTTTTTTTTTTTCCACTTTTTTTCCCCAAATCATTGAAAAGATGCATTGGAGGGAGAGTGATGTGCGTGGCTTCCATTTGCCTGCTGGGGAGGAGAAGCTTCCATTAGATTCACATAAAGGCATTTGCTTGCGTTAATGTAGAAGTGGAGAGTATGTAAGTGTGGGTGTGGGGGTGATAGACCTGGGAGGCCACAGAGGCTGTGGGTGACCCCACGGATGTGGGGCTGCCCGTCGGTGTGGGTGACCCCACGGATTTGGGGCTGCCCGTCGGTGTGGGTGACCCCATGGATGTGGGGCTGCCCGTCGGTGTGGGTGACCCCATGGATGTGGGGCTGCCCGTCGGTGTGGGTGACCCCACGGATGTGGGGCTGCCTGTCGGTGTGGGTGACCCCACGGATGTGGGGCTGCCTGTCGGTGTGGGTGACCCCACGGATGTGGGGCTGCCTGTCGGTGTGGGTGACCCCACGGATGTGGGGCTGCCCGTCGGTGTGGGTGAGCCCGTCCTGCACTCAGAGATGAGTGTCTGATTGCCACCTCAGCCCCACGGTGCAGCACCTGCCGGCACCATGCCAGGGCCCCTTGCGGTGATGCCGGGTGTGGGGCTGGAGCCCACACGTCCCCCGGCTCCACCTTGGGCTCCTCGGGGATTGATGGTGTCGTTAAAGTGTCAGGCTGGCCTGGGGCCGGCCCCGCTGCGGGCTTGGATTTATGGTGGAATCTGCCTGGGCGAAGGTTTTATGGCAGCCGTTAAACAGCCGAGCGCACGCCGGGGCGGCTGCACAGGGCCCGGCCGTGTTTACTGCCGGTGCTGCCGGGGCCTCCTCTCGCAATCATCATTAGTGATGGGGTTGCTCTCCTGGGCACCCCTGGGATGGGGTGGTGCCGGGTCCCCCAGCTGCCTGGGGATGTGCTGGGATGCCGCGGCTGCGCGGGGGCGACCGTCCTGCTGCAGGCAGGGGCCCGAGGTGCTGCTTGTTTGGACAGCCGCGCTTGCCCGGCACCACGCCAGTCCCTCCCGTGGGCATCCTCGCGGCCCAGAGCCAGCTCCCTGCTGCCACCTGGCTCTGTGCTCCCCCAGCCCTCGGCAGCACCGGAGCCCCCAGGAGCCGGGAGGCCGTGCCGGGCGAAGTGCCCGTGCAGCACGGAGGTGGTGCAAGCCGTGTCGGCTTGCCCGTGCCGGCACCGCGGCACCGCACTGGGTGGGACCCCATAGCCTGCAGGGCCAACCTTCCCCACAGTGACAGCCCCGCTCTGCTGTGGGACTTCAGGCTCTGGGTTTGGGGTGCAGAGCCCAGCGCCGTTCGGGGACATGCAGCCGTGTCCCCTGAAGCTGTCCCGGCGCAGTCGGCACTGCCGGCCTGACCTCCCGCTCCCTCCGTCACGGATCCGTCTGTTCAGAAATCGATCCCTTTGCCACCAGCCCTGTCTCCTTTTTCCTTTTAAATGGTGTCACTCTTCTATTTCCTGGCCTCTCTAATAGATTTTTATATAATCACTACAGTGCACTTTTAAAGAGCGATAGATCACGTTCATTGCTTTTCCCCGTGATTAATTTCCCATAATAGTCCTCTGTAACACCAAGGCAAAGAGAGGAGAGAGAAGAAAACCCCCACATTATCCACTTTGTGCTCAGAGTATAAATGAATTAGATTTAATTTTTGTTTAATTGTTTCCATAGCTCAGCCTCTGCTAACTTTGCAGGATAATTTATTTTGCAGTCTTGGGGAAAAGGAGGGAAGAAAGTCCCTGCAGCCGAGCAGTCTGCCTGTGGATAGTGGTTAATTACTGCTGATAGCCTTATCTGCTTGTAATTACTGGAGCCGTGTTGGGTGCGCTCCCTTTGCATGCCCCGGGTCCATCACGGATGAGCCGCGCGGGTCCGAAGCTGCGGGTGAGGTGGGGACGTGGGATGTTCTCGTGCGTTTGCTCGTCCAAAAGGTGTGGGGGCCCTGGCTGAGGAGCCGCTTGGCTTGGGGGACACAGCTGAGCAGCAGCGGGACCGCGGCTCAGGCTGAGCTCGGCCCCGCAGGGGAAGGGGCGCGTCCCCAGCGCTGAGCCTCTGGCGTCCTGCTCCGGCGCTGAGAGCCAGAGCGGGGAACGGCCCCGTGAGCAGCGCGGGAGGGACCTGGCAGTGCCACCGCCTGCCCGTGTGCCGCTGCCTCTTGCACTGGGGAGCTGCTCTCGGGGTCTCTCTGCCCGTGCGTCTGCGCTGGTGCCCTCCTCTCCATGCACAGGGTCCTTGGCTCCCCAGGAATCGTGTCCCAGTTCCCGGGCAGGGGCCACGCCGGCAGCTGGAGAGGATGCTCCGGGAACAGCTGCCCAGCGTCCTCCCTGCCGGTGGCCCCTGGGCCCGTCCTGGTCCTGCCCTGGCGGGAGTGTGGGAAGAGCAGTGGGGACGGAGCCACCGCGCGTCCTCCTTGCCCATTAATCACCGGCTGCGGGGGCATCGAGCCCCTGCTTAAAATGCACTGACCGTACCGAGGTGAGAGCAGGAGCTGAGAGAGCCTCTGCTAATCTGCTCCCTCAGAGACGGGCTACCTTCGGCCTGTTAATCAGTTGCAGTAATTACAATCCCAACTTTACATGTGGAATGTTAATTAAAGGACAGGGCGCAGGGGCCCGCAGCCTGGCAGCCAGAGGTGTGCCTGGTGGCGAGGGCCTGGCCAGGCTTGGGGACGCGCTGCTGGCTCCTCCCTGTGCCCCGGCAGCGCCTGGCCGGCTGCGGGCAGCTCTGCTCTGGGTTCGGGGCTCAGCGTTGTCCTTCCTGGACCTCATGAAGTCCCCTGAGCGGCAGCTCCGTGCCCCGCGATGCGCAGCCGGGTTGCTGGGAGGAGACCTGGCTCTCCATCCCGTGCTGGAGCCCTTGGCGGGCATGTGGCTATGCCGGGAGCTGGTGGTGCCGGCGTGTGGGGAGCTGGCGGTGCCGGCACATGGGGGCTGCAGCCCGGGGTGCTGCCTGCTCTCGGGGCAGGCAGAGCCGGTCCCCTGCCTGCTCGCTGCCTCTGCAGAGCCCTGTGCCATGGTGCTTTGAGAAGCATCTGACCAACACCGAGCTGCAGTTGTCCCTTCCCTGTCCCTGAGGACTATGTGACGTGCTGTCAGCCTGTGTCGCCTCCGACTCTGCTGCATCCCTGCCCTTGGCTGCACTTGCCTGTCCCGGGGAGCCCCGCGGTGCTGGGGCTTCGGGGGGGATTGCAGGAGTCCCGGGTGGCTGAGCTCGGGCACGAGGCGAGAGCAGATCCGGCGGAGCCCCCGGGGCTGGCGGCTGCTCCTCGCTCATCCCTGCCCAGGCCTGACGAGCTGTGAGGGTCTGGCGGAGCAGGGAGCGGGGGCACGGGCACCCTCGCTGGCAGCCGCGGAGGTGGGACCAGCCCTGCCGCGGCCGGGGGAGTCATTAAAACCCCGGTCAGCGGCAGCCGGGAGCGGCGCTGAGCAATCTGCTGGGGCGGCAGTGCCCGGGATTATTGCTGCCAGCAGCTGAAGGAGAGCAGAGCAGAGGCGTGAGCTGAGAGGAATGACAAAGAGGGGAAGGGGAGGAAGGAGCTCTGGGGGAGGAGGGAGGCTGGATCCGTGCCGCAGGCAGTGCGGGGCGCTCCGGCAGCGATGCATTGCTGTCCCAGCATCTGCCTGGTACCCTCCCCGAGCAGGGTGCGGGTGTCCCAGCTGTCCCATCGTGTGTCATCTTGATCCCGGGTGCCCTGTCCCTGGGCAGCCCCCTCCCCTCGTCCCTGGGGCTCCTGGGCTCCTTTTTGTGTCGCTTTTGTTTTCCCCGTGGGGAGGTGGAGTTGCCGGGTCACTCGGATCTCTCACTGTCGCTTTCCCATGGGGTTTTAGCCAGGTTCACTAAAGCTCTTCTGTCTCCTCATCTACACTGGTCGTAAATCTGGGGCTCATCTCGCCCGGCGCTGGGCCGTGGCCAGTCTTCAGATGATCCGGCTTCTCAACATGAGGAATGCTTCTCCTGGCATTTCTAACTCCCTCCCATCACCGGCGGCATTGGAAAGGGCAGGGGGGAGGACGCGTGCGCTGCGGCAGCCGGCTCCAAGGCAGCGCTGGGAGGGCTGGCAAGGTGCGGAGCTCCGCACGGTGCCGGTGCCGGCGCTTGGGCGGCTCCTGGGATTCCATCATCCCGCCTGTCCGTCCCGGAGCCTTCGCCACCGAGGAGCCTCGGCAGCATGAACACTGCCCAAAGGTGAGGGAACAGGGCTGGCGCTTCCCAGGGCAGGGCAGGCGCTGTGCCGGCCAGGGTGACCTCCCACCCATGGCACAGGTGGGCACCGGAGCGGGCGTTGTGCCCGCGTGTTGCCGCTGCAGCCGAGTCGCGCTGCGGCGCAGCTGGTGGGGACTCTCAGGAGTCTGTGGGGGGCAGCGCTGGGGTTGGTGTTGCTCCGAGCGGAGCTGTGTTGGGTATTTGCTCTCCAGGTTTGGGATCGCTGGTCCCGAGCAGCAGGTCTGCAGTCCTGTCCCGGGCTGCTGCAGGCACGGGATGGAGCACGAGCGTGGCGGGATCCGGAGCGGGGCTGAGCGCGGCTGCGTCCCATGGGGCAGCTGGGGGTCCGGAGGGGGTTTATCGGGGGGCTGGCTCAGGTCCTCGTTGCTCAGGACAGCCCCAGCTCCGAGCTCTGGGGGTGATGCGCCAGGCTGGGCTCCATCGCTCTGCTCTGCTCCCAGCAGATCTCTGTGTGATCTGGAGTTGCAAACCTTAAAAAGGCAGGAGCACCAATGTTGCGTTTCCAGCTTACCTGACTTTCTTTGTGTTTGGTCTCAAATAGTCGCTCCTGATGCTGCCTGGAGCACCAGCAGCTTGTGCTGGAGGCCTGGAGGAGCGCATGGTGTGCACGGCTGCGGCCCGTCACAGACCTGCTGGTGCCTCTGAGTTCACCAACCTCACCAAACTGCTCCTTGCCTCCCTTGGGTCTGCTCCGTGCTCTCTCTTCCCCTTGTTCCTCAGGTACCATTTCTCAGCCATGCTTTGGTCACTCGGGAGGTGGCTTGTGGAGGTCGTAGTGCTGCTCCTAGAGCTTCTGTCAACACGGATCCCACTTCAGGACACCCTCATCCTTCTGTCCTAGCAGGTGCTGGTGTTGCTCCATGCGGCTCCTTCCTCCTGGCGAAGCACGCGCCGATCACCAGGAGGGACACGCCGCGGTTTTCTGTGCTCTCTCCATGTGCCCCTGGCTGGTGACCGTGTCCCCGTGCGGGTGGGGGACGCCTCCTGCCACCTCCCTTAGCCTCCCGTCCTCCAGGGCCCCGCGGGCAGCTCCCGAGGACGCGGCCATCACGGTGCTCCCACCCGTGCGCCGGTGTCGTGGGGTGGCCGGTGCAGGACCCGGTGGCACTGATGGTGTTACGCGGCGGAGTGTGACCCGGTGCCCTGGGCAGGCCCTTTTGCAGCTGCTTTCCCCGTGCAGTTCAAGTTTTTCCATCTCATTCATTTTAGGGATTAATTGAAGCGTTTCTCCTCCATCCTTCCCCCCATTATATACAGCTGCACATGGATTTTAGGGTTGTGCTTGTTTACGTCAGTTGTATTTACATTAATGGGTGTTTGTTTTAGGGAAAACGACAGAAACAGAAATAACCGCTGCCAGCATCCCTTGGGTACCACTGCCGGCATCCTGTGGGTACCGCTGCCGGCATCCCTTGGGTACCGCTGCTGGTATCCCTTGGGTACCGCTGCCGGCATCCCATGGGTACCGCTGCCAGGTGGCCTCCAATGTGCAAGGAGCAGCACCCTTAGATGGGTGGGTGGATTTTGTCCCCCCGGGCCCGTGCCGTGGCAGCAGCAGGAGCGGTCACTGGCAGCTGAGTTCACTGCGCATGTTTGCTGGGGATAAACCCCCATCTTGGAGTGGGGCTGCTGCCAAAACCTGTCTGTGCCAGGGCCAGCGGGTTTCGTTCTCTTCCATCAGGAGGTTGCATGGGGGAGAGTGTTTAAGGAGAAGAAGAAAGAGAAAGGGGCGGGAGGAAGTATAATTATTTTTTCAAATGGCTCTGAGCGGCTGGATGCCTTTAGAGTTCCCTTTGTGTTCCCGTGGGTCAGGCTGGGCAGAGCCCGGCCCGGAGCGCTGCGGCGCCGGTCGCCTTTGTCAGCGTGTCTGCGGTCATGGTTATTAGCCGGGATATGGAGACCCAGAACCTCAGATCTTCTGTGCGGCTGGTGGGAGAAATAAGCAGAGCTGCCTTATCACGCTCATTTAACTGGTTAATACATCTTCAGAGCAAATAATGCAGTCTGTGGGTGAATTGCTTAACCAACCTCATTACTATTGTGCATTTAGCAGCTTGGAGGAAGATAATACCTTTCAGGTTTGACCCAATTTTAGTTTTTGTTGTCATAACCATGGAAAATCGACCTTCAGAGACCCTCAGCAGTGAGCCTGAATAGGAAGTGATTTACAGCAAAAGTGCTGTGCAGAATACTTGATGCACTTGTGCAGAAAAACAGGCTGCAACGGCGTCCTGGCATCCCCGTGACCCAGCAGGTACTGCCGCCCGGCTTCTGGGCACGTGCTGCCTGTGCGGGATGGGGGCTGCGCCGGCTTGGCCGAACCGTGGCTTTGCCCCGTGGCCTCGGCGTGCTCCCCGTGGCCTCGGCGTGCTCCCCACGAGCACCCTTTAGCGCGTGTGTCCCCAGCCCGGCCGCTCGAGCCTGCCGGGGCCGGGCCGTGATGCGCTGCTGGCTGGACCTTGGCTGGCCTTCCCTCGCTGCCGCGTGTGGGCGCTCGGCGCTGCCGGCCCGGTGCTTTTCTGCAAGTGCCCTTCGTCCGCCCGGTTTGCACCGTGGGAGGTGGTGACAGCCCCGCCGCGGCGCCGGCAGCGTTCCCCCGGGTGAGATGTCACCCGCACCTGGCGGGGGCGGTTCCCGTCCCTTTGGTGTCGTCTGTGGCAGGCAGAGACTTTCCCAGCTCCAGCAGCGGGTTTGCGTGGGACCTTCCTCTCGCTCAGACGAGGAGGAGGGTGACAGGGAGGTGACAAGCCTTCCTCCCCGTTCCCCGAGGCAGCTGTGAGTGCAGCTCTGCCACCCGAGCGGGGCTGGTGCTGCTGCGCGCGTGGGCCGTCCCTGCGGTGCGGGGTGCAGCTCACAGTGGAGCTGGGGCGCCCTGGCAGCGGGCGATGCCCCCAGGGCCGGGCGGCTCCCCTGCTCCTGTGGGTCGGCGCTGGCCAGGGATGCGCAGCAGGGATGTGCTCTTCTCCCTCCTCTCCCAGGGCTGTGCTGGAGTGGGGGCACGGAGCAGGCAGCTAATATTAGATTGCTTTAATTCTGCTGTTTTGCAGCTGAAGGAGAAGCTGTTCCCTCAGCGCAAGAGTTGAAACTCTTTAGCCTTCCTCTGTGTCACCTCTATGGCCATGGATACCTCCAGGTCTGACGTAAGTGAGACTCGGGGAAAAAACATCTTCTGTTCAGCATCAAAATCCTATTACCGAGTGCCGTGTTCTGCTGCACAGATATCGGGCTCGGCACAGATAAGTGGGAAATAGCTCGTGATCGGGGCTGGAGCAGGAGCTGTATCTCGGGCTGCACAGGCTCGCCGTGCTGCTCCAGCATGTTTGCTGCTGAAAGGAATTTCCACCCTCCCTCTTCTCCGCAACCACAGGAAAATCACTGCGAGTATTTGCCCCCACAGCCCCCGCCGCCCCCTCCAGCACTACCTGGCTCGGGGGCTTCTCCGTCACCCCACTGCCAGGGTGACATCCCACAGACCACACCGAGCTGGGGCCGGGGCCGAGTGTTCTCCCGGGAGCATCCCTGGCGCGGGGGCAGCGGCAGGGGCTCAGTCCCCCAAAATGAAGGGGTGCAGCCCCGGTCCTGCCCCCCTGCAGCAGCAGCCGCTGGGCTGGCCTGGGGACTGCGGGGGCTGCGGGCAGCTGCCGAATCCTTCCTCTGCTCCCTGGGGTGCAGCTGCCTTTGATAAAGCCTCTCAGCCTTCCCGGGCTTGGCTTGTAGATCTAATCACGGTGTTTTACTGTGCAGTAAAAGCCTGCTGGTTCCTGGGGGAGATGCCCTGCGGGGTTCGGCAATCCGCTCGCACACCCCTGCTGGGGCTGGCGGCTCTCCCGGGGGGGCTGCTCCGGGGGGATGCTGCAGGGGATGCTGCCAGACCCCCACCGGTCCCACGCCACCATGGGGAACGTGCCAGCCCCATCCCCCGAACACATGTGGGTTTGCTTTTCAAAATACAAGGTGCTGAAAAAATATTACTGTGTGCATCTTGTTTTAGGGACGCTGTTGGGTTTTCCCCGTGTTTATTGTGTCCTGTGCTTGCTGCATGTGCATGGTTGGTTTTGTTTTTTTGGTCTTGGGTAAACCCCACGAGGCGAGTGTGGAAGCTGTAGCTCAGTGAGTTTGTGTCGGAAAGAAGGAGTCCGGAGGAGCCCCCGGGCTGCCCCGCGCTGGGCTGCGGGCACGGGGCGCTGGGTGGCCGGGCCCCCGGCGGGTGGAGAGCAGGGCTGGGCTCGGGCAGGAGCTGCCGTTTCGGGGGCTTCGGGGTGAAGTTCTTTGCATTGCGATCTGCAGGAACTCAGCTCCACGTGCTAATCAGGAGCAGGAGCCTAATGAGCAGGACTAATGAGGTGGAGGGGGAATTCCAGCAAGTCTGGGGAGTTCCTGTGCTGTTTGCAGGTTCTCTGGGGGTTTTCCGCAGTCTGTCCCCACAAGCGGTGGTTGCTGCCGTCACGGGGACGGTGCCAGTCCCGGCAGCATGCTCGGCGTGCTGCGGCGTCGCAGAGCCCGACGGCTGCACCGTGGAGCTGTTGGCTGCCTGTCGGCGCTCTCACCTCTTCCCCGCGGCTCCTGCGCTGCTGGGCCGGGGCGTCTCCATCCGGCACTCACCGCTGCGTTTGCCAGGACGCTGCTGGGGCGGCTGCCTGGGGGTGCTGGTGGCTCCGCGCCGCTGGGGCCCACAGCCTCCCCGGGATCGTCACAGAGCTGCCTGGAGGCTCCTGGCTCCTTCACTTCTTCCCTGGTGGTTGTGGCTGGTTTGAAGGCGGGAGGATGAACCGTAATCCAGACCGCTAAGGGCATTTTCTTTTATTTCCTCTTCTCGTTGCTCTTTAACGAGCCGACCTTGGGGGACCTTGAGAGGCGCTCCTGCAGCTTTGCTCTGACTTATCTCCGGCCTCTGCCCCCGTTCCGCCGAGGGGATAAATCTCAGCTCCCGGTGCGGAGCCCGTCCCGCCGCGCGGTGCAGGCGCCGTAACTCAGGGCGGGCAGGGGCTGCGGGCGGGGGTCACGGGGTGGACGTCGCCGTGATGGATGAGCTGCCCGGGGGAAGCAGGGAAAAACTCCCGTTACAAGGGGGGACAAGCTGTTAAATCATCTCCCGTTTGACCTGGGCTGGGGAAAACCAAACCAGAGCTGCTGACGGTGATGTGGGACGGTGACCTGCCTCTGGGGAGCCTTTGGGGGAGAAGGGGTGGGTCGGGGTATTTTTTCGCTTTAGAAGAAGCCGTAGCCTTCCTGCGCCTCCATCCCCTGCGCCCCGCTGAGCCCAGGGCTCGCGCTCAGAGGTGCCAAGCTCTGCCGCGTCCTCCTCCGTTAGCAGCGATGCCTACACAGGGACCGGAGCCTCTGCCTCTCTCTTGCAGGCTGAGCAGCTGCTGCGGTGAGACCCTGACAGCTCCTCCCGACGGCTCCGAGGGGCGAGCACGAGTGTGAGCTCCCACCTGCGTCCGCAGCACCAGGTACCGGCTTGTGGCCTCCAGGTACGTTGCTGCCACCGAGCAGCCCCGGTGTGGGGGAGCGAAGATGGTTTTTGGTGGGGGGTGAAGCTGCTGTTGCCCCTGGGCCGTGCCAGAGGCAGGAGCCTGCGGTTCACCCCGCGTGGGCTGCGCACGGGCACAGGGAGCAGAGCCCGAGCCCACCCGCGGTGGCACAAGTGCCCGAGGCCCCGGCTCTGAGGTGACCTGGCGAAGGGGAGTGTCACGGGGAGAAGCCACAGCGCCTCTGGTCCTCCTGGGGTGGGGCTGGGGGGAGCTGGTCCTGCCCCGCGGGTGGGTCCCGCTGCTCCGGGGCACTGTCCCGGCCATCGCCCTCCTGCTCATGGCAGCGGCAAAGGGTCCTGGGGTGCACAGGACCTCGGTGTCCCCAGGCATGGGCAGGGGAGCGCGGTGCACACACACAGCGGTGCACGCACACAGCCCTGCACGCATACAGTGGTGCACACACAGCGGTGCACGCACACAGTCCTGCACCTCGCAGCCCGGCTGGACCCAGCAAGACCCTGCTCTTGGCACAGACTGTGCCACAAAACCCACCGCGCCTGCTCGTGTGGTTTCCATTTGGTCGGATTTGAACTTGTCCCCATCAGTTCACGGTACATGGACTAAAAGTCTCACGCTGACACCAGCCTGCACCAGGAGCTTGCACCAGCCTAGTGAATAGTTGGAATGTAAACCTCGCCAAGGCAGCGTGACTTTCTCCTCCAGATGAGCCACCGTCCCTGTTTACCCCAGTGCTGCAGGTACCCGGGGGTGTGGGCGGCTCTTGGGGGGGCTGCAGCAGTGCTGTCACAGCTGCACCTTCAACATGACAACTGCAGATGGGAGCTGCTTGGGGACAGGCCACACGGCAGCGGCTGCTGCTGCACACACCTCGTGGCCCCGGGTGCTGCTCCCGGAACCCCGAGCCAGGACCTGCTCCCGGAACCCCGAGCCAGGACCTGCCCCGGCTGCTGCGAGCAGTGGGGAGCGCCCGGCGGGGGTGCCGGCAAAGCCCCAGTCCCCAGGGTGTGCTCGGAAATCATCGACCAGGGAGCGGGATTTTGAGAATCCTCGTCCCTCGGTGGGGGCAGAGGTCGTCCCGAGCAGGGATTAGAGAAGCCTCGCCTCTGCGAAGAGGCTGTGCAGATGGATTTCCCCAGCTGCATTAATCAGTTTGAAGGCAGCAAAGGCAGCTGAGCTCTGGTATCACCTTGAAGCTTTTTTTTTTGTCTTTTAGAAAACTTTGGGTGGATGTTATTGCTCATGAACGCGAGGGGCTGATCATGCTGGGAAGGAGCAGGCGTCGTGTGGGCTGGCACTGTTATGCAAGCTTCCCACATGCCGCTCTGCTGGTGCACGCTGTTCCAGAACAACAGCCCGTGTCTCAGCCCCGCGCCCACCCCCGGGGCTGCCGGAGCACCGCGGGCCCGCTCTGCCCGCATCACCCGCATCACCCGCGCTGCCCGCATCACCCGTGCTGCCCGCACCACGCTCCTGCCGTGTGCAGCCTGCTCCTGCACGGAGCCGTGAGCCCGGCGGGTGCACGGGGTGGGCTTGGCCATGCTCCAGCTGCCGAGCTGCCTCCCCAGCCAGATTTTCCCCTGCTGCTCCCTCCTCTGCCCGTAACCTCCTCCCCGTGAGCCATCCCTTGCCGGTGCCTTGCGCGGAGGCTTTGGGTTGTGGTCAAACCTCAGAGGAGGGTGCAGGGCCGGCACGAGGCTCGCTCAGGGGAGCGCGGGGTAGCGCCCCGGCACGGAGCCCCTCAGTGACAGCCCCGTCACCCCAAACCTGCCGCAGCAGCGTGGAGCTGAGCAGTGAGAACCAGCTGACAGGGGAGCCCTCCAGGCACTTCTGTTCCAGCGAGTGGGAGTGCGAGATCCACTCAGACATGAAAGGCTGCGCAGCTCCGTCCCCAAAGTCGCGGTGAGGAGGAGGACGGGGGGGGTGCGGCTGCATGGGGGGGACACCCCGGGAGCGCCCGGCACTGGGATCCCTCTCCCCCCTCCCCTCCCAGCCAGTAAATTAGGTCACACTTGAAAGTCAGTTTCTTGGCTGTGGATTTAATTTGGCTTTTCCAGGCTAGTTATCATATCATAAATTCCGGGAGATTTATAGAAAACATGCCCAGGGAGGCTCAGCCAGTGTGTAACGAGATTTGTGCCTATTTCCTGCTGTTGAGCAGCTCCGGTGTGCGCGGTGCTGCGGGCAGAGGTGCGGGCAGGGCAGACAGATGTGGGCAGAGGTGCGGGCAGGGCTGGCAGCCCTGTGGGAGCCTCCCGGGTGGGCTGGCCCCAGGACGCGGCGTTCCCGGTGGTGTGTGACCGTCACCCCGTAGCTCTCCGGGGTGCAGGAGGACCCCAAACGCAGACATCCCCTGGCCAGCTGTGCTCCCCATGGCCGTTTGTCACTTGTGCTCGACGTGAGCGATGCCGAGCGGGAGCCAGTGCTGGCACATGAGCTGCGGGCGGGCGGCAGCAGGCAATGCTGGTGGCAGCGGTGGCGTGAGGACCCGCAGCCTTGGGCTCGGTGGCAGAGGGCAGCGCTGGGGGGTCAGGGAGCCACCAGGTGCCTTTCTGCCGGTGGGGGGGAAGGTGTGCGGGACATCCCTTCCAGGGACCTTGTGTCCTCCCCTCCCTTGCTCCTGGGGTGCAGGTCGCCGTGAGGCAGAGTTGAAACCTGCAGCTCTTTGCTGTCCCCGCTGCTGGAGGCGGCTTTTCCCACCGCGCTGGGAAAGGCTGAGAGGGAAGGCGCTGGGCTTTGCAGTGATTTATGATACTCGCGGCACGTCGGCAGCTCTGTGGCCGGGAGAGCGCCGGCTCGGCACAGAGGGCACTGCCAGCTGCGCTCCCCGCTCCGGCACTTGCTGCTAACGCCGCCCAATTAGTGTCTTATTAGTCACTCCGCGTGTTAAAGCATTAAGAACAATTAAGGGTGAGAAGAGTTTCCAGATGTAGCAGCAAGTGCTGGAGCTGGGAGCTGGCAGCTCTGCTGGCTGCTCCCGTATGGAAGGGATCTCGTGCACCACAGGGCTTGCGGTGGGACCAGGGACCAGGCTGCGGGCGCTGGGGCCACTGCAGGACCAGGGACCAGGCTGCGGGTGCTGGGGCCACTGCAGGACCAGGGACCAGGCTTCCAAGTTGTGACACTTGGAAGCGCAGGAGAAGTAGCACAGAGATGAATGTGACTTCAGAGCCTGAGTGCAAGTGACCTCAGCACACAGGTGCCCCCGCTGGGGATGCTGCAGCCAAGGCCAAGCGAGCGCCAGAAGATGCCGGCGTGATCGGGAGATTCTGGTGTGCAGCCGGGGGTTCGTGTGGGAGGACAGTGGCCTTTGGCAGGTTGGAGTAGTTTCTCCTGCTCCCCCAGGGCGAGGAGCGGCGCTTGGACAGATGGTGTTTTTGAGTGACCTTGGAGCTCTGCGCGGTTCCCTCGGCTGCTGAGCAACGGTGGGAGCCGGGGAGGGAGCAGCGGTGCCGCAACCTGCTCGTGCTGGCGGGGGTTTGTCGGGGAGCCAGGGCTGGGAGGGATGTGGGGGGACCCGGGGGACGGGCCCAGAGCCTGGCAGCCGTGACGTAATGGCTGCAACGCAATTAAACCTGCGCCACGATCCCCGTTTCCCCTCGGCCGTGGGGAGAGCCCGGTGTGTCTGGGGAGGCTCCGCTGGCCCTCCCTGGCGGCTCTTCCATCCATGTCCCCATCTCAGCAGCGGGATCGCTCCTTCTCGCTCCTCTTGCCCTGCTTTGGGAGGAACCTGAGGCTCCTCCAAGAGCCGCGGCCCTGGTGCCACAGTCGGGCCAGGCGTGGGGGACCCGGCACTACCACCCCCGGGAAGGCTGCGGGGAGAGGAGGGGGCCAGGCCGTCCCCACGAGGGCTGAGGGAGCCAGGTCCCCCGTCCCCGCGCTGCGGGTGCTGGGGTGTGCGGTGCGTCGCCCGCAGCGCCGGTGCCCGGCTGCCTCGCAGCATCTGAGCAGCTCCGGTTACTTAACATGCAGCAAGTGTTGTACTCGCAGAAATTTAGACGTAATTTTTTTGTGCTTGCATGTAAATGTGGGTAGGTGCTGTCCTGATTGATGGCAATTAGCATTTTCTAACGGTAACAGATGTTCAGATTGCCAGGAGGCTGGTACCTAACGCCCACGCTGCCATCTGTTCCGCTGGGCACTGCCTGGGGAAGCGGCCCCAGCGCCGCAGCCCTGCGGGCCCGTGGTGGGGTGTGCGCAGCGCTATTGTGCGAGGGATTTTTGGTTTTTTCTGGGGGAAAATAATAACAATAATAAAGACATTTTCAGGTTTATAAATAGTACATTCTGTTTATTATGGGATGGAGACTTTCCATCTGATCAGCAGCCTGGGTTTCAGCGTGGCGTTGGGAAGCGATCTGGACAGCGCGTGGAGCCCGCGGGGTCCGGGGCTGCGGTGGGAAGGGGCTCCGGGGCGGTCGGGTCCGTGGGTGACCCCGCCGTTCCCACCGCTCCCCGGGTCACTGCTCTGTGGAAGGGGCCGCTCAGCCGTGGGCCATCGCTTGGCAGCGCCGGTAATGGAAACGGTGAAACATCTGAGTACGGTTTAAAGGGAGTTTGAAGGCACGTTTGAGGCAGAGCGCTGAGCCCCAGCCCCGCTGTCCAGGCGGTCCCAGCCGCAGCCCCTTTCCTCGCCCCGTTGGTTGCTGAGGACTGACCCATGTCCCGCCGGGACATTCCTCTCCTTCCCCCTGCACAGAAACATCCCGATTTCCTTCCTGCTTCCATTTCTTTGCAGCCTCTTACATCCGTTTACGCTCGTGCCAACGTTGTCCTTGAGCATGAACAGCTCCTCTCCCCAGCGCCGGTTCTGGAGAAGAGCCGTGGCTGGGCTGCATGAGACGAGCTCCTCGTCCGTCTGTCCCTGTGTCCGCTCCCGGTGCAGCTCTCGGTCCCCGGGCAGCCCTTCCCGCAGCCAGCGGTGCGGAGCCGGGTCCGGATCCGGCTGAGCATCCTGCAGCAGCAGCTGCCGCTCTCCTGGCGCTCTCGGTGCCGGCAGCCGGCACCACCCGGCGTTCCTGGCGGCGGCGGGTGCCGGTGACTCACAGTCAGCCCGGAGCTGAGTAATGCACCTCGGTGTTTCGCTGGCTGTTTTTCCAGGTTAGAGCGGGCGTTCTTGTGTAGTCCTTATGTTCGGCGCTGTGAACTTTGTGCCGCTCGGTCGCTCTGGTCTCCAGCTCTGCCAGTCTCCCCCGCATGGCGAATGCCGCCCGGTGCTGCCGCTGGCCAAGCCGCTCACGTTCCTGTCCCTGAAGGAAAAGACCAACTCGCTCTGGCAGGGGCTGCCGGTGGTAAGGGAACGTTCCGTTTACCTGTTTGTCACTTGTTTCCACCTCGGTTTTCGTTGAGCCTCTGTTCTGTTGGGGCCGGGGGGTCTCTCCCGCCCCGGCTCCTCTCTTGGCCGTGCTGCTCTTTTCCAGCCATGGGCCCCTTGCGGCTCCACATCTGATAGGAGCTGAGGTCGGGCTGTGCGTTGGGCCAGTTGTTGTGGGTTTCTGAGATGGAGGTTTCCGCTCTGCTCTGTTTGAACTCGTGGGGTGTTTGGAGTTGTGCTGTGGCCACGGCAGCTCCACGTGCCTCGGTTCTGCTCAGCAGCCTGTGGGCGCCAGCGTGTTCACCACCGGCCCTCCCGAAAGCCGAAGCTAATTGTTCAATCAGTTTTCAGGCAACACCTGGGTTAGTTCTATCTCTGCTCATCCGTGCTGTGTAGCAGCCTCACCGTTGTTCTGTATTATCTTTTTATTTACATAACTAATGAACCTGTTACCGTTTTGCCGCAGCACCTTGCTCAGCCTCCCCGGTGATCCACGTGCTGCCGGCACACGAGGTTTCCGCGCTGCCCGCCCCGATCCTCGCAGGCTGGGCTATTTATCCGCTCTGCGCCTGTTCTCTGGAGCTTTCTTCCTCTTGCTGAGGACTTTATTTACTCCTTCTGCATTAAATAAAACTCCGCTGGCCTTACAGCTGAAGGCCGTGGCCTCTTAGGTCCTCTTGTCTTTACTCTCGGAGCTGGCCCTGGCATACAGATATGTTTGTGTTTGCTATTGTGTTCTTTAGACTGACTCAACACGTGGCCGTCTGACCTGACGTTGTTTTCTGCGGCCGCTCCGGTTCTGTGTCCGTCCAGCCCCTCGCGTGGCAGGAGGGTCCGTGGGCCCCCACGCTGTGCCTGGAGGGTCCGTGGGCCCCCACGCTGTGCCTGGAGGTACCAGCCAGGGCGATGGTCTTTGCCATAAGCTGCAGTAAAGGCACAAAAAGATTCCTACTGGAAATCGTGAACCTGTCAGGGGAGGAGCTGAAAGACAAATGGATGCAAAATGCTGAAATCTCGGGGATGCGGTTTGCAAAGTGTTATGGTGTCGTTGCCGATTCCTCTCGGGACGAGGAGCCGCAGGGGCAGCTGAGGCTGCCGGGCGGAGTTGGCGGTTCTGGGGCGCCGGGACGGTGCCGGGTGCGGGGCCGGCAGAGCTGCTGCTCGTGGGGGGCAGGACACGGCTCCCCCGGCTCTTGCCCATTCCCTCATCGCCAGCACGTGTTGTTTCCCAGCGGTTCCTTTGGGTTTCGGGAGGCAGCTGCTGCCCCGCTGGGGGGAGCTGGGAGGCTCTCGGGAGCGCCCGGTTGTGTCCCTGACTCCAGCCCGGTGCTGGTGACACTCTCACCTTGGTCTGGCGGAGCCAGGACGCATCAGACAGTGTCACCAGGAGCAGTCCCTGGGAGCTGCAGGTGCTAAACTCATGCCCGGGGCCATCGCCGGACACCAGTGGCTGACCCATGGTGACCCCGCGGTGCCACCACAGCGAGGAGCTGCGGTCCTGCCCCGGCCACCATGTGCCCTGGCCACCCCACATGGGCTGGGGCTGCATCGCACTGTGACTGGCACAAAGTTGTTTCCATGACACACGATGAGCTCTTCCCTGGGCATCATTAGCATTTCTCTAAAAAGACGCTGGCGTTGTGCCAGCTGCGCTGCGAGCTGCGGAGCAGAGGAACCGCTCCTCCGGCACAGCTCACACCCTGGAGCAGCCGTTCCCGTTACCGGCTGCACCGCACGGCTGCCAGCAGCAAGAGGGGTGCTGATTAAATGACAAAAGGTGAATTATATGGAAAGTGCTTTCCTGCTCCCTGGAGAGCGCTCCTGCTTTCTCTGAGGTTTGATTCTGAGGCATTTCTGTATTTTTGATTTCCCTCTCCCCTCCCAATTTTCCTTTTAAAAACACGAGTCAATTGTGGTGTGCGCAGAGGGGCACCCGGGAGCCGGGGCTGGATGCTGCGGGTGGCGGAGCCCCCTGGAGAGCAACCCCGGCGGAATGCAGCCCTGGCCGGGGCGCTCGGCGGCTCTGGAGGAGCTGTTGGGTAGCGGCAGTTTTGGGACGAGCCGGAGCCTCGCCCCGGAGCAGGCGGGTGCAGCGTCCCTGCAGCGCTGGGCCCAGAGCAGCCGGGGCTGCACGGGAGACGTGCTGGGGCCGGGGCGGGGGCTGTGAGCGCGGCCAGGCTTCTGCCCCACTGCTTCTCTGTTGGAAAACAAGTCTGCTTTGCTGCCTTTGTCGCTCTTCCCCTCACTCACTTTTCCAGTTCATCTGGGAGAACTTCCCCGCGCGCTCTCGGAGGTGTCACAGCCCGACAGCTTGTGCTGCTCTAATAAAATGGCTCCGCAGCAGAGGGTTTGATCTATTTTTAAAGTGAGCTCAGCGCTGTCTCCTCCCGCCAGCCCGTGGCTCTGCAGGCGGCTCGGCGCCTGAGGCCCTGGCTCCGGGCTGGCAGTGCCATGGCTGGCCGGCCCTGTCTCCTCTCGGCACCGGGCGCTGGAGCAGGAGCAGGACGGGGCTCCCTTCGCTGCTCCATCAGAGAGGGGAGCTCTCTGTGCGGTTTTTATTCCCTCGAGCAGTGAATGTGCTGTATAAATTAACATACAGAAACATAGCTCTGCTTAGAAGTTTGGCATTTTCTCCTTGTTTGATGCCCTGTTATTAAAACTCGATTTTCTGCGAATAACGTCCTTTAAATAGAATCCGTCTTCCAGTGATGACTCATCTGGAAGCAGCAGCTCCTCGCGGGGAAGGCACGAGGGCAGGGCTGGCACTCGCAGCCTCGGGAATCCCCAGATCCGCTCCCGTGGCTTTGCCGCGCGCGGAGGAGCCTGCCCCGGTTCCCGTCCTGCCCCGGTTCCCGTCCTGCCCCGGTTCCCATCCTGCCCTGCTTCCTCTCCTGCCCCTTGTGCTTCCCCGGCTGTCACCGGTGCCCAGGAGCTTGGGATGGGGACTGGATTCCCCGGCGCGGTTGGGGTGTCCCTGGCCAGGAGTGGCAGGAGGTGACCGTGCTGCCCCGCAGCTGCCACTGCCCGTGCCGGCACCTCTGCTGTCCCGTGCCTGCGCTGTCCCGGCCCTCGCGGCACCGGGGCTGGGGGTGATCTGTGCTCCCAGGGCGGGATGAGCCGTGCAAGCGATGGGTCACGAGGCAGTGCCAGCCAAAAGGAGTTTTCTCCTGCCCCTTCCCAGGAAGCCGCTCGCTCTGGGGCAGAGTTTCCTGCCAGGATTGTTCTTCTTTCTGCTCTGACATCTGCTGAGGTGACAGCAGCTGGGAAAGGGGAATTGTTGGAACAAATTTCTCATAAGAAGTAGCTAGGTTGATGAAACCATTGCTCTGCCTGCATCCTGCACTCCATCGTGGTGGCGCTGGGAGAGGTGCGGGCACTGCTATCGCCGAGCTGTCCTGTGGGAGTGGGGACCAGCCCTGCTGCCCCGGGGTGCACAGCCCCGACCGTCCCCTCTGCCCGTCCCCCGGCGTCCCCCATCCTCCTGGGTGCAGCCATGGGGCTCAGCCGCCGTGGCAGAGCAGGACGCCGCATCTGGCAAGGTGACAGCACAGAGATGTGCCTGACGGCTGTCACGGCTGCGGGCAGCGCTTGCTCCGGCTCCCACAGGGTTGATGTGGGTCGCTGAACCGTCTCAGAGGGGTTGGCAGCGGAGACCAGGCAGGCAGCCCTGCACTGGGGAGCCGTGTCTGTGCCGAATCGCGGCCCCGGGGCAGCACCGTTGGGTGCAGCGACCTGGAGTGGGGGAGATGGGGCGAGCAGCGGAGAGAACACGAGGCCGAGTGCTGGATTTCCAGAGCGTTACCTGCTTTTATTAAAAATCAATGATGCGCTTGAGCAGTTTCGCTTTGTCTCCCTGACAGCGAGGCCCCTGATCAGCCAGGACGTGGGATCTGCTCTCGGCGCCTGTTATCCCCGCCAGCCCGCTCCCCCCACCCTGCGCACCCACCGTTACAGCTGGGCTCTGCCCGGCCCACCCTTCTGGCTTTATTCCCGTGGGCTGTTGTGTCCCGCTGTGCTGTGCAGCCACTGGAACCTCCACCAGCCGCGGTCCTTCTGCGCACAGCGTGTGTGACAGTGTTAAACAGCAGGGCAGGCGCTCCCCCCGGCCCTTCCCTCGCCATGGGACGGGGGCAGCGACCGGCAGCTGCCGCCTGGGGGTGCCCGGGGTGTCGGGTCCCCCAGCAACCACGTTCTGCAAGCGCCTTTTCCTGCGGAGATGCTGCTCCTGGGCTGTAAAGAGGACTCCAGAAATGGCAGCTTTTCCATAGCCCAGGTCTCAGAAATGTTTTTAACCCCTTTTTCACCCCATAGCCTGCCCCACGCTGGGCTGGAAGCGGCCACCCGTATGAAGTGCTGGCTCCTGGTCTGGGCACGGAGCTGGTGGAGGAGGCACTGGGATGCGAAAGGAAAACCCTTTTTCCTGGAGGCGCTGAGCTATTCCTTCCCCTGACCCAGATGTCGGCTTAATGCTCCGGCGAGTCCCGAGACTTGTGTGTGGAGTTGCCCAGGGGAAGATGATATTTGAGGAAGCAGAAGCTCCTCAGCGGCGGGGAGGAGCTCGAGCGTCCCTGGGGAGCTCGCGGAGCCCCGCACGCCGCCGGGCCGGCCGGGAGCCGCGGCCGCGCTGCTCGGGGGCAAGAACAGCGAGGGGAGCGTGACACGAGCTGAGGACGCGTCCTGTCCCTGCTGTGTAAATCCGCGCTTGCACACCAGTCCATCGCGGTGCAATCAGGTCCAGTGTCCCACGCGGGGCGCTGGCAGCCAGCACTGAACACAGGGAGCATCGCCTGCCTTCGCCTCTCCGCTCTCCTCTTCCTGACCATGTTAAACTGATTATTTTGATGAGGTGCAGTGGCTGCCCCCAGGCACCCCCACCCTGCTCGCTCACAGGCTCTGGAGTATTGTAGCAAGTGCCCAAGTACTGAGGAGGTCTCACAAGTTGGGGAGACACTGAGTCTGTCCCTGAGTCCTGGTTTGGAGCTCCCTGGCAGTGCCCGCAGGTGCCTGAAACGGGGTGTCCCTCGTTTGCTGCGGGTGGTTTGGCCCTCGTCAGGCACATCTGCGGGTGTTTGGAGCAATGAGGGCTGGGTGGTGCTGCCCTGTAGAGATGGGGAGGGCTGGGGGCGATGCCTGCAGGGGGCTGTTCTGGAGACCCCTCCCTGCCCTGAGGGTGCCACAGCATGGAGAGGAGCTGGAAAAGGTTAGTGGCGGAGTGGTGGGAATGTTGCGCTTGCGTTGGTCTCTCAGTGACTTTTCATTAATGTTTCTGTTCCTGCCGTGTGCTGTGGTTTACCCTGCGGTTCACCTGCCCCGCGGTTTACCTGCCTGTGAAGCCGAGGTCAGATGTAATGTCCTGCTGATGTGCTGTGCTTGTTGTAGCGAGGCAGGAGCCTGTCCTGTCCCTCCTCCCTGGCTCCTGCATCAGTCCCCCCGCTGACTGGGGAGCAGACGTCTCTGGGTGCTTGTGCCCTCCTCTCCTGTTCCTGCTCGCTGGTGCCCGCTGGGCGGGGGGAGCAGCAGCGCTGCTGGGTCCCTGGCACGGGGCTGTGCCGGGGTTTGTCCTGCCGGGTCAGCCCGCCGTCACCGTTAGGGCCTTTGCGGCAGGCGCTGCCCGGCACCGCCAGCGTGGCCAAAAAGTTGGTGCTTTCATCTTTTGTTCCCCTGTGGATGATTTAGAGCTGAAAGCCTGTGCTCTGGCACTGGGAGAGGGTTCCCGAGATGAAATAATCTCTGCCAGCAGCTGAAGTGACAGCAGCCCCATTAACAGCAGCATATGCCTGCAAACACACACGCTGCGCGGGAGGCCGGTGCGGGGGGGCGGCAGCCCGCAGGAAGGGGGTGCGATCGCTGGTAATTACTCTGCTGCCATTGGGATGCTCCCTGCTAATTTACAGCATTAGCGGAATGGGGATGTGATTCTTCCTCCTGAGCCCGGGCAGGGCTGTCCCCTGGTGCAGGCTGCCGTAATTATCCACATTTAACTGAGGGCTTGTAAAATCTATTTGTCTAGCAGAATGTGAGTATAATTGCTGTGAATTAAATAAGGATGCGGTTGTGGCTGGAGCAGGACCCCGCGTGACGAAGAGCGCGGAAAGTCGCGTCTCCCCGAGCCGCTCCGCGGGGCCGGGGCGGCTGCTGGCACAGAGCGGGGACTTGGGGTTTCTGTGCGCCGCCGTGTCCCCAGCACAGCCCGTCCCTCCCTGTCGCGTGGCCAGTCTGACCGCAGTGGATGTGCTGATGGGAGCCAGGCAACCTGTGAGTATTCCCAGGGTCTGCTGGTTTCTCTCCTCTCTCAGCTGTGGTGCCGGGGCCAGGGGCTGCCCTGGGTTTGTTTTCCTTGGCGAGTGCGTTTGCAGGAGCTGGTTCTTTATTTCGCTTGACAAGTGCGTTTGCGGGAGCCGGTCCCCCTGTGCAGCTGGTGCGCGGGGCCGTTCCTCAGGCGCAGCTCAGGGACTGAAGGTTTTGCCCGGGTAACCCAGCATCGCTCCGGCTCCTGCCCTCCCACCCCGGCACGGTTGTGGCACGGGACGCGTGCCAGGGCTGGACGCTGCTCAGTGGCACCAGGAGGGCTGCTGAGAGCCAGGTGTCCTGCGGGCTCTGGGTGCCGTACAGGGGACCTGCCCTGGGTTTTCTCCCTTCTGGTTGCTGAGCCGTTCCATGGTGTTTTTAAAGCATTTGAAGCTCCCCAGGGGCCGTTTCGCCCGCCCGGAGCAGCAGTGACAAACCTGTGACCGGGACCCGCTGGGCACGCAGGAGGCGGCGCTGGGGCGGCAGTGGCTCCGTCTGTCCCCTGGGCGCGGGGCCTGGGGACTGTCCTGTGCAGCCGAGCTGGCAGGAGCTGGGGGCGGCTGCTCTTCGTGGCTTTTCACCCCCCAGCGCCGGGGCAGGGTGCCGAACCTCCCTTCTCCGCATCAGCCTGATTATGGTTGCGGTCTGCTAATGGCTTGATTGAAACGCTTTCCGTAGCCGCGTGGTGAGCCCGCGTGTGCTGGGAGCACCGGCAGCATCACCGCGGTGCTGGGACCGCTCTTGTCTGTGCTGGAAAAACACCGGTGACATGGGAAACGTGCAGAAAAGAGCCACAGAAATGGTTCCCGGTCTGGGAAACCTGCTCTGCTCTGGGAGACGTCGCCTAAGTAGGTTGAACTTTTCATCCAAGAGAAGTTTAAGAGGTGGCTTTGCAACGTCGGTCGTTTTAGGCTGTGATCAAGAGATTTCTGCAGGTACAGAGTGCTCTAATTTAGCAGGGAAAAGACATAACAAGATCCAAGCGCTGAAAGCTCCAGCTAGACAAATTTTGACTAGAAACGAAGTGCATATTTTTATCAGGGAAGGTAATTAACCACTGGAACAGCTTAAGCCTGTAGGGGATTCTCCATCACTTGACATCTCTGGATCAAACCCGGTGTCTGGCAGGGATGTGGGAGCTCGAATGAACACGGCGTCGGAGCGCGGCCGTCGTCAGCCCTGCTCTCGAGCACTCGCTGGGTCTGATGGCCCTTCTAGCCCAAAGCTGTAATAAGAAATAACGTTTAGTGTTGATACTTGAGGGCAGGTTAAAATTCAGGTTACGGCAGGGGAGATGGAGCACTAAAGCACTTGAAAATGGGACTCGAGAGAGTTGTTGCTGTAGAGAAGGAATCTTGTTTTCTCTGGGGCTTTCTAGAAGGAGGCGGCATTGTGCTAAAAGCGCTCTCAGACACGGGCGAGCACAAAGCCGGCGGTGCCGTGGGCTGCGCGAGGGCGTTGCTGCAGGGGCACCCAGGAGCGGCTGCTCCCCCAGGCTGGGCCCCCAGCCGTGCCGGTGAGCACCCCGGGGTGGTGGGGACGGGCCAGCGGCCACCCGGCCCCTCCTGGCCGGTCCCTGTCGTCCCTGGGACCTCGGGGTGCTGCGTGGCCGTGGGTCGGTGCTGCGCGGGGACGCGGGGCCGTGGGCGGCGTCGCTCTGCGTGTCTCACAGCTGATGCGCTCTCTGTGCATGTCATTGGCCTTTCACGTTGCGTATCAGGGCTTGCTCACTGTGCCTTGGGATCCGCGATGAATCCTCCTCCTCCCCCAGAAAGGCTGCCCCTTACCCGGCGCCCCCTCCCCGGCTCGTGCCGGCTGCGGTGCTTGCCCCCTCCCGCCAGCCCTGGCCTGGTTTGGGGTCTGCAGGAAACAGAAGAAACTTTCTGTGCTTCATTTTGAAAATGACTCCAGAGACAGGTTGTGGTTTCCCAGCCCGGTTCTCGTGCCCGTGCTGCGGTGCTTCTGGCCAGACCGTGCTGCTCTGCTTTATTCTCGAGGGCTGTGTAAGGGCGGATCAGAAACTTTCCTGAAGTCAGTTGTGTTCCCTCCTGTATCGAGAGACCCGCTCACCTGTGGGGGATTGACATTAGGCGGGGGTGTCCTTGGCACATCAACGTTGGCTCCTGCTCGTGCAGCAACTTATCTTGAGCCGGGTCTCCCTGGACGAAGGGACAGATGTCTGTCCTGGGGCGGGCGCGGGGGCCCGGGCTGTGCCACGGGCGCGGAGCCGGCAGCACGCGGAGCGGGCAGGACGTTGGCTCAGCGTGCGCTGGAGGGTTCCCAGGGCCATCCATCTGCTCCTCCGCGGCAGCGGGCGATGCGCACAGAGCCAGTGACCCGCTGGGCCGGCCTGCTCGGGAGCCGTGGCGCGGGGGCGGCCGCTCACCGGCAGCCGGGGCTGCCCCATCCTCAGCCGGCACCCAGCGCGGTGCTGGGGGCGACCGCGTCCTGGTGAGGAGCGTCCTCTCCCGCCGGCCAGCGCCACGAATAGCGACCGAGTCAGGTTCTGGCATGGGACCATCTTTCCAGGTACTATATTGTTCAAAACAATTTTAGATCTTTGCTCAGAGGCCGAATCCTGTATTGGAGGGGAGTGCCGTGGCACAGGGGTGTTCAGGGGGATTGCTGGCACTGCCCGGTGAGATGGGGACTCGTCGTACCCGCCCCGCGCTGGCTGGTTGCTCCGCGCCAGGGGAGGCAGAAGCTGTGCTGGTGTAAACGCTCCTGAGGGCTGCTCTGCGCGGGCAAAGCTGCTCCTGCCGCCAGGGCGTCTGTCGCGCGGTGCCCGGCGCTGCGGGTGGCAGCGGCCGCCGTGCGGGGTGGCGGGGACCCCGCGCCGCTGGTCACAGCCCTCACCGTGGTGACGCATTTCCCCGTGTCTGCGCCGCTGCCTTTGCCCCCATCACGGAGCCCCCCGTCCGCGGGACCGAGGGCATCCCGAGAGAACGGGGAACGTGGCGCAGGAAGGGTTAATGCAGAAAGATTTTTACCCTGTGGCGTAAACACTACAGAATGCATGTTTGCCTTCATTTGCATATCGAAACATATCCTAAAGGCCCCTCGTTTGGAAAGTTCTGTTTTTTACTCCGTCTTCCTATAGAAGGGAGGAAATTATTCATAATTAAAAAGTAATAATAATGTGGAACGAAGGAAACCAGCTGTATAATACCCAGCACAAAAGGGGGAGCGTGGGGAATCTATTTTTAATGGTTTCCACAGCAATGGAGATTTTGTTTACAGTGATTTTCCTCCTGTGCTGTGAGGCTGTTCCTGATTTACATCTAGCAGCAGCTCTTGCGCAGGAGGTCCATCGCTGGAGGGTGCTCGGGGCGCTCGGAGGATGCTGAGATGAGATGCAGTTGCAGACAGGCCGGTCAGTGCTGTGGGGCAGGGTGACCTGAGTAGGACCCCGAGCTGTGGCGTCCCGGCTGCGCGTGGCTCTGGCGCCGTGTGACACAGAGGCGCCTGCTAACGACCAGCCTGAGGCTTCTGGATTTGCAGCTGCCTTCGGGAGCTCAACGGTGACTCTGGCAGCTGGTGCAGGGACCGGCTGGCACAGGGACCCTGCCCTGGTGTCCCATCAGCGCGGTGTGGGGAGAGGATGGTGCCGCCGTCACCTGCCCATGGGTGCGCCGGCGATGGAGCCGCCCCGTGCCGGGGGTCCGCAGCCGGTGCTTCCTCGGGGCCATGGGCTCTGGTAGGGCTCGTGTGTCGCTGCTGTGGTGTAAATGCCGGAGCGGAGGAGACGCGGCTGCTGGGAGAGCTCTGTCATCCGGCAGGCGCCGGCACAACAAGACCCAGTAGCTGGAAATTGAAACTCGCCTGATCCGTACAGGTTTCTAATGAGGGCTGATAGAGCAGTGGGGCGGTTTGCTGGGAGCTCAGTGGGTTCCTTGGCGCTGGGTTTCTCCCTCTGTGTCTCCCGAAAGCCGAAGTGAAGCAGTTTAAGTGAGCGGTTCGGTTGTGGGGGCTGGTGCAGCTCCTGGGGCTCCGCGGGAGGTTGGTCCGCGGTCGCTGCCCAGGCCTGCGGAGGAGGAGGAGGAGGAGGCTCTCTGCGAGGGGGGAAGCTGGAGAGGGGCTCTCCTGTGTTTTTAGGTTCCCCCCCCTTTGCCCTCGGGCAGATGGTGAACAGCTCTGGTCCCTGGTCCCTGTGTCCCCAGGGATGGTGGCTCCGTTGTCATTCAGGACAGTGACAAATGAGCCAGCCCCGGGCTCCAGCTCCGCTCTCACGGTGTGCGACCATGAGGGTGTCCCTCGGGAGCAGAGCTGCTCCCCCCCTGCCTGGCCACCCCCAGCATCTGGGGGGTGATTTGGTTACAGACTCATTTTCTCTGGTGGAACTCAGGGCTGTGGTCTGAGGCAGCAAATCTGGGCTTAACCACCGAGGGAAGGTGAGGCGGGGGCTGGCATGCGGGCCTGGGGGCTCTTTGGGAGTGGGGGGGCCTGTGGCCCCTCGGCTGGGTGGTGGGCGCTGCTGCCTGGAGATCAGCTCCTTTGTGAACCAGTCAAAGGAGGGGTTTATCACCTGTTCCAGCTAATTTTCTGTGGTTTGTAATGGCTTTGGGAAGCAGGTAATTGCAGCGATCGCATTACATGTGTAGGCATTAAAGGGAATTGAGGGGACTGTTTGTTAATTAGCTGTACTTGTGTGGAAACTGAAACATATTAACCTTCATATAATCCCAAACTATTAGGGATGAAGAAGGGATTTAATGATGGGAGAAACAGAAAAACAAAAAGCAATTAGGGCTCTTTTTCCCAGCGTTGCGGGTGCGTTGGCGCGGGGGGCGGCCGGTAGAGCAGCCCGGCGGGCTGGCGGGGGCACCCCGGGCTGGGGGTGGGATGAGCGGGGTGGGAGCTGCGGGAGGTGCAAACCCCTCTGGCAGCACCATCCCCGGCGGGAGGGTGAGCGGGGACCTGTGTCACCTCCCGCTCTCGTTCCCGTGTTCAGTTTTGCACCATCCAAGCTGGGAGTCGGTGCCGTGGGGCTGGGGAGCCGCAATCTCTGCTCCATGCCTGCCCGGCCCCTCTCCGGCTGCTCTGGGGTGCCGGGCGGCCCTGGGGCGGCTGTGGGCTGCAAACCTGCATGGGACAGGGCCGGCTCCAGCCAACACTTCCCAAAACAGGAGTGTGAGATGCTCTGGGACGGGCTGGGGAGCAGCCCTGGGGTGGGGGATCTGGCGGGACCCCGGGGCAGCGGGGATGGGAGAAGGCGATCTGGAGCTGCGGGAAGTATAAATACTGTTTCCATGGCAACTGTTCAACAGAAACTCTTCCCTCCCTGATTCTGGAGCAAACGGTATTGGGATCAGGCCTGGGCTGCTCCCCCCCGTGGCAAAACCCTTCAGGTGTTGGTGATTTTTCACGCTCGGTGCCGGCCCCGTGTGCAGGTGGAGCTGGTGCGGAGAGCTGCGTTGGTTCCTCTCGCTTCTGGAAACCCCGACTAGGGGTTTGGAGGTTCTGGCTCCTCCAAAGATGTTTCACCTGCCCCTGCTCCAGCTGCGCAGGCCTGCCCGGTGGGTGCTGTTGGCTCAGCACCGGCAGCTGGGCCCTGTTGCCCGGGAGGGACGCGGAGCGCGGAGTGGCTCGGGGTCCCCGGTGCTGCACGCCTGGCTGCAGCCTGCTCGCCATCCGGCGCGTGCGGGGCGGTGGTGCCTGTCCCTGGGGAGGCCCCGGTGTTCCGGTTGTGCCAGCAGCACGTGCTGTGACCACTGTGACATCTCCTGCCCAAAGCTGTCAGTGCCCGGCTGGGTGCGTGAAGCACTAAGACAGCTCCTTGTTGCTGCTGGGAGCCCTGGTGCCTTCACCAGCAATCGTTAATACCCATCAGTACCGTGCAAACAAACTCCCTGCTCCATTTATTCCACCCAGCTCCCGATTTAATTAGGTTTTCCAGTTTTCTGCTTGTCCTGGGCCAATCACTCCTTAAAACAGTGGAGAATTAATTTGCACCTGCTGTCAGAAAGCGTCTCTCCCCAGTTAGAAAAATAATTAAGCCATCATCACACATCAGGGGTAATGAATCACTGTGCTCCATTCCCTTCACAGGTTGTTTGTTTCCTTCCACACTGGCAAAGAAGGTGCAAACTAAATGTGAGCAGCTGCCAAGTTATCCCTGTTCCCTCTTTGCCCCGTTTGGTTGAAGCTCCGTGGATTTTCCAGCTCAGCTGGACTGTGGCCTTTTGGAACGGTCCGAAGGGGCCGGCTCCCGGTGGGTTTGCTCCATCCCGCTGCCCCGGGCCATGTGTGCTGAAGGGGCGTCCCAGTCCCGCTCCTTCCCTCTGAACGACTCGCGTTTGGGTTCGCGGGTGGGGAGGAGCGTGGCCAGCAGCCTCCTGCCACTCGTGTCGGGTGCCCCGTGTGCTCTCACGCCATCTGCGCCGAATCTCCCTGCGCAGCGCGGTGCTGGGTGCTGGGGTCGCTCGAGGAGCTTTCCTAATGGAAATGCTCCTTGGTCGGAGAGTGCTGAGACGTGGTGTGGGTTGTGTCTTTATGCCGGTGGGCGCGCTGGCCACGCAGCACCGTTAGCTCCTGTTCCGTGGGCTCGGTGAGCGGAGATTAAGCGCTTGCCTTTGCTGGTTTGTGCTCACACCTGCTCACATGAAAGCCCAGTGCCCACTTCAGTGCCAGCTGATTAAATTAAAGTCCTAGTGAGTTTGAATAATTTTCCCTGTGAAATGTGGCAGATGGCCTCCATTAGGCGTCTGCTCCCAGCATCTGCCAGGATGTGATCAACCCCTCTTTGGAAAATGCACAAAAGGGAGTGGAAGTGGAGAGACCTGGGAATGGGAGCCCATCGTTGATCCGTGAAGAGGGAATCGGTGTTCCCTTTGGAAGCAGCCGCTGTTCTGGAGGAGCCGCGTCCGTGTGCCCCCGGCCCCTCTGCGCACTCACTGCTGTCCCAGGGTGGTGGGAGCAGGGATGGAGCTGCTCTTGTGCCCACCACTCCAGGTCCCCCCAGGGCTGAGCAGAGCCCTGCGACTGGCGTGTGCTGGCCTGTCTGAGGCTGCGCTGTGCCCCTGTGCTGCAGAGCTGGGTGGGCTCCCTGGGCGCCCGTCCCCTCTGCTCGGCCCGTTCCGGCTCTGCCGGGCAGTGGGAGCAGCTCCCTGGTGCTGGGACAGCTGGGGAGGGCGGCTGGCACTGGGCTTGGGATCCTGCAGGTGTTTGCACTGAACCAGTCCGAGATCTGCCACCACTCGGTGCTCTTGCTCCGGTCCGTGGTGCAGACGGCGTCTGGCACATGTGCGGTTATCAGACACACAGCTGTTTGTGTGTCACTTTGTGTCGTGATCCCGTTAGAACGGGCGCAGCACACGGGCAGCCGTGTATGCGTTGGGGTGTCCCACCTCCAAATGCAACACCCGCGGGATGACGGGGCTCTGGGGGAAAACGTGCTGTTCCGTGCTGGGAGCGGGAACGGGGCGCTTGTTTGTGTGACAGAACGGGACGGGCTGTGACCGGAGGGGACGGGCGGTGTCCCCGGGTGGGTGTTGGCGGCGGCTCCTGCTGCTCCAGCCGGGCGGGGGCCGGAGCGGCGGGCGGGAGCGGCGGCGGCCGGCAGGGGGCAGCGGCTGCTCGCGGCGGGCAGGACCGGGCGGCGGGGGCTGCGGGGAGCGCCCGGGACCCTGCCCCGCCGGCCCTGCCCGCCCTGCCCGCCCTGCCCGCCGGGCCCCCGCCCTGCCCGCCCGCTCTTTGCCCCTCCCGGGCCCGCGCCGTGGAGCCGCCAGCCCGCAGGCGGGCACCGCTCAGCCCCAGCTCGGTGTGGACTGGGATGGCTTTCCTTGCAAACAGCTTAATAAAGCGAGAAAGGTGACGAAGCCGCACTCGGAGCTCTGCAGGTGCCGCAGCTGGAGCTCGCTCGGGCAGCTGCAGAAGGGGCTCCCCCCGTCCCCCGACGTTGCGGGGACACAGCAGAGCTCTGCTCGGCTGCTGTTTAAATGCCGCGGAAGGTACCGAGAAAACCCTGTTCCCTGCCCCAGGGACCTTGGAGGATCAGAGGCTGCCGCCTGTGTCTGGGAGCAGGAACCGTGCGTGGGAGGAGGAGGAGGAGGAGGCACTGCAGGCGCTGCCCGGCATGCCCGTGGCGGCAGGAGGAGGCTGCAAGTTGGAGGATAATCTGGGGAAGGAGTCTTGAGCGCTTGACCGCATGCGCTGAGCATCTGCAGCGGGATAGGGACGGGGGGTTGGTCCTGGAACCGCGTTGGCGTGCAGAGGGGAACTCAGCTTGCGCCTCTGCCGCGGGCCCTGTGCATCCCTCAGCTCTTGTATTTGTGCCCTTGGTGCGGAGAGGTGTTCTCCTCCGCTTGCTAATTGAGCCGCTGTAGTGTTCTTTTAATTAAATTAGCATCTTCTAATACATTTAGTCCTACCATCAGAGTTTAATGTCTCTCTCCAGCTGCAGGGCCTCAGGGCCGCTCCAGCGCCTGTGTGTGGTGCTGGGTGAGCCGGCACCGGCCGGGCTCGGGCAGGCGCTCTGCACCCTGGCGCGGGTGCACCAGCCTCCCTGCTAACACCTTCACACAAGTCAATTCTGTTCCTCAGGTGTGCTCTAAGTGTGCTGTGGGGTGATAATCGGGCAGCGGTGGACACGGGGCCCTGGCAGGATGAGTGTCTGTCCCGCTGGGCTCCAGCCCTGGTGCTGCAGGTCTGGGTGCTGCCGGAGGGGGACGCGGCAGCGGTGGGTGCTGCTGAAGGGGCAGCGGGTGCTGGTGTGTTCACTCTGGTGGTTTCCTGGCAGGGTGAGGGGGATCGGCCTCACCAGGGCTCCCATGCTCGCCCGGTCCCGCTGGGGTGCAGCAAAACACCTCAATTGTCAGTCGAGGCTTGTCAGCTGGATCACAGGAGCACCGGATAAAGTGTTCCAGTGAAGAAGATAATTGAAAATCAAAAAAAGACTTTGTTAATTTGATTAGGCAGAGCTGTAGTTGAATTGTTCTTCATCAAAAGAGATTTAATTTTGACATGCAATTAAATCCTTCTGCTGTAGTGGCGCCCTGCACGTTCCCAGCACCGGGGCAGGCTGGGCGGGGGGGCAGGGGAGCGAGGGGCCTGGGGTGCCTGGCGGCTGCGCCGGGGTGCGGAGCCGAGGGGCGTCTGTTGCGGCGAACGTCGCTCATGTGGTGCTGACTCCGAGTTGTGGTTAAACTGTTCACCTATTGCAGCAATGCAGAAGGCAGCTCTGCGCCCGCTCTGTCCCCTCACCCGGGGCTGCCTCCTCACCCCCCAGCCTGAATCTCCGGAGGGTAAAGCCCCAACCTACGGGGCTGCCGTTGTTTGCAAAGAGTCTTTGCCGGCCACTGGGTTTGGTGCAATGGTCGGAGCAGCTTTGCCGCAGGATCGGCACCTCCGGCCAGGCAGGAGCTCCCTCCCGCTGCCGGAGCCAGGGTGGGCGGCACCGGCACAGGGTCCCTGCCAGCTCCAGCCGTGCTTCTCGCTGGCTGCTCCCCGTGCTGATAAGGCAGAGGATTATCACTGCTGCCGAGGTGCCATAATCCATCCCCGCGGCGCTGGCGGGGGCGGCAGCTGGGTGGAAATCCCGCAGTCGGGGTTGTGGATTTAGAGCTGCTGGTGAGAGAAGGAGCTCAGTGGGATGTGACAGAGCTTTAAAACATGCAGGAAAATGCCCGGGTGCTTCCTTGGGCAGGAGCGGAGAGGGGCCCTCGCCGTGGGAAAGGGCTTTAGAGGAGCGGTGGGAGGTCTGCGCTGGGGCTGCCGGCGGGGCCGCGGCGCCTGTGGCACAGGGAGCCGGGCACTGCGCGGGAAGGCAGCGCTGGCGGCGCGGGGGTCCCTGCGTGGTGCGGGGATGGCGCTGGGAAGCTGTGCTGTGTTTGCGGGGTTCACACCCTGTCCTGACGAGCGGTGGTTCTGATGCGGGGACGGGGCAGCTTCTGAAGCGGCTGCAGAGCCGACGCCACGGCAGGATAACGTCCCGCGGCATCGTCTGCGCCTCGAGCCACGCGGTCCCCCTGCGCCCACTCGAGTGGGTCCTTGGCCTCAAATGGGGCAGGAGGACCGAGGGGCAGGCGGGACGTCCCTCGTCCAGCGTGCCGGCGGAGCGGGTCCGGAGCGGCTCTGGGCGCAGCGGCCCCTGCGAGCTCGGTGCAGCCTTCACCGCTTCCATCTTGGCTTGTTGCCTTATTTGTTCTCCTCTAATTGAGCAAATGCGCTGTAGGCAGCGAGGCTGGGCCAGCATTGACTTTATTAGGGGAAAGCATCAATACAACGGTGCATGTTAGGAGGCTTAGTCTAACACTGTCAGACTACTGGAGTTTTAAAGTTGCGCTTTATTCATGATGTTTTGATTTCTCTTGCTCTGGGGACTCTGACTTTGATAGATTGTGATGCGGTACCAGAACAATATGATACACGAGAGCAGCTTGCTTCCAAAACAGGCATTTGCCACGAGAGCCCGATGTTTTCTTGCATTTTTTTAGAGTGAAAAATGATGGCATAAAGGAATCTTAAGCTTTGCGCAGTTCAATCATCCAGAATTAGCAAGCAGAAAGTTGATTTTTCCTGCTGACTGGTCGGCTGTTAGAGGTAGTTACGCCAGGCTAATTCCTGGGTTCGTTTTGCTGCTGCGGCAGCGCTGGCAGGGGCTCTTTTTGCTCCAGAAGTTGGGGTTTCTGGCTGCCACTTGCCGAATTCTTCTCTTGCGCCCGCTCCGCTGCCGTGGGGCTGCCGGTCCAGCCCGCGGTCCCTTTGTGTCCCCGCTCTCCTGCTCCTCCTCGCGATTGGGAGTTTTGCAGCCACAAGAGCTGGTAGGAATTGCAGGTGCAGACCTGGCGTGTACCTGCTGGTCCCTTTGAACCTGTTTCTTGAGGATACGTTATCAAATATGCCGGTGATCCGCATCACAGGATGTATTTTGTGCAGCGCGTCTCTCGTGTGTGCCCGTGCTGGAGCAGTCGGTTGGGTGCTTGTTGTCTCGGCGCTATGTACAACCCACTTACTGCTCGCCATGTGGATGCCATGGGGGCTTCCATCAGAGCTTCTCTGGAATTAAGTATGAATTAAATGTACCATTAAAATGAAGTGTTATCACAGCCATTTAATGAGCTTGAGTCTCTTAACAGCTTCATTTTCCTGTGTTTGACGGCCATGCCCCTTCTCACTTGATGTGATTCCCATCGGCTCCCGTGAAGGGGCACCTGTGTTCCTCAGGCACCGCGGTGTGTTCCAGCGCCGTGGGGCTGGGCTGTAAGTGACAGTCTGGAGGTGGCAGCGTCGCGGGAGGCGCTGGTCTGTGCTCCCTGGGGCCGGCCTGGCCGCGGAGGACCCCGCTCTGGCGTTTGCCGGGCTCTTTCGTGGCTCTGGGGGAGCTGGGCCCCTGCCCTGGGCTGTCGCGGGGCCGCGGGCCGGGGGGGTTTCTGAGCGTCAGGGTTGTAGAACACTTTTTGTTGGTAATGCGTCAAAACAGCATTTTTCCACAGCCCTGTTCTCGGAAATATTTGAACCATTCTCACTAAAACTCGCCTCAAAATCTCTGCCTGAGGCAGATGCTCAAAATGGGAAACATCAGAGCGAGATGCCTTGTGTTGCACAGAGACACAGGCAGGCGACAGCGGGGCCTTTTACAGTGTTGGGGAATCGCTGGGCGGTGGCACCACGGTACCCCTGGTGACGAGCGGCCCCACGTCCCGGCGTGTCCCCAGGCTCCAGCAGCCCTCTGGGCGGGTTTGGCCCTTGGACACATGGCACCGGCCTCCCCGGTGCCATCGCAGGCTGGGGATCCTCCCTGCCCCCCGCCCGGTGACCCCGCAGCCTGGGCGCAGCACCCGCAGCCTGGGCACAGCCGCGTCCCGGCCCCATCGGTGCCCGCAGAACCTTCCGGCGGTGCTGCCCCTGCTGCCCCTGCCGCGGCTGCGCTGCCGGGGTCCCGGGGGCAGCACCGGGATGCCGTGGGCCTGGGGGGTCCCTGAGCTGCCTGTCCTGGCCGGGGTCCCCGTGGGGGCTGCGCGGTGGGCAGCAGCGGGTCTGGCGGAGCCGCGGCCGGGGCCCTGCTGGGCTCGCCGGGCTCGCAGCGGGCGGCGTGTCGGGCTGCGGCGCTGGGTTATTTACAGAGAGGCTCGGGGGGTCTCTGAGGAGGGCTGGCACAACTTGCATATTAAACCAGAAATTGCAATTAACAACAAAAAAAGGGGCATTTTTATAACATTTTTATTGAAGTCTTAATGAACAAATAAAGCAGCAGAGAAATCTGCATGTGCGTTTGTGGGATATAAAACTGACTGAATCAAGATGAAGCAGCAAGAAGCCTTGGCTTCTCTTATTTTCTGCTAGATCAGTAAAACAAAACTGCAAGGAAGGATGAGGAGGGGGAGAAGGGAGCGAGGAGGGGGGAGAAGGGAGCGAGGAGGGGGGAGAAGGGAGCGAGGAGGGGGAGAAGGGAGCGAGGAGGGGGAGAAGGGAGCGAGGAGGGGGGAGAAGGGAGCGAGGAGGGGGAGAAGGGAGCGAGGAGGGGGAGAAGGGAGCGAGGAGGGGGAGAAGGGAGCGAGGAGGGGGGAGAAGGGAGCGAGGAGGGGGGAGAAGGGAGCTGCAGTGCGTGACCTGGGAACCAGGGTGCAGTTCGTGTGAGCTCACCCGGGACCGGGGGCGATGAGGCTCATCGGTCAGGGTCCGAGATGCGTACCGACCCACGAGTCGGCGTGTGGGCTGAGCGTGGCCGCGGCACGCGCGGTGTGGAGCGCGTGGTGCGGGGCCGTCGGGGTCAGAGCCGCTGTGGGGGCACCGGGGTCAGAGCCACGGCCACCCCCGGTGACAGCTGGAGCTGCTGCTCCCACCCCGGCGCCCTCTCCCTGTCCGTCTGTCTGGGAACAGAGATCCACGTGGCTACGGAAGATGCTCCGCAGCCGTTCGGTGTCTCGGGGCGCCGTGTGCCGCCGGCTCCCTCTCCTCCCTCCCGAGTGTCCCAGAGCGCGGCACCAGCGGCTCCAGTGGGACTCGTGCAAAATCTTCCCCAGAATGATTCATGATATTCCTTCAGCTAATTTTTAACTCTGATTGCTTCTCCTTCTCTTCAGCAGAATTTAACTAGTTTGCCTGGAATATTAATAATTAAACATCAAGGAATTATATCCCAAGTAGTCTTTTCAGATGAACATTGGTGATTGTTTTAAAGCGCACAGCGCCGGGGTTTTGTGGCTCTTTGACAGAATTTTGCTTCTTTTAAACTGCTGACACCAGTAACCCCATAAATTAGCAGATGATGGAGGGAAATCGCCTGGCTGCTTCTGTTGGTTTTTATGGTTTGATTTGTTAATAGGGGTTTTGGGTTACAGCCAGGAATTCCTGACCCGGCACAGGGAAGGGTTTGCCCGCTGTGCGTTTGGGTTTGGGAACGTGGTGGGGTGTGAAGCCCCTCGGCTCTGGGGGTGCGTGGCTGATCGCTGCTCGGTCACCTGTTGCTGGGGTTTGTGTGCGACAGTCTCTGCAGAGGGGGTTCCGCCCCCCTCCCTCGCTGTGCAGAACTCCCCGCAGCAGCTCGTGCTGCCGGTGGGCGCTGGTGGCTTCTGGGGCGCCATTCCTCTCGTTGTCGGCAGGGCAGGCAGCAAGCGCTGCTGGCACCGAGGGCGTGTGGTGGCACCTGCCGTCCCCGGCACGTGGCAGGGGCAGGACCGAACCCTCCTGCCAGCCCACGGCGATCGAGCCGGCTGGGAACTCGACGTGTTGCCCGAGCGTGGGGAAATCGCAGCAGCTTGGTTGGGTTTAACTGCCCTGCCTGCATCCCTGCCCGTGTCCTGCCTGCATCCCTGCCCGTGTCCTGCCTGCATCCCTGCCCGTGTCCTGCCTGCATCCTGCCTGTGTCCTGCCTGCAGGCAGGGCAGCTGCAGCCCAGGGGTTCAGCTTTTCTGGTTCCCAACACATGTTTCTGAGAGCGTGGCCGGGGCAGGAGCCGGTCCTGCCGGCAGCACCTGCACCGGGACGTGCAGCTCGTGCCTGGGAGCCGCCGGTGTCCCGGTGCTGCCGGTGCTGCCGGTCGGGGAGCCCCGGGCAGTGCTGCGGGCGCTGGGTCCCGCTCCCACGCTGTCCCTCGGGGCCGTGGTCCCACCCGCCTGTTCTGCTCCCTCCCTTGCTGTGGAGCTCAAGCTTCATTCATTCAGAAGGGAAAACATTCACATCTCCCCGACCAACACCAACCCAAATACAAATAAATTTCTCTCAAAGTGCAGCCGTTGGAGAAAACTAAAGGCCGTTAGTCAGGCTGACATCAGAGGAGCCGCATTCGCTCTGACAAGCAGCAAAGGCTTATGTTTTATTCACCAGGCCTGAAAAATACCTTCCCGAAGAGGGGGCCCATAAATAAACCAGTGTGATGAATATTACACGGGATAAAAACTGATAAAGCAAGGGCCCTCAACACGAGCTGCACAACGAGGTTGGAAAAGCACATGGTTTTCGTTACATCTGATCCCGCGTGACGCGTTAGGGGGGTGAGCGGCGAGGCGGGAGCGGGGAGGTGGGACAGGGCCGGAGCGTGGCTGCGGAGGGAAGGGTCGGGATGCGGGGATGCTCCAGCCGCGCTGGGACGCCGTGGACGCGGCACCGCGGCTGCCGGGGCTGTGTCGGGGCGCGCTTCCTGGCTGGGAAATGTCCGTGGTGCCTCACGTTCTCCCCTGCGGGGTTTCCTGGAGTCTCTGTGGCCCCAAGAGCCCCGGTTTTTGCAGTTCCCATGGGGTTGTGTCAGGATCATGAGGAAGGAAATGGTGTCAGTGGTCCTTGAAGCGGTGGCTGTGCCGGGCTGGGGGCGGTGGGCTGCGCCCCGGGCGCTTTGCCGCTGGTGTGCGGTGCTGGCGGGCACGGGCAGGGCTCTCTGTGCCGCGCTGGCTCTCCCCGGCTCCATCTGCCCTCGACTTTCGGGAACGTTGGCTTTTCCTTCTTTCCACTCAAGTTTAAGAAACCAAAAGCCAGGCTGCTCGGGAGGCCATGGCGGGGCTGCGGCGGCGCGGAGGTCCCTCCGTGTCTGAACTGCAGCCACAGACAGCGCGAGAAGTTCCCTTCAAAAGCCACACGTTCACAGGCTGCAGAAGGGAGCCTGCACAGATTTATGTGCCGGAATCCCTCGTTTGGCAGATTCTGTGTAAACTGTGTGCAAACCTCCTTTGAAAAGTTCCCCTGCTCTTCCTGGGAAGCTCAGGCTGGAGCCCGTGGGGAGCGGGAGCGGCCCCTGCCCCGCGCCACAGCAGGAACCTTGAAATACGAGCACTTAGCTTTTTATTACACCATTTAATTGCTGCCTGACAGTCTAATCCACCATTAAAAACACCAAAGCTCAGGGGAATTCACCATTGTTATTCAACGCGTCTCTCGTCCTCCACCGCTCTGAGATCCCATCTGCCGGCTCTGCTGGTGCAGCCCCGGCCGGGCGGCGGGGGCTGCGGTGCTGTCCGCTGCTGCTGGCGCAGCCCTGGGCGCAGGGACAGGGCCGGTGCAGGAACCCCTGCGGGAGGTGGCCAGCGGGGCCCCCCGTCCCGCTGGAGCGGCTGTGGGGCCACCTGAGCTGGACCCGTCCTGTCCTGGGGGAGATGCCCACACGAGTGGGTGTCCTGCCCACACGAGTGGGTGTCTTGCCCACAGGAGCAGCACCAGCCTCCCTGTGCGTGGGCACCCTCTACTCGCCATGGGCCACAGGGCAGGTGCTTTCGGGTCCTGGTTTTCCGCCATGGGGGCTGTGGGCAGCTCTCCCGGTGTCCTGGGCCGGCGCTGGCTCGGTGCTCACCAGCTCCTCCGGAACGAGAGGTTTGGCGTTTCTCGCTGTGTGTTGGAACAGGAGCTGAAAGCAGCCCCGGCGGCGGTGAGCCATCCCCGCTGCCCACGGCTCCCGCGGAGAGCTGCTCTGCCGATGCACGGAGCAGTTTGGGAAATTGCCTTTCATGTTGGATACGGGTTTTGCAAAGGTTTTTTCCTCAGCTCCCGGCGCTGGGCCGCGCACCCGGGCGGGCACTGGGCTGCGGAGGCGGCGGGTGCTGCTGTGCTCGCGCATCCCGGCTGCGCCTCCTTGCTGGGGCTGGATCCTCCGCGCGGTGTGCGACCTGACCGCGTGCTCCGGTCCGCGCCGTCACCGGGAACGTTCCTCCCTGGGACCCGCTGCCGTCCCAGCTGCTCCGGCCAGCACTGGGGCCTGGGGAGACGGGCTGGGCAGCTGCTCTGAGCAGTTCATCCTCAGTCTCCTAAGTAATGATTTGCCTTTTTTTCCGTGTCAGTTGTGTAAAAAGCACCAGTGTTGGCTGACATGGCAGGACGCGTCGATCGGGGAGCTCTCGGCTGCCAGGGGATGTGGCTGTAGCAGGAGCCCCCCAGCAGACACATTGTTAGGGGAGCGGCCCCAGGACAGCGAGCAGCAGGGTCCCGGTGGATTGTGTGGCAGTGGTTAGCCGAAATCATTGGGTTGTTTTCCTCTGAGACTCTGGTTCCCCAGCCCCTTCCTTGTGGTGTCCCTGCTTGAAGCAGAAGGTGACATGGACGATGCTGCCGGGGGGGCGGGTGGCCCCAGGCTCTGTGAGTCACAGCCGAGACCCCTCGGGACGCACCGACGTTTGCCCACGGCCACTTGAGCCGGTGTTAGTGGGGCCGGGGCAGCCTGGCCCCCGGTGCCCGGTGCTGAGCTCGGCCGTGTGGCCCCGCTCTGCAGCACAGCCCCCCCGATGGGGTCCCCGCGCTGCCCGCCCCCCCCGCCAACACTGTATTAAAAAAACATAATTGATTTTCCTTCCTGCCAGCGCTTAACCTGGACTTTCCCGCTGCGGCGCACAGGGCCTGATTACAATATCTCTGAAGAGGCCAGTGAGTTATAGTAATGGACACTCTTCTCGCTGTCTGTGCCGCTCATAAATCTATCCTCTCCTGAAAGTGCAGATGGTCCATAATCGTCCATCATCCTGAGCCGAGCGCCGGGCAGCGCCGGGGTGGTTTTCTCCTCTGAGGCCGCTTTTTCTGCAAGCTAAACGGAACCGCGCCGCGGCGTGAGCTCTCTCGTAATGGAGTGCGAGCAGCCCCGCCGTCAGCCGTGATTTAGGAGGGAATGAACAATAAATATCGTGGTGGCTGGGGCTGCGAGCAGGTGCTGGAGGGAGGCGGCAGAGCCGGGCTGTGTGCGCACCCTGGCGAGCGTGCTGTGACCCCGGTGAGGGGGGGTCCCTGCCAGCCTGTGCTCGCAAAGCTCCATCTGGTGCTGCTGTGCCTGAGACTTGGCCCAGACCCGCGGGTGCCGCTGCCGTCGCTGCCGCCGGTCGCTCTGCACTGGGGCAGGGCTGTCACGGCAGCGGTGCCACCCGGCGGGATCCCGCAGGGTTTGTCGCTCCGGCAGCCTCTGCCGGTGCCCGCTGCGCCAGCAGGACCCGGTGCGGTTGGGGACCTGCCCGTGCTGCCCACATGGAGCAGGGCTGCAGCAGCTCCCGTTGCTGCCCGTGAGCGAGGACTGCCCCGAGCCCTCTGTCCCCAGGTCCCAGCGGCTCCTTGCTGGCTCCATCCCCTGCCTGTCGATGCTGTCCTCTCCCTGTCACACTGCCCGGGCTCTGTCCCCTCCCCGCGGGAGACCCGTATCAGCGCTGGCGGTTGTGTTGCAGGGAGCCGGTGATACTGAGCCGTGGTGCTAAATGTCTGTATCGACCCTCCCAGCAGAGTCGATTCCAGCTTGGTTACAGTGATTTTATTTGGTATTTAACATCTGAAACGTGTGCGTCTGTGCCTGCGGGTGGCCGAGGGACTGCGGTGTGCTTGCTTGGAGCTGGGCTGGGATTCCCTGTGCTGGTGCCGAGGACCTTGCCCGTTGTGTGGTCACAGTCCTGAACCCTCTCCATGGGGAGATTTGTCCCCACCGCCGGTCTTGGGAGGGGCAGGAGGGCAGAACTGGGGCCGCGGCCCCGGCAGCCCGGCCCGGCTTCCCTGCTGCTCCGGGCGGCCGGTGCTGGCGCCGTGCTCAACGCGGGTTTAGGAGGAAACACTGGCTCTTCTCTCCCAGACGTGTGTTCTGGACGGATTCAGAGCTGCCTTTATTGGTGCTGCCTTGCGTCTGAGCCCGAGAAGCTGCCCCCGCCTTGCGGAGTGCCCTTATTTACAAGAATCCCCCTGGCATGGCCTTTAAGCGCTTCCATTAACATTTTTGCATCTTGCTTATTGCAAGCCCGGGCCCGCCGGGACCGCGCGTGGCAGGCGGCGGCGCTGGGCTCGCTTTAATTGGTTTCGAGCTCCTGCTGCCGGCTGTGGAGGGGTCTCTTTCCTTGTGTAATGACCTGGAATCTGATCAGGCGGCTTTTATTAGATTGTGAGACTGGAAGTGTAACTCCATGGGATCAAAGCAGAGCAGGCGCCGCAGTGAGCTGGGAACCGCAGGGCTGAGGGCGCAGAGCCCCGGCTGCCCCGCCGGGCCGACACGGCCCAGCACCTGCGCACGCCTTCCAGCTCCTGATGGCAGAGCCGCTCCAGTGGCAGCGCGGCCCCCGGCTCCTCCGCCGAGCTGCCACCAACACCCACAGCCGTCCTGCCCCGTGCCACCCACCGGCAGCTCTGTGCCGGGGTCAGACCCGCTGAAGCTCCGTCAGCTGAGGGGAAGGGTCCCAGCGTGTCCCCTCGGGCTGCGGGGACTGCAGGGGACCCCGGCACAGCACCGCTGCTGGGAGCAGCACCAGGTGCCACTGCGGCCCCGCATCTGTCTGGGCAGCGCTGGGAGCAGGACGGGCAGGGAGAGCAATCGCGGCGGTGATTGATGGCGCGCTGGTGGGAGCCGCAGCTCGCGGTGCCCGCAGCGGCGATGAGCAGCTGGATCCTGCGCTCCTGACGAGCTGGTCGGGACCGTGTGCTGCCGAGGGCAATGCCACACAGGATCTCGGTGCAGCCAGGCTACGGGAGCCGTGCCAGCAGCCTGTGCTACGGTTCTCCTTGCTCCTGCCCGCAGTCGTGGCGAGGAGGGCTCATGGCCGGTTTGGAGACTCTGGCAGCATCGGCTGGTTTATTAAGCTAATAAAGCAATGTTAAGTATCCGCACGCTGGATCCCCCTGAGGTCTCGTTATGTGCAGAGGAGCTGGGGGATCCCGGTGCCTCCGCACCGACGATTGCTCTGTTGTGCTGCGGACCAGAGGAGCAGGTAGCGCTGCGCCAGGCTGTGGGCACACCGGACGTGCCTCTGCCTCTCCCGGTTGCCACTGCAGTGGTGCTTGGGCACCTTGTGAAGCTCCCGCTGCCATTGTGTCCCCTCTGCACCCCAGGCAGGGCTGTGTGGCTTTAGGGACACTGGTGGCATCTCCTGCCACCTGTTCCCCTGTGGCTGCACAGCGCCAGAGCCGGGCTGGGGGAGCATCATCTGCCGCCGCGCCGGGGCTGGGCTGCGCGGCAGCACCGGGCCCTGGCTTTGTGAAACCAGGCGGGTGCAGATACACCCGATGCCAAGGCAAGAAGGCGCCGTGCTCCTGGGGGGCTCGGAGGGGCCGGGGGGTGCCCCCCAGCCCTGCCCCTGCTGCAGTGTGCCCGTGCAGCGTGGCGGTGGCAGGCGGTGCCCTGGCAGCATGCAAAGCAGGCCGTATATAATAGATAATAATTAATAGACTGCTCCGGCGGCTAGCTAGGTAAGTAGATAAATAATTTTAATTATCCTTGGGGAGGCTGTAAATTCGCACACAGCCCTTTATTAAACTCTCTGTTTACAACAGTCATTTATATTGTGTGTCATTTTGCATAAAATCCCCTTGGGGCCGAATAACACTGTGTAATAACGGCTCTGTTACTGCCAGCGCCGGGGCCCGGGAGCCGGCGGTGCGGCAGGACCCGGCAGCTGGTGGCGGGGGACAGGGACACCCGGCCGAGGGGCCGCGCTGCTCCCGGGAGCCACCGGGCGCTGTGACCCGGCTGTGCCGAGCTCTGCTCCCGGGGGTCCCCGAGACCCCGCTCCTCCCGGTGCAGCTGCGTTTGTGCTGATGGCAGGGTATTTTTTTCCCCCTTTTTTGCGCATGTCTCTCAAAAGAACCATAAATTCCGAGCTGTGAAATCCCGCTGCGTCAGCAGTCTGCAAAATGAATTGATATTAAACGCGACAAAAGTCTCTCTAATTCACCCTGGCCGGTTTCTGCTTCCCTCCCTGAAGCCGTAATTGAAAAGCGGAAGGATGGAGATTGCCATCGTCACTGCCCGGAATAACACTGACCCACCGATTACTGAGAATCTCATTAATTAAGGATTATTTACAAATAACTGTGGTCTCGCAGTGCTGCACGTGCTGCCCTGACCACGCGTGTCCCCGTCGCGCACGCTCACGCTCCGGGTCGGGCCCAGGCCCCGTGCATTGCTGCAGCTCCTGCATCTCCCGCAGCTCCTGCATTCCCCGCAGGTCCTGCAGCTCCTGCATCTCCCGCAGCTCCTGCATCTCCCGCAGCTCCTGCAGCTCCCGCGGTTCCTGCAGCTCCCGCAGCTCCCCCGGTGTTGTGGGGGCGGTTCTGCTGGGGCAGAGGGTGCAGGACCCTGGGAGCGAGCGGGTGCTTGCCACGGTGCTTGCCGCAGTGCTCACCGTGGTGACCTCGCTGGCAGAGTACTGTGCTCTGTGGACTGGTTTGTTTTCAATGGCAGTTTCTGGCACCATCCTGCCAATATCAGGACAGGGGGCTTTGGGGGTTTAAAATTACCTTTAGAGGAGCGGTGTGTGTTTCTCCGCTGCTGGATGGGTTTTATAAGGGGTTTTTCAGCACCAAGGGGCCGGGTGCTGCTGCTCAGGCACCAGAACCAGCCAGGCCAAGGGGACTTGTGCCTGGGGTCCCGGGACCCGCGGCTGTGCCAGGCGCGCGGGGACGTTCGTGTTCTCGGCGGGGTGCGTGTTCTGGCGGCGCCCGGGGGTTCCTGCTCGCTCTGGCTCCCGGCGTGTGCCAGAGGTGCCTTTGCAGGAGTCAGTCAAACAACCGTATAGTTTAATATCCCCGCGATCAGGGCTGACATTTATGTCGTTAATTTTAAAACACTTTATTTCTTCTCTATTAAGTTAGACTCATTTCCAACAGACTAAATAACTCTCCCTAACCGTGGCCTGGAGTTTTAGTGTTTCCTTCCCTCTTTAGTTCTTGTTGCCTTTCTGGGAAGCTCAGCGAGGGAGGAAGAGCAGGAGGGGTGTGTGAACCCGCACGGCAGGTTCTGCCTCCCTCCCCATCCACCGCCTCGGGCTTCCCCGGCGGCAGCTCCTCCGGCTCCTCTCGTGGCGCTGCCCTCTGCCCAGGGCTTGTCCCCGTCCCCCCGCCCGTCCTGCCCCTCCAGCTGGGACCCGTCACCTTCCTCACCGTCGCCTGCGGGTCCCGGGCTGCACCGGGCTCGCTGTGCGGGGCGCGGGACCGCACCGGGAGTTCTCCCCGCCACGCCGGGCCGGGTTATTAGTTATTTTTAGCAATCGATGTTATTGATGCCGTGCTAGCTGGAGGAAGCCACTGGAGGGCTGTTCTTCCAACTCATTACGTTTAGAGCTGAACTATCCCCTTTTTATATAAATCCTGACACATAAAGATAAAATACACAGTTTTCCGTAGCGCTGCAGCCCAGGGTCGGCGCTGGCGCTGGCCGGGGCCGGCGCTGGGCAGCGTCCCTGGCTCTGCCGGGAGGAACGTGCTGGGCCGAGCAGCACTGGAGCAAACGTGCCAAAAACTGCTCCAGAGGGGCTGTCACATCGCTGCTGCGCCGGTCCCGTGGGGGCACAGCCAACGGCGTCCCTGGGCTGCCCTGCGCCCCCACCCTCTGGGGACAGAGCCCTGGCGGTGGCCGTCCTGACTGCGGCAGTGGGAGCCCTGGGCAGGCGAGCGGGACAGTGGGACAGCAGGACAGTGTCCGCGTGTCCCTCGGGCCGGTGTCCCCGCTACTCCCAGACTGTGGTGACATGTCCCTGTGGAGCTGGACGTGCAGACCCCTCCCCACTGCCCAGGGCTCTCTCCCGCCTTTCCAGCGAGCTCAGCCCGCTGTGGCGAGCCAGAGATGCCTCTTGCCATTTACTTTTGTAGTTTTTCATTTCAAGATGAAATTAAGCTATAGAGAGCAAAAAGCAACCCTTTTTCTAAAGCAACGCATCAGCGCATCCCTTAAGGGGAAAACGCTCTTCCAGGGAGGGTTTCCTGCACTTTACTTGTCCTCTGTGTCTCGGTTCTCCTGCGCTTTCAAGACCCTCGCCCCTGGCCAGTTCCCCTTGCGCTCTGGGTTTTCGTGGTTTGGTTTTTTGTATCTTTTTTGTTGTTAGTATTGTTTCCCATCAATTTTACAGTAGGTCTGTATTTAGGATGAAAGCCTCTCTGCTCACCCGGCCGTGGTTTGTGCCCTCGCGGCTCCATGGGGCCAAGCGGGGACCCCACACTTGGTGGCCGCCCCGGGTCACCCACCTGTGCCTGCGCCCGGGTGTGCGCAGCCGAGGATGCCCCGACACGCGTGGCTCTTCTCCCACGGTCCCACCTGCTCACAGGTCGCTGCAGGCTGCTCCGTGTTCCCCTCCGGTGGCTCCGGTCACCCTGTCCCCCGGCGCAGTCCCGCTGGCCGCCATGTCCCTCCCTCGCTGCACAGCAAGCGGTGTCGGTGGTGGAGCTGTCACCTTCTGTCACGTCCCATCAGGTTCTCACTAAAGAGGTTGAGCCGCAGGTTAATTTATGGTGTACGCACGGGGGAGCCGAGGATGGGAATAGTGGCTGCCCTTAAATAAGTCATGAAGCAGGATCCCAACAGCACAATTAGAACCCTCTGTTAATGATTATTTATGGGGCTGGGAATGCTTATTTAACCTGACTATATTAAATATTAAACCAAATTATAATATTTATAACAGTATTTACAACAAGAGGGAGCGGCGTGTTGCCGGGGCCGTGGCGTGGGCTGGGGGCTGTACCGGTCCTGGTCCCTCTGCCCGGGGGTGCCCTGGAGCTGCTTCGGCAGCTGCCCGAGACGGGCAGGGGAGGCGGCTGCTGGCGCCGAGTCCCGACAGGGCCAGACACCCACTGAACTGACTTCACTTGCAATTCAGGGCCCACGGGGACGGAGCGGCAGGTTTGGCAGAGACCAGGAGCGGGGGAGCAGCCCCAGGGGCCTCCAGCTGCCCAGGGCAAGCGGGAGACCTGTGGCTGAGCTCCTGCGAGGGTGCAGCGCCGTTGTGGCCACTAACGATATTTTCAGGTGTGCAATGCAAGATAATGACAGGGCTGATCAAATCTCCAGGATGAGCTGTTGGGTTTGGGGTCAGGAGGAGCCGAGTTGCTTTTGTGTCCCTGGAATGGGAGCAGGCAGCGGGGCTGGCGGGGCCGCGGGGTCTCGCGGTTGCTGCCCTCGGGCTCCGCTCCGTTCGGCAGAGCCGGGGCTCCCGTTCTGCTGGCCCCAGCAATTGTGGGAGGTAAGTGAGAAATCCCTCCATGCTCCCAAAGGCGGCGTGATTGCAGGTTCCACAGCCTATTGCAGATAAAATGATGATTAAGGGGTCCTACCCTATAAGCAGACAACCATGTTGACCTTATTTAGGCTCCTAATCAATTTGCCCCCGGTGTGATTAATTGAGATGGTTGCCATTGATTTTCTGTGAGACGGGAGCGGCTGGTCAGGGATTCGCAGGATGCCGGCAGCGAGGTGGTGGGGGCTTTGGCAGCGTGGTGGCGGCGGCAGGCTGAGCTGCCTGGGTCCTGTGCTGGTGGGTTTTGGGCTTCTGGGGTCCCCCTGCAGCAGTGCCAGCAAGAGGGTCCCTGGAGCGTGACCTTGCTGTGCTGCAAGGGGCGGTGTGACCCCCCAGGCTGGCGTGGGGTCCCCAAGCGCCGGGGTCCCTTAGCACCAGGGTCCCCAAGCGCTGGGGTCCCCGCGTGAGCTGCCGGCAGCTGCCAGAGTGGGAAAGGCTCTGCCCAGGGCTGCGCGCCGGGTGAGGGACCCGCAGCACGGATGATTGGAAAGGATTTTCTAGCTAAATTGCTGAGCAGATGGATTTACCCTGGACTGGTCCTTGTGGACTCTGGAACATTTTCTCTTCTGTCACGGTTCCTTTTTATGACCTGCCATTTGCTCCAGCAAGCGAGCAGAGAGCCCTTGGTGTCCAGCTCCCGCTGCCGTTCAGGAACACGGCGGCACTGCTGCCGGGAGCCGCTCACCCCTTTTCAGGAACGGTGCCGGGGCCCGGCAGGACACCCTGACAGCCCCACTCCCCCGGGCTCCCCCTGCGCTGCCCGGCGGTGCTGGCGCGGTGGCAGGAGGAGCAGCAGCTGCCGGTTGCGTGGGGTTTGCTGTGCCAGTGATACGGCCATGGGTTTTATAATGAGCTGTGGATCGTTATGGCGACCACCTGCAGTCTGTGCAGCCAGGACGGTCTGCGGCATGGGCAGGAGCGCTGTCCCGGCCCCCCCGGCCGTGGTGACAGTCCTCCGCGGTGGCGTCTTGGCAGACCCCTCCGTGGTGGCAGCGTGTGCGGAGGGACAGCGGTGGCCCTGGGAGGGCAGGCTGGGCTCTTCCCTCGCTCCACCATCAACATCTCCACGCGGTGGTTTGGCTGGTTAGTGCCATTGCCAGAGCCCGTTTGTGGCTGGTATTCCTCTTTCTTAGAAGAAGAGGGAAGGATGACACAGTGTCTCCCACCCAAAGCCCTTCCCCTTCCTCCAGCAGCGTTTCTGCCATTTACATTAAAGGCTGTAACGGGTTGGAGTAAATGGAGCAGGTTTGCAATTAGTTTTCAAAGTACTTATCTCATTAAAGTAAATGAATTATTGATTTAGTGACACTCATGCTTTTAGTGAGCGGCACAGTGCCATCACCACTCTGTTCCCTGGCTCACCGTGGTGGTGGCCAGTCCCCGCACACGTGTGCCATCGTGGGTGCGCGAGCGGCCAGTGGCTTTGTAGCCAATGCAGAGCCACGCTGGCCACGAGTCGTGTCCGTGGGAGCACGGACATGGCTCCTGTGGGCACGGTGGCCGCGCCGGGACGCCTCCTGGCAGCCCGTCCTTGCGGTGCCAGGGATGCTGAGGCAGGAGGGCGGGAGGCAGCCCCACCGGTGGCACAGGGCGCTCGGCTCGCTCGGTGCCTGGCAGAGCACCGGTGTGGAGCTGCCAGTGCCACGAGGGGGCTGGTGCTGCTGCCTCCCACCAGCTGTGCTGCCTGCGGCTCCTCTGGCCAGCGCAGCACCAGGCAGGGCGGGGCGCGGAGTGCACGGGGTGCATGGGGTGCGGAGTGCACGGGGTGCGTGGGGTGAGGGGTGCACGGGGTACCGGGTGAGGGGTGCGCGGGGTGCACTGGGGCTGGCCGCTGCCCGGCGGCGCGTGGCTGCAGGAGGGTGAAGCGCTGACGTGCTGTGCTGGAGCCAAACGCTGATGGCTGAACCTGCTGCCCCCCTGCCAGCTGCTGACTCAGCTCTTTTGCACTTCTCTGTACAGAGATTTAATCTCTCCCGTAAGATAAAATACTCCATTAATGGGAACCTGCCTACTCAGAGCCACCTTCTCCAGGTTCCTGGCAGGAAGGGCCGTGCTCTCCGTGGCCAAGAGCTGAGGCTGCTGCTGGGGACACACCGAGAGTGGCCCTGGGAAATGCCAGCGGTGCGGCCAGACATGCTCCCCCCGTGCTGTCGTGCCCATGTCTGATACGGGGGACAGGGGGCAATGGGAGGGATGCCAGTGGGATGAGCTGGGAGCGCCAGGCTCCTCCGGTGGCGCTGGCCGTGCGAGTGGGTGCCGTGCGGCTCTGCCGCTGGGTTACGTGGGTGACACGTGTGTCAGAAGCCCTTGGTCCTCGTCGGGAGCGCGCTGGGAGGGAGGCGCTGGTGGTGCTGCGGGAGCCACGGTCACCGCACAGGAGGAAGTGCCGGGGAACGAGCCGAAGTTGCAGCAGGAATTTCGGTTGGCAGGTTCACAGCCATGACTCAGGCTGGTGTTTTGGTACCAGGAGTCAGGACCGGTGATGCTGGCAGAGCTGTGCCGAGCGGGCGCGCTCCATGGGTCACGCCGTCCCCTCCCTGCGGGCTGAAGGGCTCCGGTTGTCCCTTGCCAAGGAAGGTGGTTCTCCCGGGGTTCAGAGCTGGCCGTCACTCAGGGTCACTCAGCTCTCATCTTGGGACAGCGCGGGTCCCCGGGCAGGCGGGAGCCGCCAGTTCAGTACTGGGAAGGGGTTACTGAGGAGGGACCAGCGCCATGTGTTGTCACTGTCCCCAGGAAGTGGCTGCGCTTTCTGGGCTGGAGCCACCGGCTCGGGGACTGTCCTGAGCGGTTACTGAGCCCTGAATCCGTCCTGGCGACGGCGGCTCCTCCACCCCGCGCCCCGGCAGCCCCACCGCGCACCACCGGGAGCCGCTGGGAACGGGGCGTTTTATCTGAGTTTAAAAAAATGCTTCTCATTTAATTAAAAGTGTTGACATTGTGCCTGGCCATCCCCCCGCCAGAGAACGCCGTCATAAATTAAACATTAAACCTTTAATGGCCCATAAAGAAATACTCGCTGCTGCTTATGTATATAGGGGATATAAATAGAGAGGGCTGCTGGGGGAGGGGCAGGATATTATTTTTCCTCAGCCAGATAATCTTTGCTAATGAATTTAATTAAAAGGAAAATTAATTTAGGTTTCTTGTTGGAGGGAAGGGGAGTTAAAACGTACTTTGCAAAACTACGGAGAAGTTTCCCAGCGCAGCGGAGGGGGCGGGCGCCAGGGGCACAGGGTGCGGACTCGGTGCTGTGGCTCCGGGGCTCCACCGGGTTTGGCTGCTGCGCTGGCCGGCATTGGGCTCGCTGGTCCGGATGCGGGTCTCTGTGCGGCGGCCGGGGCTCCAGCCGGAGCCCATCAGCCGGAGCTTTGCCGGAACAGCAGGGCCGGGGGCGAGATCCCCCAGTGACGCTGACCCCGCTGGCCCGGAGTGCTGGGCTGCTCCTGACCCACCTCCATCAACGCTCTGCTGGGCTTTTCCTCTCCTGCTTTGGCGCACGTGGCAGGACAGGCAGGTTTGGGCTGAGCATCCCAGTCCCTGTGGTGCCCGGGACTGCCGGGATTTTCGGCGGGCTGGTGCAGGGCTCGGTGAGCTCCCTGGCTGCACGGGCGAGCGCGGCGCGTCCCGGCTGCCGGGCTCCAGGCAGCTGCGGGAGTTTCTCAGGTGGCGCCTTCCTCCGGAGATGTGTTTGGGAAATGAGATTTTACCCATGGCTGTACCTCCCCGCGGAGAGTGAGCATCCTTCAATTATTCATGGCCAACAGGCTGTCTGGGTTCCCAGCACACCCAAACCTCCCGCAGCACCCGCGGGAGCTCTCGGCTCCGGCTCTGCCGCCTCCTGCAGGGATCCGGGGGAGCGTGTTCTTGGCGAAGCCGGGGAAGATCTTGGAAGCGGCGGGAGGGCCGTGCGGGGCCAGCCCGGCGCTGCTGGGGACCAGGGAGTTTCCAACCAACTTCACCAGGGCACCCACGTCCCACAGCTGAGTGTGCCCTGTGCTGGGGCCAGGGAGGGGACCCCCGAGCCTGGAAAACACGTCTGGCTGGGCGAGAGCTTTCTGGAGGGTTTTTATCATAAGAGCACTAATGGAAGTCAGCACCAGCCTAATGAGCTGTGCTCCTCCATGAATCTGATTCATTGAGGCAGGAATTACCATAATTGATTATCCTGCTGTGCGGCTAAGAGCGGCGTTTGCTGACAGAAGTGCCCGAGAACCGGCTCTGCTCTTCCCGAGCCACCGTGTGCGGCTCCGGACCGTCCGCGCCCCCGCCGGGATCAGTCATGGGCCGGAGCAGCGTCCGCTCACCCTGCGCAGGGTCCCTGCACCCACACTGGGGCACCCGGGGTGCCCGGTCTGGGGTGCTGGCTCCGGGGGACCCTCAGCTCCAGCCCGCGCAGGGGGAGCTGCCGCTGCTGCTGCCGGCAGCGGGAGAGGCTGCGGGACGCGGCACCTCCGGGTCCCCAGAGAAGCAGTTAACAAGCAGAAACAGCCCTCGCTTACTCTTCTTAAAAAACTCTCGTGATCTGTAAGCTGTTCTCATTATTTCTGAGGGTCTGACATGATTTATGAACATTTGGGTTGGCAATGTTGCAAAAGCCAATTAGCTGAAGTGCAGCTTTCAGGAAGTTTTCTTTGAAATTCGGTGGTGTTCTCCAAGAAGTACCCAGAGCCGGGACGGTGGCGGCAGAGCCGTGTGCCGCAGGGCTCGCTCCCCGTGGCAGCGTGGCGCCGTGCGGGGGGCGAGGGGCAGGGCCGGCACTGCCGGGGGCAGGCACAGGAGCACCCGCGGTCCCTGCGGGGAGCTGGGGTGGGCACAGGGCTGGGGGCACCCGAACCAGCCGCGCGTCTGGCGTGTCAGTGACGGCCGTGTCCTGTCCGAGCCCACAGAGCCCTGGCCAAGCCTTGGGCTGCGTGAGGGGCCAGGCTGGCCTGCAGAGCCCTGGGGAAGCCGGGGAAGGGGCCTGTGGTCCGCGGGAGCTGGGCCAGGTTGAGGGGTGCTGACAGGGCGCTGGGCAGGGTCCTGCTCCCAAAGCGCAGGTGCTGCTCCTGCTCAGCGCCCCGGCCTGGCTGTGGCTCTTCCCCAGAGCAGGTTTCCCAGCGCGCCCGGGAGGTAACGCTCACGTTCATACTCGTATTTCATACTCGTATTCCAACATTTTGCCAGTCAATGAGCAAATAGCATTGACTGTAAGCAGGTTAGCGATGATGATCATTGATTTTAATTCTTCCTCCTCTTTCTTGTCTCTTCTTAGAGAGTCCATTGCGAGCATCGCGGGAGGAGCTGGGCCGAGTAAAAGGTATGGAGGCGTTTGCTGGTGAGGGCTGTGCTGGGGCGGTGGCTCGCGGGGCCCGGGGTCCCTGTGGGGTCCCCGCTAAAAGCTGCATGCTGACCCCTGCATGTGTGGGGCAGGCGGTGGGCGCTGCCGCCGAGCTGCGCGGGCCGGGGGGACAGGGCAGCACCTCCGTTCCCGGGGCCAGCAGGCGCGGGCCGGGTGCCGGGGGAAGGCTGCCCGCTCCCCGCCACCGGCACCCACCAGGCACCGAGCCCCGCGCACACGTCACAGGAGCGGCGGGAGTCGCGGGTGAGGAGGGCTGGGGGCTGCAGTGTCCGTGAGCTGTCTGTGTGTGCTGACGTTGCTAGCTGTCTGTCTGGCTGTGCGGCTCCCGGGAGCTGTGGGGTTGGTGTCCCGCGGCTGAGCGGCCCCGATGCCTGGTTGGGATGGGGGGATCGGGACGTGGCTGAGGGGTGACCGGGCACTGTTTGCACCTCGGGGCGTGTGGCTGCGGGGCTGGGGATGCTGGAGCAGGAGGAGGTGGAACAGCGCTGGGAGGAGAGCTGGGCTGGGGAGCTGCTCCATGCCTGTCCTGCCCTGGCTCCGGGACGGCGCTGCCCCCGGCTGGTGACACCCCAGGTTTTGGGCTGTGTGGCAATGGAGGGTTTTGTTCTGCCTCATCGGGCTCCTCTGCGCCTGGTGCTCGCCCACAGCGCGGCCGCGCAGCAGCGAGTGGGTCCTGCGGGCTGCGGGGCCTCGGGCCATGGCCGGGGCTGGTTGCAGGGCACAAAGAGGAGAGGGTTTTGATCACCAAGATATAAGAGGGAGTGGGAAGCCCCCCCGCCTTGGCTACCTGCAATGGTGGCTCCTCTGCTTTATCACCCTCTCCTGGTGCTGAATTATTGAGAGTGTTGCTTTCTTTTATTGCTGTGCTGGAGGAGAAATGCCTCAGCCCAGCTCTGCTTTGAATATGATTACGGGGCTGGAGATGTCAGAGCCAGCTGGGCCCCAGAGACTGATCTGCCACCCTTCTCGCTCCTCTACCTTCCCTTATTCTTATTTATTCCCTTGCTCCCGCACCTGGTTCAGCGCACACGGTCCCCTCGCGCTCCTGTGCCGAGCGGTGCCCCGGGAGGACGGGAGATTTACTGCCTGACCAGCGGCACTGCCGGGGGCTCTTTCCCCCGGGGGACCCATCTCGCCCCCAGAGCCCCCGGTCCCACGAGCCGCCGCGCTGCGCTGGCTGCAGGCAGAGCCCACGCAGCGCTGGTCCCTGCGGACCCCCTGCCTGTCCGCTCGCCTCCCGTGTGGGACCTTGGCCAGTCCCCTGGCTCTCCCCTGTGGGATGGGGTGTCTGTGCCGGCATCTGCCAGGGTGTGCTGGGGGCTCAAGATGTGGCCGCTGCCCCCGTGTTGGTGGGGACTTCTGGGTGCCCTTCCTGTGCAGACCGTGGCAGCCACATCCCGTGCTGCAGGGCAGGTGGCTCGTGCAGGGACTGTCCTCAGTGTTCCCACACATGTGCAGTGGGGGCTGCTGGCTCAGACCCCTGCGGGCCACAGCTTGGCCGCATCCTGCAAAGGGGGGATGCCAGAACCCACAACAGCCCTTCCCAGCACGGCCTGCCGGATCCCGGCTGAGCACCCCTGCTGGACCCCGCTGGGCACCCCTGCCTCCCGGAGCAGGGCTGGGGAGCAGGCGGCTGTGCAAACCACCGCCTGCCGTGGGGGCCAGGAGCCGCTGGCACCTCGCAGGTTAACCACGAGAGCGGCCGGTTCCCTTATTGACAGGGTAGCTTGAAAAATGCTGAGGCAGGACATCATCTACTCGGAGTGTCAGCGCGGAGCCCACGCTGCGGAGCCCACGCTGCCGGGAGCGCACCCGCTGCCGCTGATCCCCCCAGGCCCAGCCTGGCCCCCGACCCCCCGGGTGCTCCAGCTGGGGAGCAGGTCGGCTCCGCCTGCACACTCGCCCTTTCCTTTGCTCTTGAAGACGCCAGACAGGATTTCAGCTTTATCCCGCCCTCTCCCGTTTTCTCTCTGGGGTGAATAAGCCCCTGCCCGGCTGTGCACCCGGGGCTGCCCCAGCCAGCCCAGCGGCAGCATGTCAGACACCGGCAGCCGGCTCTGAAGGTCGGCGGCCTGCGGTGAGTGGCTGCGCCGTGCCGGGAGGGAGGTGAGCGCAGGGCACCCAGCGTGCTGGCCCCGGGCGCTGGAGCGGACAGCGAGCGCCGGGGGAGCGGCCCCGCCGAGGAGGAGCGGCGCCCAGCGCAGCCAGCATCAGGGAGCACCCCCTAGATCCCCGCAGCCCCCGGCTGCTGAGATGATGATGTATTTTTGGGTAGGTACCGCCACCAAGAGCGGGCATTTCCCCTCCCTCTCTGCCGAGGTTTTGCTCAGGTTCGGGGGTATTTTTTGCCGTGGTTACTTCCCAGCTGAGCTGCCGGGCAGGGAGACCTTTCCTTCTCGGATGCGGTGCTGCCTGCCCCATGGTTTGCGGGCAGGGGCCGGGCTGTGATGCTGGAGGCCAGGCCGGGCATCGGGGAGGAGCGGGGCAGGGCAGGGCGGGCAAGGCTCTGCCTGGGCACCGCGGCCTCGTCCCTGCCCGCAGGCAGCCCCAGCCCCCCATCCTGCCTCCCCTCCGCCCCCCTGAGCCCCTCGGTGCTGGCCGCAGGCAGCAGCCCCCTCACCTGCACACAAACAGCCCCCTGCCCTGGTCCCCTCTCGGCTGCGTGGGGTCGGGTGCGTCTCTGCTGCCGGGGAGCGGTGGCTCCAGAGCTGGTCCCGGGGGCTGCGCTGCCCGCGGGGTGCTGAGGTGAGGGGGCTGCTGGGCACAGCAGCCTCTCTCGCCAGGGGTTTGTCCTCCACAGGTGCCCACCCAGGATCTGGAGGCTGCTTGCGGGGCAGGCTCCAGCCTTGTATCTCAAGCTTGAAGTCGGTGGCCAAGGCCACTGAGATCCCCGCGGGGACCCCGCGGTCCCACTGTGGCACTGCGGTCCCTGCTCAGGCGGTTTGGAGCGTGCAGTGCTGCGCGGTTACGGGGGTTACGTGCTCCGGGGAGCAGAGCAGACAGAGCTGTGTGAAGGGGGATGTGGGGAAAGGAGCTCACGGGGCAGAGGAGGATAACGCTAATTCATTGTTTCTCAGGGGAGTGGCTTTCAGGCGTAAGGTGCTTTGTCACGAGAGATGTTGGTGCAGCCGCCGGTCAGGAGCCCATCGGGGCTCGCAGAACCTTCTCCTGCCAGGCGTTAATTCTGCCCAGGGACGGATCGAGCCGCCATGGCTGTGAAAGCAACTGCTCTGGAGCTTCTGCCCGCGGCTCCGTAGGCGCCGGGTGGGCTTGCAGGGCAGCGGTGCCCGGTGCCTGTCCCCTGGGAGCTCCGAGCGCCGCTCCCCGCAGCACGTTTGCAGCTGGGGGCACCGCGCAGGGTGTCCCGTCCCCATCCCGGGCAGCACACGCAGCCAGCAAACCCAGGGTGGCCGCGTTTTGGCATCGTGCGGGGCACAGCAACGTCCCCGGTGCTGCCGGAGCGGGGCCAGCGAGGGCTTTGCTCCAGCAGAGCGGCGTTTCTGGCGCTGCGGGTGTCCGTGTGTCGCGCAGGGTTCGGTTCCCTGCGTGGCGGGCGCGTGGCCGCTGCGGGGAGCCCTGCGGTGGCGGGCGGCAGCGGGTGGCTCGGTAATCGGCACTGCAACAGGCTGAGATGCCAAAGCAGAATGTCTTCAAATTAGCAGTAATTGCAGGCGAAATAAAGAGCATGTAGGGCGAGTGGAAGGACGGTTCTATAAATATTATGATTTTTAAAGTTTGCCCTGGAGTCCTAGAGCCTGTTTAAACGCTAATATCCTGTCTGTGCATTTAAAAAGCCTTATAATGAGGATTGAGTGTCTCCTTCCAGAGTGCTCCCCCTCTGCCTCGTCCCGGTGTCCGGCACCGGCAGTGCCGCGCACGCCCCTGCTCTCACCGGCGCCCAGGGGCTGGGGGGTGTTTTCTTGGGAGCCCCTTGTTGGGCAGCAGGGCTGATCTCAGGGCAGGGTGGCTCTGGGAATGCGGCGTTTGCAGTTGGTCATGTCTCATGTCACCCTCCATCATTCCTGCATCACCCTCCATCCCACGCCGGCCCTGCAGCAGCCCTGGCAGCACCGGTGCCAGCGTGCTGCCGAGCGCGGTGCAGCCATTTCACCTGCCGGTGCTGCCCCCTCGGCCCAGGAGCTCGAGGTGCTTGGCAGCATCAGTTCTGCCACAGTTCTGCTGCCTGCACGATCATTCTCGTTAAATCTAGGGAGCCTAATTGCCATTTCATGTAAATATTTTGTCAAGTGGAGGTTTTTCCAGGCGGGGCCGCGCTGGCTGAAGGGGAAGCAGCCACGCGCTCTCGCTGCTGCGGTGACAAGTTCCTGCTTGTCCTGCCCAACACAGGTGTGAACCGTGTGACCGGGGAGCTGCCCGTGTCCCGCGGCGAGCGCAGGGCTCCTGCACGGCCGGTGCCGTGTTTGCTCGTGCCGGGTGATGGGGACACCGGCTCCCCTGCTTGCGCATCCCGCGGGGCGGCTGCGGCACAGGTGTTTGTGGGGTGCACCGCGGGCTGGCCCCGGGCCGGCCCGGCTGCTCCCGCAGCGCTGGCGGCTCCGCACGGGCGTTGAAGCATCTCCTCATCCCCGTCCCATCCCCCCGCGGCAGCGAGGAAAGTTTCAGCGAGATGGTGTTTTTCCTTCGATCCCATTAAACTTTCATGCGCTTGCTCTGCATTCCCGCTCCCCTCCTGGCTGCCACAGCTGCTGTCCCAGATACTTGCCATGTGTCGGTCGGGTCTCCTCACCTGGTGAGGTCAAACCCAGGTGCTGGTGGCACCGCTGCCCCTGCCTGGGCTCTGTGACCTCCCGGCCGCTGTGGCAGCCCCGGGGCCGTGGCAGCACAGGCGCTGGGAAGGTGCAGAGCGGACATTTTCAGTACAATCTCCAGCTTCTTTGGAAGTTCAGAGTCAGGGGAGCTCCAGTGATCCCCCAGGAGCCACCAGAAGAGGAGGAAGGAGCCGGGGATGAGTGGGAGGGAGTTAACCGGGTGTCCCTGGGGAGCTGGGGCATCCTCCCCAACGCCCCCCGTGCTCCCGGGCACCCCTGTGCCGCAGCAGGGCTGCCCCGCAATGGCCCCCGTGCCTGCGGTTAAACACGGGTGTCCGCGAGGTGAGGCGAGAAACCAGGGAGCTGTGAGAGGCTGCTCGACTGCCTCCGGAGATGGGCGGCTGTGGGCATTCGGGGCGGCTCTGGGCACTCAGGGTAGTTGTGGGCACTCAGGGCAGCCATGGCCATTCAGGGCGACTGTGGTGCTGGGACGGTGCGAGCCGGGCTGGCCGGACTGTTTGCCGTGGTGCGGCGGGGCTGGCGATGCTGGTGGCAGGAGGAAGCGCTGTGGTTTGTGCTGGTGTGGGGTGTTCTGTGCTGGCAGGTCCTGCGGTTGGGGACCCTGCCTGGGAGCCACCAGCTCCTCCTGCTCGCTGGTGCCCGGCGCGCTCTGGAGAGGCGTCCCCAGCCCAGTCCCGCCTGGCGCTCTCACCTGTCACCTCTGGTCCCTTCTCGCTGTCCTGGTCTGTGCCAGCACGGCACATGGCACCTTCCCCTTGTTTCACGATAGCTCGAATCCATCAGCGCTTTCATCTAATCACTTTATGTCTATGACTAACTACTAATGAGCTTTTAATTAATGAGTGCCATGGCTTAGGGGCATTCTGGAGCGGGTGGGAGGAGAGGACTAGACGGGTGCCCCGCTCCCTGGGTGCTGCGGGGCCACTGGTTCTGCACCGCAGGCTGACCCTGGTCCTCGCGGTGGCGGCTGCGCCGTGGCCAGCCCGCAGCGCCGTGTGGCAGCTCTCCCAGCTCGCACCGCGGCTGTGCCCGCGGGACCACAGGGGCCCCGTCACACACCAGATGTTTGCAGCCCCCCCCAGGTGTGCAGTGCGTGCCCATGGCGCATCCCCGGCAGGTCCATGGACACCATGGTGTGCCGGTGGGGCCGAGCGCTGCGCTCCGGGATTTCCTGCTGCACCCACGCAAGGCTGGGCTGGGGGCCGGACGTGGCGTTTGGCCCAGGCCGCTCCGGTCCTGGTGCCGTGCTGTTCTCCTGCTTCCAGAAAACAAAACCAAGGAGCCCTCAAGGGTTCATTTAAAATAAATAAAAAGTGAAAATAGTGCTGATTTGAAGGAAAGCCAGCCCCATCCTGCGCAGGGGAGCGCATCGCCAACCCAGCCCCGAAGGGCAGAGAGAGAGATGCGCTTAGAACTGCAGCCCTGTGCAACTTCTGCCTTTGATCATATATCTTACATGTGCCCTTTGCTTTCCTTCGTCTGATATTTATTAGGTTTAATTTTACTGGGACGCGGTTGTAAGTGAGACAGATGGAACGGGGTCTGTGCGCCTGGTGAACACATCTTAATTAAACAGATAAATAAACTTTCATTCCAGGAGATTTCAATTTTGGAGGGGCTCCTCCGGGGCTGCGGCTCGGCGGGGCTGGGCACCGTGGAGCTGCTCCGGCACAGCCCTGGTGCCACCGCCACTGCCATTGGCCGGGGCTGCAGCGCAGTGTCACTGCCGGCACAGCCGGGAGCAGCAAGGCAAGTGGGAGCAGCCGGTGGTGACCAGGGATGTGTCCCCTACCGGGGAGCCGCCTGACGGATTGGCACATCTCAGCCATGCCGGTGTCCCACGGGAGCTGCCATGAGGACAGCTCTGTGACCAGCAGATGTTGGTGATGGCTGGAGGGGAGAGAGAGGAGACTCCACCGCTCAGCTCCCAGAGCTGCGGCTGGATCGCCCGCCCCGGGCTGTGTGTCCTGGGGAAGCGGGGCCGGTTCCCGCTGGGGGCAGTGGTGCAGAGGGGCTGCACCGGCGGGGCGCGGTGGCTGCCCAGCCCGTGGCTGCCAGCCCGGACCTCCCTGCGCCGCGGGCAGCTGGCGCTGGCTGTGCCAGGGCTCGTGGCACTGTCACCAGCCAGGAGCACCTTTGAGTCACCCTGCCTGGAGCCAGGCTCTGGCGTGGGGGAGGACGGGCAGATTACCTCATCCTGGAGCTGGCTCCCGGCTCACGTGGTTGGCTTGCTTGGGCACCGCAAGCCCTGAGCGTCGGGCCGTGCCCTTCCCTTTTCACCTCTATCCGGTAGCAGTGCAGGAGCTGTGGTGGGGCCAGACCAGCACAGGGCTCCTGGGGATGTCCCGCGTCCTGTGCCGGGTGCTGTGTGGTGCTCGGGTGCACGGGGGTGCCTGTGGGGCCCCTCTCCCCACAGCTCTCTGAGGGGTGGTGGGAAGACATGGAGCCCACAGGGAGAGCGCGGCACCGGGGCCGGGGAAGTCCCTGGGGAAGGGGAGCCGGAGGCGAGCGGGGAGCGTGGGGTCTGAGCACCGAGATGTGCAGGACGGGCCGCAGCGCCGGGGTCTTTGGGGGTCCCTCGGGAGCTGGAGGGTGAGCGGTGATGGTGGGACAGGGGTTGGTTCACTGCAGCTCCTCGCAGGGAGCGGCAGCCGGAGGGTGCTGTCGGTAGCCAGTGTCACTGCCAGACTCCTTTGGACTCTCGGTATCGTGGAGCGGTGGTGAGAAGAAACCCTCCCCCAGCCCGGCATCCACTCCCCCGTTTGGCACCTTGCGGTCCCTTTGGAGCGCGGTCACCCCGGCAGCAGGACCCCGTGGGGGCTGGCGCCCCTTCCCGCCGCTGCCGCTTCTCCAGGGTGGCTGTTCCCGAGGTGTTTGTTCCCGCCGGGTCTGCGGGTGGCTCCGGGCCGGCTGTGCCACATGCTGCTGCTGTTGAGCGTCTGCAGCAGAAACGGGAACTGCTGCGAGTGTACCAGGACACTGCAGCATGTCGCTCTGTCTGGGGATACTGTGGAAAATCCCAGCCTCCAAACAGGGCTGGTCGTGTGCTGGAGGCTCCGGCAGAGACGGAGCATCAGCAGCTGCTGGCACAGACCTGCCTTTGTGCATCACATTTGGCCAAGATGGAAACTGAACTGAGCCCAGGTTTTGTTTCCCACATACCCAAGCACAATGCCGCCCCGGCTGCCTTGGTGCTGGCCGTGGCTCTGGAGTTGGGTGCGATGCAGCACCAGCGGTGCAGGGTGCTGGGCAGGGACCCCCTGTGCCAAAACCAGCTCTGTGGCACCCAAGGGTGCTGGGGCTGCCGTGGGGCTGCGATGGAAGGACATGCGAGGTGGGACAGGAGACCCGAATGAGCACACGTGTGGCCTCACTGGCTGTCCCCTGCAGGCCCCGGCGTGCGGGCTATTGCCAGGGCAGCTGTGGCAGGTGTGCGTGGTGCTGGTGTGTCAGGGCCGCTGGTGGCACCGGCAGGCCAGTCCTAAATGCAAAAATGCCTCTTGAGCTCCGTGGAGGCCCATCCCCTGCCTGCTGCTGGCTCGGGACAGAGGGTCCCTGTTACGGGGCAGGGCGCTCTGTGTCACCCCGGGGTGCTTGGGGGTGGCAGGTGGGGCTGGAGCCAGCCCTGCCCGGGGCTTGCACGGCTTTGCTCTTGGGGGGCTGAGCTGCCGGTGCCCGGGGAGTGCAGGCTGCGCCGGGGCCACGGCTCCTGTCGGGAAGGCCGGCGAGCTGCGGCCCTGCGCCGCGGTGCGTGTCTGCGGTGCGTGTGTGCGGGGCTGCAGGCTGAGCAGGTGTGTGCCGCTCGGGAGGCGGGGCTGGGCTGCTGCATGGCTCCCTGCCCGGCCCGCCCGCGCGCCCCGCGCTCGGCGTGGTGCGTGTGCACGTGTGCGGCTGTGTGTGCGGGGAGCCCCGCGCCGCCCGCCGAGCCGCTGCCATCGCGGGGCTGCGCGCCTGCAAGTGCCGCTGCTCGGCACGGCTTCCCGGGGCACCCGCGTTGCATCACCGAAACTCCCGGTAAGACCTTCCTTCCCTGGGGAGCTGGCGCTGGGAAGGGAGCCGGTTCTGCCTGGCGGGCCCCATCCTGCCTGGCTGCTTCCCGGCGCGGCAGCGCGTGGCCGGGGCTGCGGCGGGGCTGCCCGGGCGGCGGGGAAGCCATCTGCGAGCGGCGGCGGCGAAGGGGTTAAGTGCGGGATCAGCTGTTCTCATGTCATTACGGATTCTCTTCATTTTATACAGAGCTCTGTTTGATGTCTGAATGCACAGGGGACTCCCCCTCCTCCTCCAACTCCCACCCCTTTTATTTCGCTCCCTCGCCCTCTCTCCCTTCCTCCTCCCCTTCCTTTCTCTCCCGCTCTGGCTCACACACACCCTTTGCAGACCGTGCGCTCAGTGCCAGTGTCTAATGGCACCGAAGTGAACAGGCGAGCGCTGCTCCCGGGGCGCGCGGCGCGGCCGGCCTGCCGCCGATGAATCCCTCCTAAGTCGCGCCGAGGGGTCGGGAGGGCCGGCCGAGGAGGGGAGAGCCCGAGGGGCGAGCCGGGAAGAGGAGGATAGCGCTGTGCGGAAGAGGACGGACCCGCAAGCAGCTTCACGGCTACCTGTCGACACATGCTGTGCTCCATGGCTAACTCGGGCTGCCTCCTTGTCTCCAACTCAGGCATGCTTCCTCACTCTCTCCCCTGCCCTCCAGCCTTCCTCTACCTCCAACAGGTAAGTCACCCTCTCCAGGGGATTTTTTTGCTTTCCGGTTCACACGTGTTTTTGGCCGGTTTCCTCTGGTCAGAGGGTCAGAGCTTAACCACTTCCAGCCCGGCCGTGGGGCCTCTCCGGCACCGGCCCCGCAGCACCAGCGAGTTCTGCCATGGTGGCAGCTCGCGGTCCTCAGCTGTGATTCCTTTGGGGTTTCTCCGGTTTCTCTGCCGAGGCACTGGCAGCGTGGCCGGGGCCGGGGAGCGGGCTGGGACGCGGGCAGTGCGGCAGCAGAGCTGCCGGCGCGGGGCCAGCACGTTCCCTGCCTCGGCGCTGCTGCCCGGCAGAGGTGATTGGCGGTGATGGATGCTCGGGTGAAGGAGTGAGGCTCCTGTGTGGCCTCAGCAGCCCCTGGGGAGAAGGGAAGGTGATGAGCTTGTGCACGCACACGCATGTGCACGTATGTGTGTGCATGTGCCATCGCGTCATGCGTGTCTGCAGCCGGGCCACGGGGTTGAGCGTGTGTGGGTTTGTCTCGCTGTCGATAGGGAGGTGCTGCAGAGAGACCTGGGGGGTGATGGGTCTGGGTGAGCCCCAGCACCGGGCAGCCCGGCCAGAGGGTCCCCAGGCCGTCGGTTTGGTCCTTGAGTTCTGGCCAGGGCACGCTGCCCCGCGGGGCTGCTGTGGGTCCTGCGCTGCGCCCAGCGCCGGGCGCCCAGGCTCATCGTCCCGGGGGAAGCACTGCTCAGGAGAGACAGCGATTTCTTCAAAAGCCTCTTTGCTGCATCGGAAATCCCGTCTCCCAGCCAGGCAAACCGCTCCATTTGTGCTTTCAGGAGTTTAAAAATTCATAGCATCCTCAGCGCGCTCGGCGTGGCCTGCGCGGCTCACCCGGCAGCCGAGGACAGGCGGCGCGGGTGAAACCCTCCTGCCCAGCGGGGAAGGGCTGGGCAGCGTTCTGGTCCCGCGGGGTGTCCGTCGCCCGCATCCCAGCGGGTTTGTGGCCGGAGCGTGGCTGTGGTGGTGGGGACAGCGAGGCCCAGGGTCGCTCCATCTGCCACGCTGGAGATGGGGCTGGCGAAGCCGGTGCTGCCGCTGGTTATACAAGTGTAGCGGCGGCTGCGGCGTGTGCGTGGGGCTGGGGCTCGCGCAGGGGCTGCTGCAGAGGCCGGCCCAGCCGGGTGCGTGATTTATTGCGCCCTCCTGCAGGCACAGGCCGGGGAGAGCTGGGGCTGGGCTGCATTTCGGTCTTGGCTTCCCCAGGCTGTGCCGGGGTCCCCACGGCCGCTGCTCGGCTGCCCAGACGTGTCTGGCACTGACCAGGAACCGTCCCTGAGCCTCTACCCATCCCCAGGGACGTTTTCTGTCCCTCTGAAGAGAGCACATGGATGCTGTGAACTGGCAGCTGGCGTGGGGCCCGGAGCCTCCTTTGGAGCAGGCGGCGCCATGGGAGATGCCTTCTTCAGCCAGGATCCCTTTGTCCCCCAGATCCCCTTGTCCCCCGGGATCCCTTCAGCCCCGGCCACCTGCGAGGGCTCAGTGGTGCCGCCCTCCCGGCAGAACACCCCGGCACGGACCGGCCACACTGCTGCCGGCACCGGGGCTGCGGCTGGAGCAGCGGGGACGGCAGCGCTGCGGGCGGCAGGGCGGCCGGGCCCAGCCGGGCCGGGCACCAGTGCAGTTTGTGGTCCCTGGGAAGGAGCAGCTTCGCCCCGACGCACGGCTCTGTGCACCAGCAGCTCCTGGTTCCCTCCCTGGTTCCCTGTTCGGTTTAATTCAACCCTCGTGTTCGGTGTCTCTGCCTCCCTGCTCTCCCAGGGCCTCCTGCTCCTTGGCAGTGGCACTGGGCCCATGAGCCAGACCCAAGGGGTTTATTAGGAGGTTTGCAGTTGGATTTTCACCCAGCCAGTGAGTGCGATGGAGGCCAAAGTCTCTGTCCTCTTCCCAGGTCTGGTCCCTTTGCTGAGGTTCTGCACCCAGCGCTCGGGACGGGGTGTTCCTGGTGTGTGTCGCGAGGAGGTGTCGGGCAGAGGGACGTCACCGGTGGCTGTCACACGGGGATGGGGTCCATGGTGCTGCTGCCCACTCCTCGTCCTGCCCGGCTGAGCCACAGGCCTGCCTGGCGCGTGGGATTGGCTCTGCAGCACTTCAGCCCCAGTGCGCTCTGGGTTTTGGATCCACACACCTTGAGCCCCCGGCTGGAGGAGCCCACGGAGCGATGCTGCCTCCGCCATCCGCACGTGCTCACCCGGCGCTCTCCGGCCAGCCCAGAGGGTGTGTGGTGTGGGGTCTGGGGGGCTCGGTTTAGACCCCTGGTTACGGTTCCATGGCTGGAGTATGTGTGTATGTAGGGAGGCGGATGTCCCACGGGGAGCCTGCTGGCGTTTGCCGTGTTTGTTCTGAGAAGCTGCAGCTCCCCAGCCCGGCACTTGTGACAGTGCCAGCATCTGAAGGAATGACCGAGAAATGAAGTTGTCTGCAAAACTTCAGTCAGCCCAGCACAGGGAAGGTCCAGCAGCTGCCGGGCTCCGGCAGCGCAAAGGGCTCACCCCGGCTGCTGCGGGCGCCTGGCAGCTCACTCAGCTCAGCTCCCGTGCAGCTGTGCAGCGCCCTGCTCCCGCCGCAGGAGCCGTGGCTCCCCGCGCTCCATGGGGTGCAGCGCCCCACTCCCGCCGCAGGAGCCGTGGGTCCCTGCGCTCCATGGGGTGCAGCGCCCCGCTCCCGCCGCAGGAGCCGTGGGTCCCTGCGCTCCATGGGGTGCAGCGCCCCGCTCCCGCCGCAGGAGCCGTGGGCCTCAGGGTAATGTGTAGCTCTTGCTCAGCAAGGACCTGGGTGCACAGGGAGACTTTGGTGCTGCATTTCATTGACAGAGGAATCAGCTGCTGCTTAAAGGTGCTACTGCTGTAATTATAAGCAAGCAGCTAATTGCTCCAGGACAAGGCACAGTGCTGACCTGGAACAGACCTGCACCCTGGTGCGTGGCATCGGCGCTGGAGTGCGGCACAGCCCGGGATGTGTGTGGGGCTGGACGTGGGTTCGAGCTGATGTGCAGGGGGGCTGGAACCTGCCACCAAGAGGCCCCCGCCCTCTGCCCTGGGGGCGTCCCGGTGCCTGCGGCTGCACCGCTCAGCCGAGGGGGAAACAGCCTCTGCAGTGGGCTGCTTGGAAAATTCCTTTCCAAAAGGGCTGCTGCCAAGTTTAGCATATTATATTTTTAGGGAGCAAGTCTATTCCGAGCAATATTGTAGCATGTTGCACCAGTGAGTTCGTTTCGAGGCTGGTTTCTCACGCTGCTCGCGCGTTGCGGAGCTGTGGCGCCCGGCGTGGTGACTCCGGCGCGGCCGAGCGCCGGCGCTGCCGCGGCCACCGTGCTTGCGTGGCCGAGGACAGGCCTGAGAGCCGCAGAAAACATGTTTGCCTTTTTTTAATATCTTGAAAACACTGACATTAATTTTAGCTTTGCAAAGCTGGTTTTCCCGCTCTAGCTGTAATTTAGGCCTACACTGCCTGGCGATGCTCTTTTTATAGGTATATTCCTATTTTAGTACTATAGTGATGGGTGAATGAGTAGATTAAATTAGATTTAGTATCTATCATTCTTGGAGGCATCGCAGGCGGTGGAGGGGCACAGTTTAACAAAGCAGAAGGGCTGATGAGCAGAGCAGGCGCTGCCCACGCCGGCTCCCCCGAGCCGCAGCCGCCCTTGCTCCAGGCCCAGCAGCCACATAGGAGAGTGCATTTGGAACCAGATTTTCCTGCGCTGCCCCAGAACGGCTCCAGGTTTGTCCCCCTGGCACCTTCCGGAGTGGTGACCAGCTCCGGTGTCCCCACCCCAGCAGCCTTCGCATTCTGGCTGCGCGGCATGGACCTTGCGAACGGGCTTTGCGCAGCATCGGCAGGACGGGCCGCGGCCCGTGTGAGCAGCTCTTCTGGATTGAACTCCCTGGCAGCCATCGCCCATTGCACCGAGCGAGGCGAGCGCTGGGAGGGGAGCTGGCCGCAGGAGGCAGGTTGCGGGGACGGCGCCGGGAGCAGCGCTGGTGCTGCCGGGAAGGTGGCGCTTTGGGGAGCTGTCGGGGTCAGCGCCTGCAGAGCCGGGTCCCGCTCCCACTCTCAGGGTGTCAGCCATTCCCCTCGGTCAGAGCGCCGGGGCTGCCGTGCCGCAGTCCCAGGAGCGCTCCCACCGCCTTGCGATGGATGCTGGGCTGGAGCGTGTCGGCAGAGCCAGGGTGGCCGTGTGCGCACCGGGTCCCGTGGCCGGTGCATGCCGGCAGGGCCGCGCTGGCGGTGGGCTCGCTGCGGGCTGTGGGGTGCTGGCCCCGGGGTGGGGGCAGGTCTGGCTGCTCCCGCTCCCCTTACCCGAGTGCAGAGCTTGTGGCACTTTGTCATGATTTTCCCTGTCTCGAGCAGCAATCCCTCACCGCCCGTGTTACCCGAGGAGAAAATTACACATAAGCTGACATGATTGCTGCGGCTCCCGGCACCCGCGGCAGCTCATCCCCGGCAGCGCGGGGGGCACACACACCGCCTGGCCCCCGGCTCCTCACCCTGTGCCCCCCACGATCGCCTGCCCCTCCAGCTGAGCCGCGGCAGAGCCGAGAGGAGGGGACCGGTGGTGACGAGGTGACACAGCAGAGAAGCCCCGTGGCAGAGCACTGGGCTTGGCTCCCCGTGCACCCCATCCTGCCTCGTCCGCTCGCTCCCCCTGCTCCGCGCTGGGCGTTGTGCTGGGGACCGCGCTGCTCCCGGTGTCCCGCGGGGCTGCCTCAGCTGGGGACACCCCTTCGGTGGATTTCGGGTCTGGGTGAGGCTGCTGTTTACTGGTAGATTCCTGTCCCCATCCTGTCACCCAGGCTGGCCGGGGATGCGGTTGGGACATGTGCTGGTGGGGCTGGAGCTCAGGCCGGGGGGTCGGGGCCATGCTGAGCTCTGGCTCCGGGACAGGGACCCCGGGGGGCAGCCCCATTCTGGAGGGTCCCGCGTCCCCTCCCGGCTGTGCTCGCCATGTCCCCCCCGGCTCTGGCCGCAGCCTTCCAACAGCTCTTGCAAAAATCAAAAATGGGGAGAGAAGAGCGGAAGCAGGCGGCAGTGGCAGCTTAGTTGTGATCTGCATTGTGTGGGGAGCTCTTAATTAGAGCTAATTAGACTAATTAACTTGCAAATGAGAAACTCATCTCTTTCTCCCTTTCTTTCCCATGAAAAAATAAAAGAGACGAACAACAAGATAAATATTGAGGCTAATTAGTTTGTACCTGCTGCAGAGCCCCTCCAGCTCGCAGGATGCCCTGTCCCCACCAGCCTGCCCGGCGTGGTCCCCGTCCTGCCGTCCTTGCGGTGGCCGTCCCCACTCAGGGCTGGTCCCACTGCAGGGCACGGCTGCCCACGGCCCTGCGGTCCACTCACCATCGTCTGTGCACCATCGTGCCCCGGTGCCTGGCAAGGATGGGACCCGTGTCTGGGGACAGCGGCCATGGTGGCCGTGATGGCCAGTGCCACGTCACGTCCCAGTACCCTCCCCACGCACCCGTCCTGTCCCGGGCCTGGAGCAGGGGGTTCCCTCCACGGCACCGCGCGGTCCCGGCTGCTTTCCAGCTCTTCCCTTGCGGCATCTCCAGTTTCCCCCTCGCTCTGCTGCCGCAACACCCCAGGGGCTTTGTTAGCACAACCCGGTTCAAATGTCTGATTAGTCTTTAGGAGATCGAGGGGTCAATTTTCCACAGCTCCTTCCTCTCCATTTAACTAATTTAACTGCGCGATTGTTACAAATTTCATTTTATTATAGCCCTGCTTCTCAGTCCAATTGAATTACCAAAATCTCATTTTCTCAGAAGTGCTGAATATGTAATTAGAGGAAAAATTATGCTCCTCGCTGCCTATTAGAGAGGGCTGCGTGAGAGGGCTTGTCCGGGCGCACAGGTGGGTCCGTGGTTCCCCAGCACCCGCAGTGGCCGGGGCGAGCGTGTGCGTGGTGAGGTGATGGTGACAGGGCTGGGGGTGGGCTCCTGGGGGGCTTTGCAGGAGTGGGCCAGGGCCCGGGCAGTGCTCGCCGGCTCCTCAGGGACCTGTGGCCATGGGGCAGGTGTGGGGTGGCGGCTGGAGCCGGCGCGGTGCTCACAGGGATGGTGAGGCCAGCAGACCTGGCCGTTCGTCCTGCTGCTCGCTGTGTCTTGGGCGCTCTGGGCTGTGACGGCCACCGGTGTGCCGCAGCTGGGACCTGCGGGCTGGGACACGCTGTCCCCTCCAGGGCCCCCCTGCGCCCCTCGCTCTGGTTGCACTAGGGACAAGGTGCCCTCGGCCTCTCCCCGAGCAGCCGCCACTCTCCAGAGCTCAGCCTGTGCCTGGCTGCGGCTGCCCCGGGACTGCTGGCACGGCCATGCGCCGGCCTCCAGCGCGGTGGCTCGCCCCGGTGCGCACAGCGTGGGGCGCATGAGTCCCTGTGCCGGGTGCTGCGGGGTCTGCGGGGCTCAGGAGGAGCAGGTGGCTCAGGTGGGCGCTGCAGGGGACTCAGGTCCTCTCCAGCCCGTCCCTGTGCCCAGGGCTGCAGCCAAGCTTGTGCCTCATGTGCCTGCCTGTCCCAGACCCTTTGGTGGCTGTTGAGGACCGAGCGTTGCTGAGAATCGCAGCCAACGCTGTATCCGCCAGGTCTGTGTTTTTCTGGCGTGCCTGGAAGAGCCGTGCCGGGGGAGCCGGCCTGCCGGCCACCTTCAGCAGCAGCTGCCTGGGGCCCGGGCTGCTGCGGGTGAGCCTGGCAGCGCTGGCTTTGCCAGGCCCTGCTCAGGAAGGAGAACGCTGCATGTCCTGGAGCCGCGGTCCTCCTGCTCACTGTGGGCCTGATCCTGGCGGTGGTGCTGCCCAGTCCCTGCCCAGCACAGCAGCGCAGGTACATGCGAGCTTGGGAGGTGTCGGCCGTGCGCACGCGGGGGGCAGCCAGGAGCACCCCCAAGCACCCCTGTCTCGCCTCAGTTACACAACGTTATCATTTCATAATACTCTAAAATATACATGAAGTTGGCTGAATGCAGATGAAATTGCACCATTTACTTCATGAATATTTCATGCAGTCTCAGCTCCAAAGTTTCCGGCTGGCAGAGCCGGGAGCCGGGGCCGGGCCGTGCTGCCCCCTGCCCCGTGCCGGCGGTGACAGGGACACGCAGGCAGGTCTGTGCCCAGCGCCCAGGCTGGCATCTCATTCCCACTCCTGCTGGGTATCGCGTGGCTGCTGCTGCCGCGTCCTCCCTCCCTGGCACCGCGGGCGGCTGGGCTGTGCCGGGACCCCAGGCCGAGGGCAGGAACCAGCCCTGCTGCCCGGCAGCTGCCCTCTCACAGGGTTTGGGGGCAGAAGGTGCCAGGACAGCCCGGAGAAATGGTCTTTTCCCACACCAGCCGCCTGCCCTGAGCTGTCACTCATGCCCGTGGGGTCCTGCCCGCGCCCCGTGGAGCTCCCGCTCAGGATCCCGGGTGGATGCTCTGGCCCCCCGCCTCCCCGGGAATGAAGACGTTAAACGTGGCGGCTGCTGCCTCCGGCCCCCGCAGCTCCTCGCCTTCCACCGCGCTGCCCAGGGGCCGCCCCCCGTGTCCCCCCAGCTCTCTGAGGGACCGTGGTGGCCCCGTCCTGGGGAGGAAGCGCGACCTGCTGCCAGCTCCCGCCGGGCCCTGGGGCGAGCAGGGCTGGGGGCGTCCCTGCAGCGAGCACCCCGACCCCCGCCCCACCGCAGCCTGGGGCTCTGGCTGGTGCCTGCTCGGGGATGGTGCTGCTTGGTATGGATGGCGCAGCTTTTTGGGTAATGAAATATTCACAGGTCAGTGATTCTGTGAGAAATGACGGGGATCAGTCAATTCCTTTTCAGGGAGTAATTTTCTTCCCCTTCACGGCCTCTGTTTCATGTTGACAGTCATTAGCATGAGCGAGTGGTCAGAACGAAGGGAGGATGCCGTGGCTGTCACGCAGATGAGCCGTGCAGGGCATGGCCTTGTGGCAGCCCGCGGTGACGGCACAGCCGCGTGGCACCTGGGCCCTCCTGCTGCCCCCAAGGCATTTGCCGAGCCCATCTCTGCCACCGGGTGCAGCACAGCGTGGCTGCGCAGCTCCGGTCCCTGCCCGCCCCCCGGTCCGTGCCCGCGCAGGCGGGTCCCACCACGGCGGCACCTGCGCAGCTGCCGCAGTGGCGAGCGGCCGCCCCGGCGCGGGCACAGCAGTGGCTGGGGAGCCCTTGGGGAATGCTCAGCACCCGTCTCCGAGCGGGGCTCTGACCTGGTGCTGTCGGTGCGGCGAGGGGATGCAGGCGGGAGCCGGGCCGGGCGCAGGAGCCGCCCTCGCTGCCAGCGCTCCCGCGGGATGTGCTGCCTGCGGAGGCTTTGCAGCTTGGAGGAGCTCGAGCGGCCTCCTCGGGTGCTGTGCTGGGGCTGCCCGGGCCGAGGCAGAGCGGGGTGGGCTGACGTGGCAGGGTGGCCGTGAGGCTTCTGGAGGAAACTCTGGGCATGTTTGTGGCGGCCGCGGGGTTGCCGGGAGGGGAGCAGCTCCAGGCCCGGCCGCCACCTGGGTGTGACTCGTGACCGTGGTGCGGCTGAGCGGGGCACGGCTGCCTGGCCCGGGGGAGCCACCGTGGGGCCACCAAGCTGCCTGTCTGTGGCTGGAGGTGGGTGGCAACGGGTGACAGTTGCTCATGAGCGGTTGATAACTCAGAGCTGGCACATGACACCTCCGCACCGTGCCGGCAGGACACCCACCGTGGGCAAGGTGTGGTGGCACATCGCGGGTGCCTGCTCGTTAGTGCGGGTGCTCTGCGCTCGGCTAATTGCTCGGACTTGTCCTCTGCATTCGGGGGCTCCTGGTGTGTGATTTTCTTAAAAAGGAGCAAATGTTAAAAATGGCGTCGTCAGCCCTGAGCTGACAGGCACAATCACCGAAGTGCGGCGTCGGCAGGAACCGGCCCCACGCGCTAAATGACTTGAAAGGAAATGGCCTGGATTGTGCTGAGGAGGCAGAGTGCGGTGGGGAGAAAGCAAGTGGAGCAAACAAAAAAACTTCATTAATTAAAGAAACTCGTTAATGAGGGACATTTAATCAGCTAAAGATGATCTCCACCCCCTGCCTGCTGCGGCAGCCGCTGTGCGGGGCTGGCGGCGCGGGCTGAGCCGTGCGCTGGGCAGGGGACGCTGCACAGGGGACCCGCGGGTCCCACAGCTCCGGGAGCTCCGTCCTGCACCCAGCTGAGCGGAGCTGCTCCCCGGGGCTCCGGCACCGCGGGCCCCTCGGTGCGGTGCTGTGCCAAGAAGCCGGGAGGCAGCGGGACCCCCGCCAGCCTGTGGGACGCAGCAGTGCGTGCCGCGCTGCCCGGAGCAGCTTCTCCCCTCGGCAGCGAAGGCCTCGGCTCCCTGTCCCAGCCTCTGCGCTGTCCCTGGGGCCGCGGTGTTTTGGCACAGGGCTGTGCTGCAGCCCTGCTGGTGTCCCACCGGGCAGCACGGGTGACAGGGTGCTGCTCGCACCCCCTGTGCCATGTTTGGTACTGCCAGCTTTGCTCCATGCTCAGTCTTGGGCACCACGCTAATCTTCTGTCTCATTTACTAAATCAGGGCCATGGGCCATTAGTAATCAGAATTTCTTGTAATGTAAGTGCAGGAAGCTGCCCCACAAAGCGCCGCACAGAAGCATCCCCCGTGTGAATTGTGTGAGCAGGGATACCTGTCACAGCCCTGTCCCTGGCACCCGTGGGATGGCACTGTGCCACGGGCTCCCCGCATGGCCGCGCACCCCGAACATGGAGCGCCCCAGGCTGGGAGCACCGGGTGCAGGCTGGTGCTGTCTGGCTGCCTCCCTTGGGGTGCAGAGGTGGGTCCCCAGGACCCCATGGGAACTCAGTGCAGGAAGGGACCCGGGGAAGGGGCAGCCGTGGGGCCGGGGCTCCTGTAGCTCTCCCGGGGGGAGCAGAGGGGCCCCAGGGCTGCCCGGGATGGGGCTTTCGCACAGCGCAGCCTGGAGCAGCGGGCAGGGGAGGAGGCAGGCAGCGCAGGCAGCATGGGCTGCGGAGCCGAGCAGCGGCTCTTCCCCTTGACATCAGTGAGCATCGCGCAGCCAAAGCTGTCGCTGTCCCCCTCCCGCGGGGCCCTGGTCTCCGTGTGGGGACGGCCGGGCAGCGCTTGCAGCTGTAGATCTGCGCCTCTGCAGCACCAGCGACAGCGAAACAGGGGAACCTAATGGTCCCTGAATGAAATAATACTCGGGCTGACAAGCACTGCGACAGCCCTAATTAATAACAGATATGAACACGGCTGTCGGGACGCGCTGGGGAGGAGCCAGCGGGGCCCAAGACCTGGGCAGGTGGGGATGGTCCCTGCCCTGGCACCCATCTGCGTCCCCCTGCCCACTGGCTCTTCCTGCCTGGGCACCAGTGCCCGTCCCCACAGTGACGGTGGCTGATCCTGCCTGGGGTGACAGCAAGGACGAGTGTCCAGCGCAGAGCGCTGCCGGCTGCTCCTGCTGCCAGCTCTGGGCACGCGGGAGGGAGCGTCGGGCACTGGGGGGGTGGCGCTGTGACTGTTTGGTGTCCGCCTGCTCCCGGCACAGGCAGCGGAGCCAGGCTGAGCGCAGGGTGGGCCCCTCCAGCCGACGAGGGGGGTTTGCGCCCACGGGATGCGGAAGCGCTGCCCGTCTGCCCAGCGCAGGGGCAGTGCCGGGGGACCCGCCGTCCTGCAGCACCGGCAGCCGCGCTGGCAGGTGCACTGGCTGGCGCGTCCCCGGCCAGCTGAGTCAGCACGGGCAGGCGCTGGCGAGGCTGCCTGTGACTTGCAGATCTGGAGTGGGATTATTCACGCTGGGTTCGCATGTGGTCCCTGCTGTGCCGCCGGTGCAGGCTCTGCTGCCTCCCTCGCAGGTGCGACGGCCTTGCCGGCTGGGGACACTGGCTGGCAGCGCGGCTCCCCCAGCCCCCCCGCCAGCCCCCGCACCATAAATCGACCGCACACACAATTAAGGAGCTTGTCTCCACGGGCTGAGCCACAGATGTATTTCATGGGCGAGAGGCTGCCGCGGCGGGTTGTAAAGCATCCGAGGGGCTGCGGCGCTGCCGGCGGGGGCTGCTGCCGGGCACCGCGGCGGGTGGGAGTCTGTGCGGCGGGTGGGTGTCTGCAGCACACGCGTGTGCAAGGGGGCAGAGTCTGTGGGTGCACAGGGCTGTGTGGATGGATGGTGGGTGGGTGGGTGTGCAGGACAGACTGACACCCTGTGCCCCCCAGCAGCAGGCAGCCCTCAGCCCCAGCGCAGGTGCAGCTCACCTCATTTGACCAGGGCGGCCAGGCCAGCTGCGTTAGAGCAAAGGGCCTAATCAAATATTTAGCAGTTAATTGATCCCTATCTGGTGTTTGCCAAGGAGCCATCACCATCCCTTCTCTCCCCGCTGCCTCCCCAGCCTCGCTGCCACCGCTGTGCCGTGCAGCCCTCCAGAGCGATGCTGCCCTGGTTTCCCTCCCCGAGGAGAGGGCGATGTGCTGGCTCCCCAAGTTAAGCCGTGCGCGGGGCTCTGTCAGGAGAGGATGGGGGCTCAGCTGCAGGTGGTGTGAGCCGGGAGCTGCCGTGGCACAGAGGCGGCGCAGGGTTTGGTGGGGGGACACCAAAAGCTGGGGAGTGCCGGTGCTGGGGGCCCTGGGGCTGGTTGTGGGGACCAGGACCCCGCCTCGGGGCAGGTCTCACCCTGGGGGTGGCGGTGGGTGAGGGGGCTGGTGCCGCTGTCTCGGCAGGGTAACCAGGACGCCACGGCTCCGCCGGACGCGATGGCTCAGCCCTACCCCCCGGCCCAGTACCCCCCGCCCCCCCAGAACGGGATCCCCGCAGAGTTCGCGCCGCCGCACCCCCACCCCACGCAGGACTACTCGGGGCAAAGCACAGTGGCGGAACACGCCATGAGCCTCTACACACCAGCACAGAGCCACGCCGAGCAGCCGGGCACCGACGCCAGCACACAGTCCATCGCAGGGACGCAGACGGTACCGTAAGACGGCAGCACCGGGGACGGGCAGCAGTGCCGTTTGGCCGCGATGCCACGGAGTGCCGGGCTGGGGGCTGCGGCCACCGGCTCTCCCCTCAGAGCCCCCTCACCATTTCTAATCCCTTGTCATCTACCTGCTTGGCTGCCAGCCCACCACATCGCTCCGTTCTGGTTGTAACACAGCACCGGGAAACGTGCTGAGCTCAGCACGGCAGCAGCCACCCCGTGTGTGGGCTCTGGCAGCCTGTGTGCTGCTGTCACCGTCTCCGGGCACCATGTCACCGCGCTGAGCAGGGTTGCAGAGGCCAATGCGAGGCCACCCAGTGCTGGCTGGCTCTCTGCAGTGGGTCACCCCTGTCCCTGGGGTGTGCTCTGTGCCCCGCCACGCTCAGCCCCCAGTTCCTGGCACCACACTGGGGTGGGTGATGCCCCAACCCCATGGGTGGGTTCCCCAGGCTGGGGGTTCCCCACCTCCCCACAGGCGGAGATCCCCTCCCGCACCCCCCCAGCTCACCGGTCTGTGCGGGGCGGTGCAGGTAGCGCCAAGACCCCCCCCTGCGCCCCTCCCTTAGTGGGGAGGGGGACAGTCCCTGTGCCCGGGCCCCGCCGGGGGACACGGGGCTGGCACGGTGGGGGCTGATGGCCGGCGGTGCTTCCTGCAGCAGACAGACGAGGCGGCACAGACAGAGAGCCAGCAGCTACACTCCTCAGACACCACAGACAAGCAGCAGCCCAAGAGGTTACATGTCTCCAACATCCCCTTCCGATTCCGGGACCCCGACCTGCGGCAAATGTTCGGGGTGAGTCCGGCACTGCCCCCCCACCCACGTTCCCTGCTCTCAGCTCAGCGCTGCCCTGTGACACCGCGGGGACCCCAGTACCATCCCGTCCCCAGGGCCTGTCCTGCCCAGCCCTGGGGTGCCCGGGCACCTCCGCGCCACGGCCGGCTGGGAGCCAGGGTTTGCAGGATCTGCACCCTCATTAACAGCTGGGCTGTTGGACCAAGGCCCATGCATGGAGGGGAAGTGACACAGAGCCCTTGTGTCCCCCCTTGTCCCCTTCCCTGCCCTCATTAGGATTCAGAGCGGTGCAGACTGGTGAGATTTTGGGTTGATGCTCCTCAAGTGCTGGAGGAGCAGGTGCCCTGGGCGAGATGGGGCTCTCCCCTGCCTGCGCTGAGGGGCCCCACGCTGGTCCCCAGGGCAGCCCTGGGCGTGGGACGGGGGCTCTGTGCATGCTCACTCTGCTGCTCTTTCTGCTTGCAGCAATTTGGGAAGATCCTGGACGTGGAGATCATTTTCAATGAGCGGGGCTCCAAGGTGGGTGCTGCCCGTGGCTGGCACTGTTACCGCGAGCTCCGGGGAGGGGGCCGGGGGAGCCGGGACGCCTGGGGGCTCCTCTGCCTGCGCTCCCCTCCTCTCTTGCCCCGCAGGACCCGGGCACAGGGTGGACCTATGTCGGGGCATCCCTGTCCCGCTGCCCTGTGCTGGCCAGGGGGCACGAGGGCCCCTGTGCCCCAAGCACCGGAGGGAGGGGAGGGGAGGGGAGGGGAGGGGAGGGCTCACTCTGCCCGTGCCTGCCCAGGCAGCTCGTGTCCCTCTGTGTGTCCTTGTCTCTGCTGTATCTTCCCTGCTTTCTGTGCCCCTCTCCCAGACTCTTCTCCCAGCTCACGGGGACGCTGGGGCCTCAGCCGGGACCCCTGGAGCCAGCAGGGGCCCCAGCCTGGGCTCTCTGTCTCTGCACTGCGGCAGCCTCATCTCCTGCGCCAGCTCTCCTGATTCACCCCCTCTCTCTCTCTGTCCCCGCACCCTCTCTCTGTCTCTCTCTGTCTTTTTCTTTCTCCTTTTCTCCTCTGCTCACAGGGTTTTGGGTTTGTAACTTTTGAAACTAGCACAGATGCCGACCGGGCACGGGAGAAGCTGAATGGCACCATCGTAGAGGGCCGGAAGATTGAGGTGCTCAGATAAGTGTGCTAGTGCCATGGCTGCGTGCGTGCGTCCGCCCTGCCCGGGGTTGTGGCAGAGCCGGGGCCAGGGACACTGGCAGCCCCAGGTTCTGCCCGGTCCCACGTGCCCCGGGGAGCCGTGCCCAGCGCGTGCATGTGTCCGTGAGCGCGCACGGGAGCATGTGTGCACGGGGAGGCCGTCACCGGGCACGAGGAGCATCCAGCTCCAAAGAACCTCCCGTGTGCGGGCAGGGCTGGGGCACCAGCCTGGGCTCTGGCTGCGTTTGGCCGGTTCCAGAGGGGTCTGGCAGACCCCGCTGCCCGCAGCCCCCTCCCTGCCCTCCACAGAAAGGAGAGGAGAGGAGAGGAGAGGAGAGGGGCTCTGCTCGCGGCTCCGCGGGCCGTGCCCCGGCCCCTGGCCCGGGAGGGCAGGCTGTGCGCAGGGCTCCGCGCCCACTGTGCTGCCCAGCCCCAGGCTTTGTTCCCCAGCCAGGCAGAGGGCCGGCTCTGCACCTTGCTGGCGGTGGGGAGCAGGGCAGCGTGCAGCCCCGGCAATGCCCTGTGGACAAGCCCTGCCTGTTGGAGAACGTTGGCCCAGCACCGCAGGCAGGAGCTCTTAGGTGGTGCGGGACTGTCCTGGGCTCCTGCCTCCAGCGCGTTCTCCCTGCGGGCAGGGTCAGGAGGGGGACGGGGCAGCCAGGCCTGTGGCAGCATGCGGGGGCTGAGGCAGAGCGCGGCACCATGGCGGTCACAACATCAGCCACCAGCCTGGCCAGCGCTGGTTGCTGGAGCTGGGCAGGAGCTGCGGGCCTGGGCAGGGCTGGTCCCGGCAGGGGTCTGCAGGCAGAGACTCCTCCCGTGTCCCCCGCATGCCGGTGTCCTTCACTCCAGCACCCGAAGCAGCAGCGACGCGCCGAGCGTGGCCAAGTGGGCCGTGGAGCGCGGCCCTCGCAGCCCCGGCGTCCGCAGGCACTGAGCCCCGTCCTCTCTCTCCGCAGGTGAACAACGCCACGGCCCGCGTCATGACGAACAAGAAGGCTGCCAACCCCTACACCAACGGTGAGGGCGGCGGGCAGGCGCTCACAGGGGGTTGCACTAAGTGGCGTTTAAAGGCCCTTCCAACCAAACCAGTCCATGATTGTGTGATCCCCGGGCACCCACGCCCCTCGCTGCCAGGCTGCTGCCGAGCTGCAGCAAACACCTTGGGCAGCCATGAGAGCGGCTGCTCCCTTCCCAGTGCGGGGGTGCAGCCCCCCTGGGCACCCCGGCCCTGTGGCCGCCTGGGGACGGAGCTGTGGCTCCTCGGGGCGCAGCTGGGGGGGCAGCGCTGCACCGAGAGGCCCCGGCCTGACCAGCTCTCCCTGCCCGCAGGCTGGAAGCTGAACCCGGTGGTGGGAGCAGTCTATGGCCCAGAGTTCTACGCAGGTAACGTCTGAGTTGGCGCTGGTCCTGCCGTGGGTGCCCCCAGCCGTCAGCTCCGCGCCGTGTCCAACCGCGAGCAGCCCCGGCCCCTCTCCTGTGCCCCTGTGTGTGCAGACCCCAGCCCCGGTGTCCCCGCAGGGCTGTGTCCCTGCAGGCCAGGGGACACAAGGCGCGTCTGGGCTGCAGGGTCTCAGCCGTGCGCTGTGGGGAGCTGCTGCCCATGTTTGTCCCCTCCCTCCTGCAGTAACAGGGTTCCCGTACCCCGCCACGGGGACAGCCGTGGCCTACCGAGGGGCGCACTTACGGGGACGAGGACGTGCTGTCTACAACACCTTCCGGGCCGCACCGCCGCCGCCGCCCATCCCCGCCTATGGCGCGTGAGTACCAGGCGGCAGGGGCACCGCCTGCCACGGGGGGTTTGTTTGCCGCCACGTGTCTCCCATTTTGCTGCCATCAGCCTTGCCTTGCCAGGCTCTTGTGCTGCGGGAAGGAGCTGCAGCTCCCCTGGCTGGCCTTGGGGCTGTGAACCCCTCGGGCTGCTGCCCCCCTGGGAGACCCACCCGCTGGCAGCCTCCTGTGCCCCAAGGCAGGGACGGTCATTCCAGCCGTGTGGGTTGGTTGAATAGAAACACCCTCTCCCGGCACGCCGGCCGCACTGGTGTCAGGCATGGCCCTGGCGACCTGTGACTCCCAGCAGCAATCGTGCCCCAGCATCCTCCAGCCCCGTGACACCCCCTGCCCTTGGCCGTGCCCCCGCCCGTCCCCACATCCCTGCCCTCCCTGCCAGGAGTCCCAGCCCCGGCCCTGCCCTCGGCTGCCTGGGCAGCCACCCCTCGCCCCTCGGCTGCTCCCCCAGCTTGCCGGCTTCACCCCAACCCCTCTTGGCCAGTGACGCGGGCAGGCGCTGACGCCTCCGCCTTGTTTGCAGGGTCGTGTACCAGGACGGGTTCTACGGGGCCGAGATCTACGTAAGTGCCGTGCCTGGGTCGGGGACCCTGTGCTGGGGCAGGGGGCGAGTGGGCAGCAGGAGCCCCAGCACAGCGCGGGCGGGAGCGCGGCCCCTGAGCAAGCGGGTGACACCGTGCGGGTCCTGCGCCGCCGGACACCCCCTCGCGGCGCCAGCGCCGGGTGGGATTTACAGCCCCGAGCGCCGGTGCACTGTCTTACACCAGCATTTAACCTCCATATTTAAGAAGCCAGTGGCGATATTTCAGGCGGGCGGCTGAAGGATTTATCTAACGTGACACCTCATTAAAGCGATCAGGGAGGTGACATTCTCTCCTCTGGAAATTTAATTTTTTAAGGTTAATGTTTGTGAAAGCCTCTGGGGAATGGTAATGAGGCTGGTGTGTGCCTGGTGGCACAGGCACCGGCTCCCCACAGGGTTTCACCGCTGCTCATGGCAGTGCCTGGGGCGTGCCCAGCTGCCCCAGCCCCCCCCAGCCCCCTGCGACAGGTGCTGCCCCCCATGCTGACGCCATCTCTCCCTCTGCTGCAGGGGGGCTATGCTGCCTACAGATACGCGCAGCCGGCGGCAGCAGCGGCAGCGTACAGCGACAGGTAAGCACCCCGTGCCACCAGCATCGCTGGGGGGTATAACCCATGTCACCCCTGACCCCCCAGTCCCATACGTTGCAGCCTCTGTGCCCTGTGGGACGAGGACAGAGCCAGGTGCAACCAGGGTGTCCTGCAAACCGTGGTCGCAGCGCTGCCCTTGGGCTTGTGCTGGCAGGGCCTGGCACTGGGCAGGGAGAACCAGGGGGTGCAGCAGGTGGGGGGGCTGCTGAGGGGAGATGGGACCCCGACCCCTGTTGCTAACACCCGTCATTTGTTTACTCCCAGTTACGGCAGAGTGTATGCAGCGGCAGACCCGTACCACCACACGATCGGCCCCGCCGCCACGTACAGCATCGGCACCATGGTAAGAGCAGCCCCGCGGCCGTTCTTTGCGTCCTGGTACCAGCTGCAGCCAGCCCAGGGAGTGGGGCCCGGCACAGCAGCACCAGGAGCCCGTGGGGTGCCAGGGGGGTGAGGGGCATCGGGCAGCCCCATGCGCGGGGGCTGTGGGAGGGCAGCGGGGGCAGTAGCAGCACAGCCCCTGCCTGGCTCTGTCTGCGGGCAGGCGAGAGAGGAGCCCCCCGTGTTCCCACCCCACACACCCCGTCACACCCGGTCAGCCCTCCCTGCACTGGCCACTGCTGGGGGGCGCAGCTGCCCCCGTGCCGCCCACCTGGGCAGCACCCCAGGGCCCTGCCCGGGGACCGGGACCCCCTGTCCCCTCCCCGGTGCGGGGCCGTGTCCCCAGCCCAGCCGTGGCCACGCGCAGGGAGCACACGTGGGCAGCCCCCACTCCACGGCTCTCAGCTAGCTTCACTGCCAGCATCAAAGATGAAAAATCCCGCTCTTGGGCAGGATCCCAAAGCCAGCTTGGTTTTTTTCTTCCTTTTTTTGACACCCCTGGCTGGGGCTGGGCTGCCAAGAGCCCCCGGCACCCATGGTCCCAGGCGGCCTCTGTCCCACGGGGATGGGCAGGGCAGGTCCCAGCCCAGCGCTGCAGTGGGGACGGGGACGGGCTCCTCTGCGGCCACCGCAGGCGGGACAAGGTCTGGACACGGTCCCGGGGCAGCCAGCGCTGTGCTAAGGGCACTGGGGCCCAGGGCACCCCGCAGCCCCCAGCCCATTCCGGGCCCCAGGGCAGCACCCACAGCCCCAGGCACCTGCAGCCCTGCCCACCCATCGCACCCCAAGGACAGAAGCGATTTGGTGTCATTTTAAAGAAAGAAAAAAAAGTAAAAAAGGGAAGAACTGGGCTTTGCCTGTCTCTCGAATACTGATTGGCTTTTTTTCATCTTTGATGTTGCAGGCTAGTCTATACCGAGGAGGGTACAGCCGCTTCACTCCCTACTAGCAAGACAGACCCAGCCCCTCCCTCCACTAACACTGGCTGCCCAGTAGCACCAAACCCAGCCAGGCAGCCAGAGCCGAGGCCGAGCTCTGCAGGAACCGTGGGCGCTGCCCAGGCTGGGCTGGGCTGGGCTGGGCTGGGCTGGGCTGGGCTGGGCTGGGCTGAGCTGGGCTGGGCTCCACACAGCCCCACAGCCCCCGCCCGTAGGGTTTCCTCGAGCCGCTCCGTCCCGCCGCCCACGTCTCCCGCACCATCCGCCTGCCCCGCACGTCCCTGCGCCTCGGTGCTGCCGAGAGCCGCGGGGCCCGGGGAGCGGCGCTGACCCTCGGCCCCAGCAGCGCCCGCTCCTGGAGCCGGGGGCCCCAGGCAGCCTCCCCCGGCCCGAGCCCCAGTGGGCGCTGCCCTGGCTGGGGGTCAGAGGGCTCGTCCCCCGTGAGGCAGGAGGGGCTGCTCTGCCCACAGGCACCCCCGGAGCAGCCCCTCTGCCCCCCCGTAGCAGAGACAGGAGCTGGCGGGGGCTACTGCGTGCTCCTCGGAGCCAGAAGCTGTGGGGCAGGGGGCTGGCAGTGCGGGCGGGGGGCACGGTGTGGGGCTCAGGGGGCAGGGCTGGTGCCCACGTCCCTTCCAACCAGCAGCTCGGCCAGGCTGCCCCTGTGCTGCTCCAGCAAAACACCCGCCTCTCTGTTTCTGTTGTAGTGAAACCGCGACCGTTTCCTTCTGGGACCAGGAAGGGCAAAAAAATCCACACACACAAAAAAAATAAAACATAAAAAAATCTAAAGCAAAGCAACAAAAAAAAAAAAAAAAAGCAAAGCGGCAACAGGCAAGTGAAAGCCCCACACTGTCCACACGCACCGAGCGAGTCCCGGAGGAGCGCCGTGGCCAGCACCGACCGGCCGGACTGGCCCCTCCGGCCCCGGCCCCGCGCAGGGAGGGAGAGCCGGAGGCAGAGCCGAGCACGGGGGGTACGGAGGGGCCTCCGCCCGCCCAGGCGCCGGGCCTGGGCACCACGTCTTCCTTTCCGCCCCAGCGCGACGCCCTGGGGGTGCCGGCGGAGCGGAGCGGCACGCCGCCCCTTCCCCGGCGCTGGGGACTGGGCGCCAGGGCGGGAACCCGGCCTCGTGTTCCCCGAGCTCCAGCGTTTGCCGGTCATCAGTGTGTCGAGTGTGCGAGGCCTCGGCTCCCGCGCGGAGCTGAGGTGGCGGCGCAGCTGCTTTGCTGAGGCGCTGGGTGTTGCAGGGGGACGAGCCTCTGCCTTTTAAAGGGAATTTTTGTTAAGAGGAGCTTGCAAGACGCTTGTGATCCCTTTCCCCTCCCTCCCCTCCATCCCCTGACGCATCCGGGGCTCCCACCCTGCAGGGAGCATCCCTGACACTGCTTGTGGCCCCCACGCCGGGACGGGGCCTGGCCCGCTGCCCCGCTCCACGACGCGCTGATGGCCGCCCGTCCCTGCCCGAGACAGCGGGACCCCGCCAGCCCGCAGCGTGGGGTCTCAGCCGTGGCATCACCCAGGACTGGGGGCTGGCGTCGCCTGCAGGGCCCAGCCCAAGCCCCGGGGTCGGTCTGCAGCAGCCGGTGCGCCGGGTCTGGTGCCCATTGGCACAGAGCACTGCGAAGCCCCCCCCAGGGCGCAGCCCCGTCCCGCAGGGTGGCCCTGCCCTCAGCCCCCCACCCTGCGTGGCTCTGCCACTCCTTGAACCTCACTTTATAGTCTGCAGACGCCCCCGATGCTCCAGCAATGAGCTCCCCCTTTTCTATTCCCAGTGTACATAGCCCTGGCCACCCCCAGCCCTGCGCCCCCCCTGTACAGAGCTCCTTCCATCGCTGTACTGGCTTCTTCCTTACAGCAAACCCCCGTGCCGGCTGCCGGCGCGCAGGCTGGTGCTGGCCCATCCTGTATGCTTCAAAGGTGTGACCATTCTAATAAACAGTATTATTATTATTATTATTATTATTATTATTATTATTACAAGGATTATTATTATTATTATTGAAATTATTAATAAAGACTTCTTTCTTCAACCAGGGCGACTCAGGTTTTGACTGGCGCGGGGGCACGGGGCCGTGGCTGGCACAGGTCTGGCTGTCCTGGCACAGCGCTGGCAGGGGGCTGCGAGGGGAGCCCAGCGGGGCTCTGGCCTTGCCACGGCAAGGCAGCGGGGTGCCGGCATGGCGAGCCCTCCCCTGGCTGCACGGGGCCCTCCATTTTTCAAACCGTCAGATAATTCATTTCAGAGCAAGTCCCCCACCAGAGGAGCAGGAGCTTAACTGCTGACATATTAATTTTCCTGACCGGGAGCCAGCATTGTCTGTGGGCCCGGGGCCGGCGCTCGGGGGGAGCCGGGGCTGGGCGACCCTGCTGCGCGGTGCGCTCGCCTGCCTCCCCGCCTGCTAATTGCTTGCTCACCAGACTGTGAGAAAATAATTGCTGCTATAAATTTTCTGTCCTTCTCCGTGTAAGGTGTCCCGGGGAGGCCAGCGGGGCAGCTGCAGCCCTGGGGAGGGCAGTGTCGGGGGAGCACTCCGCGGCGGCCTCAGCGGGGGCCACACGGGGCTGGGGGGGGCTCAGGGCAGGCGGCCCCAGCCGGGCTGCAGGCAGCGAGTGCAGTCAGTGCAGGGTGCAGCAGCGGGACTGGGGTCCCCGAGCGGCCCCCCGCACGGTCCCGGCCGGCACCCAGCGGCCCCCGGCGAGCGCTGAGCCCAGCGCCGGGGTTGGACATGAGGGACCCGCCGAGCCCGGAACGCGAACTGCAGCCCCCGGCCCCGCGCCCCCGCCCGCCGGCGCGGAACAGACACGGACGCGGCGCTGCAGCGCGATCGCTTTAATGCGGCTCAGCTGGGGCCGCCCGGGGCGGAGTACACCAGCACCAGCCGCCCCCAGCGCTCCGGGTCCGCGGGCAGCTCGTCGCGCAGCAGCGGCTCCACCAGCAGCTCCAGGCGGCAGGACTGGCCGGGCGGCGGGCGCGGCACCGGCAGCCCCACGGCGCGGAACCGGCACCGGTGCGCCAGCCCCAGCGGCCGCGGGGCGCTCTGGCCGCGGGGGCAGCGGCCGCCCAGGCTGAACACGCGGAAGCCGCCGGCGCGGCCGGGGGGGAAGGTCCAGCGCAGCGTGAGGCTGAGCGAGAGCTGCTCGGGCCCGGGGCCCTCCTGCCACCAGAGCTGCGAGGCCGCCAGGCTCTGCACCTGCGGCGGGGCGGCCGCCGCGCTGGCCGCGTCCAGCACCTGCGGGGAAGTGCGGGATGGTCGGAGCGGGGCCAGGGGCAGCGGGCAAACACCGGCACGGCCGGCACGGCCGGCAGCGCTGGGCACTCACCCGGACCTCCCCGAGGAGGCAGGTGAAGGGCAGCTCCTGCGGGCCCGGCTGCTGGCGGGACACGAGCAGGGACAGGTCTCGCAGGCTGCAGTCCTGCAGCTCCAGCTCGTAGCACCTGAGAGCGAAGGGGCAGAGTGGGCAGAGGGCCCCGAGTGCCCACACCTGTCCACGCTCACGGGGTGCCGGCAGGGCACTCACCGGCTGGTCCAGCCGTGGGAACCGCGGTCACAGGCAGCAAGCAGCTTGGCGAGGCTGGGTGGTGGTGCCGGGAGGAACCGAGGATGGTGCCGAGCGTTGGGCTCTGCCAGAGGGAGCAGGGTCAGGGGGACAAGGGGCTGAGCTGGTCACACCCCCACAGTGGATGCTCACTGCAGGGACCAAGGAGGGGACAGAGTCCTCACCAGGCAGGGAGGTGACATTGCCCTCGTAGCAGGTACCCGAGTTCGAGGTGGTGAGCTCCAGCGAAACTGCGAACCCATCAGGGTGTGACCCCTCCAACTTGTAGAGCAGGGTCAAGAAGACCTTGGGGGGTGCTGGCATCTGCAAAGAGAAAAGGCTGATGACCCCAAATCCACCCAGAGAGAGACAGAGAGAGAGAGAGGAGAGAAAGACAAGATGCATTGGGTTAGGTCTGCTGGACAGTGCGGGCAGAGCCCTGCGGCACACTCACCGCAGGGCCCTGGGGTCACACAGCTCTGCCCAGGCCATGTGGGCCATGCCGTGCTGGCACGGTGCCAGCCCAGCACTGAGGAGGTGGCGAGAGGGCTTCACCCTCCGACTCACCGGATGGCCACGCGCTCCTCGCCGGCGGGGATGGTCCCCTGCACCCTCAGGGAGCTGCCCCCGCTCCAGGCGTCCTGCAGGCAGCAACTGGTGCTCAGCTTGCCCTCGCACTCCGGGTAGAGAGGCTGGATCTCCTGCGCGCTCAGGTCATACCAGGGACCGGCCTCTTCCTCCTGTAGGATGGGGTGAGCTGGGCCGGGTGGGGAGCCGGGAGCAGGGACCCCCTGCCCAGCCCACCCGGGGTCAAGCCGTCTCCCCATGCTCACCTTCCCGGCCAGGAACCTGCTGGTGCCCATGCCCAGGCTGAAGGAGGTGGCGAGCGGCAGCGTACAGATGCTGTGCGTGGGCAGGTACTCGGCCAGCGAGGCCCAGAACCTGGAGGAAGAGGTGTGTGTCCGAGCAGAGACCCCTGTGCAGCCGCTGCCCTGGCACTGGGGCCAGCCTGGTCCCAGTGGGCAGCCATGGTCTCCTGGCAGTGCCGTCCCACCGCCCAGCAGCCACCCCAGCCCGCGGTGCTCCCAGGCCCGGCCCCCGCCATGGCCCCCGGCCTGCCACGCTGCGCTCACTTGTTCTCGTTGTGCAGGAAGTTTTCCTCCCCCAGGTGCTCGTAGACCCAGCCGGGAGCGAAGATGGCTGCAGAGAGGCCGTGCTGGCGGATCAGGCGCAGGGACTGCGGAGACAAGCCGTGAGCAGCACAGGCTGGGCCAGGCCAGGTGGTCACCTTTCACCTGCCCTCTCCCCCCACCCCAAGTCCCACTGGCCCTGTCGTGGGGCAGGACAACACTGTGCAGATGTGCTGCCGCACCTCCCTCTCCAGAGACTGCAGCACCAGGGTCCCCCGGCTCCCCCTCCATGCATGGCTGGCAGCCCAGTGGCTCTGGGTTCCCCCCTGCTCGCCACTGCACCCCGGGTTTGCAGCCCAGCCCCGCGCAGCCGTCAGTGGGAGCCCAGAGCAATGCGGGAGGCCCAGCATCCTGGCCTGGCCCCAGCTCACCCACCTTGTTAGTGTCAAAGCCACCACCGATCACATCCCCGCGGGCAAAGACATCGACGCCAACATAGACATCAGTGGTGCGTGGCCCGGCCAGCGCACGCGTGCGCTCCAGGTGTTCCTCCTTCCAGTTGTAGTTGGTGAACAGCCCGTCACAGGCATCAAAAAACACCCTGGGAGACGAGGGCCAGGGTGGCAGGGTGGACGCTGCGGCTGTCCCCGCAGACCAGCCCACCGAGGGCTGTGCAGGCCGTACCCTGACCACCCCCAGTGCTGGGTTTGGGGTGGGCTCATGGCCCCCACCTGGGCAGCTGGGGCCGGTTTTGCCTGGGTGAGGTGGCAGGGCCCAGCTCACCTGTTCTCCTCGTTCAGCTCGTTCTGCCATTTCAGCGTGCCGCTCTGCAGGATGCTGTCATACCAGATCACCAGCCCGCCGGGCACAGTGCCGTGCACCTGCGCTGTCAGGTGCCGCAGGAAGGGGGGCAGGTTCCTCACCGCCGCCGCCTGGCAGGGGACAGTGGGGACAGGTGGGCACAGGGTGGGCGAGGAGCAGTGCGAGGGCAGGGAGGTGAGCAGGGCAGGGCACCACAGCAGCTCACGCTCAGTGTGTTCTCCAGGTTGACCAGCCAGCCGTCGAAGCCGTAGTGCTGCGCGATGCGGGCCAGCTGCTCGCCCACGGCGCGGAACGCCTCCTCCCCGCCCGCCAGGAACGCCTCGCACAGCCGCTCCCCGTCCGTCCACTCCGTGATGAACGTGCCTGGGGACGTGGCGAGGGCAGAGTCAGCAACGCACCCCAGCAAACCCGCCACATGCCTGGGGCTCCCCAGGCCCAGCCCTGCCGCGGCCCTGCCCTCACCCAGCACGGGAACGCCGTTCCTGTGTGCCGCGTTGGTCCAGCACACGGGCGGGATGGTGACGGTGTGGTGACTGAAGTAGACGAAGATGTCGATGTACCGCCAGTGGTAGAAGACGTAGGGGTTGCGTGTGGCTGAGCCCTGGATGAACCTGCAGCGGCAGAGGGAAGAGCGTTGGGCAATGCGGGAAGGACGCCCGCAGACGGGCTGGGCAGGAGCCTGACTCACGCCCTGGGAGCTGGCAGAGCGGTGGCGCTGAGCCGCCCCCGCGGACCCCAGCAAGGGCTGGCCTGAGCCAGGTCACTGTTCTGCAGCCGAGAGCCAAACCCCTCCCGCCCTGCCCGCCCGTGGGCAAACCGGCAGGAATCTAATGAAGCGGAAGCAGCGGCCTGGGGTTTGAGGTGTTGAGCTGTGCTGTCACTTCACCCAGCACGCACCTGTCCTCCAGGTACCCGCCGCGCATGTCATGGCACACCAGCGTCCGGGGCCTCTTGCTGTGGAGCGGGGGCTGGCGCTTCGCCAGCGGCACAGCGGAGACGTTGAATTCGTCATTGCCGTCGGGCTGCCAGGACAGCAGCTCCTCCAGGCTGGACAAGAAGAAGCTGATGGGCTCTGTCGTCTTGGTGTCGAAGTACCTCGCTGAGACAGGTGTGGAGATGTGGGATAGGGTCACCGGGGAGCGCTGCCCGTGCGGCTCAGCACCAGCACTGACACCAGCCCGGGGGGACCCAGGGGCGCAGCGAGCGCCCTCCCCGCGGTGCCTCACCTGGCAGGGGCTGCGGGCGGGTGCTGACGGTGTCGTGCAGGACGGTGGTTCCCCGGGGCTCTGTCGCCGGCTGGAAGCTGCCCGGGGAGGGCGGTGAGGGCCGGGCAACCCGGAGCCGTCGCGGCACCCGCCGCCGGGCCGGGCCAGCACCGCGGCCAGCGCCCGATCCCACCCAGCACGATCCCGGCCCCGATCCCATCCCGATGCTGGCTCCGACCCCGATCCCATCCCGTTGCTGTTTCTGATCCCGATGCCGACCCCGATCACATCCCGATCCCGGCTCCGACCCCGATCCCATCCCTATCCTGATCCCGGTTCCGATCCAGAACCTATCCTGATCCCGAGCCCGAGCCCAGCTCCGATCCCGATCCCATCCCGATCCTGATCCCGATCCCGGCTGCGATCCCGATCCCATCCCGTTCCCGATCCTGATCCCGGCTCCGGCCCCGATCCTGATCCCGATCCTAATCCCATCCCGGTCCGGATCCCGATGCCGGGCCCGGCCCGGCCCCGCGCCCACCTCCGCCGCCGCCGCCCGGCCCGCTCCGCCTCCGCCGGCTCCTCCGCCCCGGCCTCGTCCCTCTTCCCGCGCCGCCCGGGCCCGTCCCGCGCCTCCGCCATGGCGCTGCCGCTGCCCGCACTGACGGCGGCGCCGGCCCCGGCCCGGCCCCGCTCTCCCGGGGGCGCGGCCCGCGGGGCTCCGCCCGCCCGGCCCCGCTCCGCCCCGCCCCCAGCGCCCGGCCCGCCCCGTGTCCGCCACGGGACGTGTCCCGGGGTGCACCGGGTGTCCCGGGATGGGGCGTGTGCGGGGGTGGGCTGTGTGTCCCAGAACAGGCCCCGCTGTGCAGGGCAGCTCCTCCACCGATGCTGCGGTGTCCCCGGGGCCAGCCCCATGGGGACAGCCGCGCCGGTGCCCTGGGGGTGCTACCAGTCCTAGATGGCCTGACCAATCCCATTTGGACCCCCACCCACCTGTCGGGCTCCACTTAAGCTCAGCCCTGAGCTCTGCCTCCATTCCCTGCTGTGCTGATGCTGCTCTCCAGCTGCCGCTCTGCCCTGGGCCCGCCCATCCTGACCCACCGGCTTCCCAGCTCAGCCTCAGAGCTGCTCATCACCATGGAGCTGCCAGATGATCCGACTCTTGGTAAACCCGGCCACCATCCCAGCCTGCCCTCCCCGCAGGCCGATGAGTCTGGTACCGCGCTCAGCTTCCAGCTCCCTGGCCCTTGGGGAGCAGTTGGGCCTTGCAGAGCCTGGCTCAGGTGTCTCTGAGGTTGGTCTGTCCTTCCCTTCCCACCAGCAGCTCAGCAGCGCTGTGCCAGCTCCTGGCTCTCAGGGACCCCTGGACCGTGGGAGCAGGAACCTGCCCCGAGCTGCCTGGAGCTGCCGCACACGCAAAGCAAGGGGACACACTGAAAATGTGAGCAGGAGAATACTGTGGGGTGTTTAATGTGGTCACAAGCTGCACAGAGAGAGCAGGGGACAGCACGCTGTCCCGGGCCCTGCTCCGCCATCGCATCTACAGAAACACAAAGCCTGGCCAGCAGATATAACTGAAGGGGAAGCAGCTGAGGCCAAAGGCCCCGCACACAAGGCTGCAGTGGGGAGCCAGCCCCCCCGGCAGCGCTGGCACGAAGCTGTGGCAGCATCGGCACCAAGCTGCGGCTGCAGCGGGTGGGACGGGGATGGGGACATGCAGTAGGGAACTGATGCAACCCACTCCCCCGTGGAAGCGCTTGGGGGGGTGTCACCCAGAGGGCACCCACACCGCACTGCAATGCTGCGCTGTTGGGAGCTAGCTCTGCAGGAGGAGGAGAGGCCCTGGGGGGTTTCACTGGCTTTCCTGCTGAGTGTCCTTTGCCCTTCTCCAGGAGAAGGAGCTGGCAGAGCACAGCACAGTGCGAGCGGGGCAAGGGCGGAACGTGGTGCACGTGTCTGTGCTGCCTCGCATCGGGGCACTGGCGGCCAAACCCGTTCAGCTGGTGCCAGTGCGCATCCAGTGCCACCAGTGCCTGAGCCCCAGCAAACCTGGCTCTGGAGCCGGCGCGGGGGGATGAGCTCCCTGCCCGCCCCAGGCAAGCGGCTGCCCCCCAGGTCACAAATGCAGCAGAGGCTGGAATTGGCTCCAACTGCTCCAGGTGCATCTGGTCCACCTTGCGGAGCGGGGGATGGTCTGTTCACACACTTATGCAGGTGCTGGGGGGTGGCACATAGAAGGGCTAACAGCATAACGGCGGATGGCGTGACCGGGTGAGAGGGCAGCAGGGGCTCCAGAACCCCCGTCCCAGGGAGGGGGAGCAGGCGCTCAGGGGTCCCCGCTGTACTTGATGAGGTGGCCGCTGAAGGTGATGTAAGTGTCGTACTCATCGCTGAAGACGGCGTTCTCGCGCTCGCCCTTGTAGAGCCGCACCCAGACCTCGTCCTGCTCCCGCAGCTCCAGCATGACGCTCTGGCTCTGCATGATGCTGCGGTCGCTCACCTGGGCGTAGAGGATCACCACCTCCGAGCCGTTGCGCATGATGTGCAGGTATGTCTCCTTCTGGTTCCAGGTGTGCACGTTGAGGCTGAAGTAGTAGATCCCAGGGACGTAGCAGTAAAACTTGCCCGTGAACATGTTGAAGTGGTTGTAGAGGTTGACAAACTCCGTGTCGAAGATGAGGGTCTGGTAGTAGTCGTTGCTGTGCAGGGGTTTCTTGCGGCCCACCGAGAAGGCAGCGTAGTGGCTCTTGCAGCTCTCCCCCGGGGCGCCCACGCTGCCCTTCTGTCCCTTGGGCCCCGCGTGTCCCCTGCTGCCGGCCACCCCCGTCTTGCCGAATTTGCCCTGCATGCCTCGCTCACCACGGTCCCCCTTCTCGCCTGGACGAAGCAGGAGGGACAGTTGTGCTGTTAGAGGCGGGTGCCGTCTCTAAACACAGCGCCCTGGCAGCCCTTTACCTGACAGAAGTGGCGCGGCGCGGGGTCCTGCTGTCCTCACCTTTCAGGATGGTCATGTTGATCTGCGGCAGGGGCTGGTACGGGGGGTAGAAGCGCTGGGCGGGCGGCTCGCAGCAGCGGACGCAGCGGGGCTGGGGGGGCAGCCCCTCCTGGGCACCGCCGGCCGTCTGCTCCCGCGGGGCCCTGGGAGGGCAGAGAGCAAAGAGCAACAGGGAGCTACGGGTGGGGGCCGGGGCCCTTGGCAGTGCCAGGGCTGCCCTGTCCCCTGCTGTGACTTGCCCCAGTCCCAGGGCCCCCTCACCTGGCATCGTGGTGCGGGGACGGTGCCTCCCCGGGGTCTGTCCGCAAACGTGGGTCAGGGTTGGGCTGGGTCCCCGCCGGGGAGGGCAGCAGCAGGCAGGACAGCAGCAGGACACCGGGTGCCCAGAGCCCCTCCATGCTGCAGCGGTGCCCTGTGAGATGCCAGGGACAGCTGAGGAGGATGGCAAGACCTGGCAGTGCCAGGAGCTGCTGGGACACCCTGCCACACCAGCCTGGCTGTCCCTGGACGGGACATGGTGCACCGTGCAGCCCCAGGCAGGGCACAGCTGCGCTTCCAGCCCCAAAGGCTGCCCTTGCAACAGCCCTTCCCCAGCACAGCCCACAGCACAGGCACATGCATCTGTTCTAGCTGCACGGATCATCTGCACCTAAACAGCTGTCTCTAGCTGGGCAGTGTGCCTTGGTGACACAGGGAGACCCACGTTTGGGGCAGCGCTGGAGCTGTGGGCTCACCAGCAAGGGGGGAACCGGGGCCGTGCAGCCCACGGAGCGCTGGCACGAGGGGGAGAGGGGAGCGCCCGGGGAGCCGAGGAGCAGCTCTGGCCACGTCCTGGGCCGAGCGCTGCTGCTCAGCCCAAGAGCCGCAGCGCGGGGTGTCAGCACCCAGAAAAATTACAGGCAGCTCCAGAAGCATGAGGTGAATGTCAGGGTGCAGCCCTGCCTGCTGTGGGGGACGGGAATGCAGGCTGGCCGCCCCAGCTGGGAGCCATAGGGTGGAACCTTCCTGGGAGAAACATCCTGTGTGGGGCCAGAGCTAATATTTGCAGTAGCTGGTGGCCCCACGGCCCAGCCCCGGGCAGCTCTGCTGCCCTTCCCTGCTTTATCACAGCTCTGCCTGCTCAGGGTGTGGGGCCGGACACAGCACCTCACCCTGCAGCCCCAAAGGTGCCAGGGCACGGCCCCAAAGGTCAGGACGTGGCGCCAGGACAGCCATGGCCGGACACGTGTGGCACTGTCCGGCGCTCGGCATCCCGCGGCAGCAGGGCCACGGCGGCGCTGGGGCACGAGCAGATGGGCACAGGGTCCCGCTCCCTGCAGTGCTGGGACGGGGAGGCTGCTGCCCGGGATCCCTTGCTGGTCAGCACAGATGGGTACAGCTTTTGCCCTCCCCACGCTGTCCAGCCATGGCCCAAAGGACAAAGGGCCCCGTGCAGCCCTGTGCCCTGGGTCGGGCCACCAGTGAGGGCCCCAGCGGGGATGGACCAGGGGGAGTTTGGGGTGGAATCCTGCTGCCTTGGTGAACAGCTGCTCTCTGAGCTGTGGCTCTGGGCAGCTGTCCCCGTTGTCCCCGAGCGCGGGGTCTGGCGGGGTCCCGGACCCAGCACGTGGTGGGTTGTGCTCCACAGTGGTGTGGGGTGTTGAGGCCGGGAGGGACGCCTGGCTGTGAGTCACGCTCACGGGGCGGCAAGGGGCGGAGGAATGGGGGAAGGCTCCAAAGGGCTCTGTGCTGCTCGCACCCTCTGCACAGGGCCTGTGCCCTCACCTGGTTGCCGGGTGCCCATGGCCCCCGCTGTGAGCAGGTGCCACCCAGGGGAGCCTCAGCTCTGGCTCTTCACCCTGCTTGGCCTCCAGCTGTGCCAGCCACACGGCGCTGCCCGTGCCACGCAGCCCACCTGGGATTTGGGAAGCCTGTGGCTCTCCCTCAGCTCTGGGCCTGTCAAAGCAGACGTTCCCCTGGGACCTGCAGCAGGCTCAGCCCTGGGGAAAACGCAGCTTTGCAGGGAACTGCTCTGCAGGGGGAAGAAATCCTTCAGCAGGAAATTCCCAGCGAGAAGGGCGGTGTGCTTCCAGGCTGTCAGGTGCTGGAAATGGAGGCGAGCGCGTCCCCCCCGGGCGCGCGGGGCGGGAGGTGCCTGTGTGCACGGGCACACGCAGTCCTGCCGAAGGGACGCTGCTTTTCCTGCCAGGGCTGGATGCTCTCCAGGAGCAGTCTGGAGAGTTAAATTCAGTGGCTGAAAAAGCTTTGAGGCTGCAAGTCAAAACATCCTGAACTACATTCCAGGCAGTGATAAAGAGCAGGATGGAACAAGAGCAAACCCCGGGGGAGGCACGAGGGGGCTCGGAGCAGCGGGTTGTTGTGGAGGCTGCAGGACCTGCACACCCGCCTCACCCTCCCTGCTCGGGGTGGTGGACACAGCCGTCCCTGAGCCGCAGCAGCTGGAGCCGGGATGCCTCTGGTGCCCGGGGATGTGCCGGTGGAACCGCTGCCCCCACCGTTTGGTGCAGCAGCTGGGGCGGTCGCTGTTTGCACCCCAGGGCTGTGCAGACCCAGCGGACAGCAGGGTACGATCCGCGCAGGGCAGCTGCGGTCAGGGACCGGACTGGAGGTCACTGCCCTCCGGCTCCTGCAGCACCCAGCAGCGCCAGCGAGTTGCGCTGGGGACCCCTGCGGCCACCACGTCCCCTGCAGACACGCCTGGGGGTGGCCTAGCCCTGGGGCTGACACAGGGACCGGCTTTTTGGGCACAGGGCGCTGGGGGAGCTGTGGTGGAGCTGTGCAGGCTCCAGCACCAGCCCTCTCCCAGCCTCTGTCTTCCCAGGGCGGCTGCGGGTGGGGCTGTGCCCTCAGAGGACCGTGGGGTCACACCAATGCCACAGTGCCCGTCGCCAATGGCACCGCAGATGGGTACGTGACAAGGTGCAGCTCTGGGACGCTGGTCCCCAGGCCCGCAGGGGCCCCCGAACCTGCCCCCCACCTACCTCTGGGGCAGGACCGCTCCCGCCCGGCGCTGCCTGTCCTGCTCTAGCGCATCCCCCGGTGCCGCCCGCCACCCCCGGGCCGCGGCCGATCCGCTGCGTCCCGCTCCGCAGCCCCTTCGCCGCCTCGGCCCGGGCGGAAATGCACTTTCTGGAAAGCGAAGGAGGCAGCGGAGGAGCGGGACGAGGCGCAGCCCTCCCCCCGCCAGATGTGAGCCCAGCGGCGCGGGCGGCCGCCGTTAACCATGTGTGCTCCCGGCGCCGCCACCGGGCCCGCAGCCGCCCCGGCGCTGGCCGCGGGCAGCGGGCGGGAACAGCGTGACCTGGCTGGGCGTGGGGGGCCGGGACCCCGGCGGCTGCAGCTGCGCTGCGGGCCAGGACCGTGCCCCGCGCCGGGAGCGCCCCCGGCCGCTCCCCAGCCCCGGGGGCACCGGCGCCAGCTCAGCCCCGCGGGGACGGGCCGCCTGCAGCCAGACACGGACACATGTCCCGCGGTGCGGAGCGGGATCTGTCCCCGCACCCACGGGGTGGAGGCTCCACGGGGCGCGTCTGGGCCGGCGCCGGCGTGACTGGCGGCACCGCGGGCGGGAGCCCGCCCGTACAGGGGGCTGTACCGGGGCTGTGCCCGCCGGGCAGGCGGGCCGGGCCCACCGCGGGCAGGGCCGCAGAAGACACGACCCCGCAGGGCCGGCTCGGTCCCGCAGCGCGGCCCGCCGTCGCTGGGCTCCAGCCCGTGCGCGGTGCGGTCAGCTCCGGCCGGGCGGTTCCCGGTCGGGGCGCGGGGCGGGCCCGGGGCGGACTGCGGCCCCCAGCGGCCCCCGCGGCGCGGCGGGCGGGGCGGCAGGGGCGGGGCGCGCGGGGGCCGCTGGGAGCTGTGGCTCCCGCCTGGCCGCGGTGGTTTGGCCGCTGCCGGCCGCCGTGGCGGCGCGCGGGGGGTGCTGGGAGCTGTAGGCGGCGGCCGCGGCTGCGCGGGAGGCGGGCGGAGCTCGGGCGGCGCCGCGGTGAGCGGGACTCGGGGCTCGGGGCGGCGGGCGGGGGGCGCCCTGGGCCGGGCGGGCCTGCGGAACGTGTGTCCCTGATGGGCTGGCGCGGGAGCACCGCGGGCCCCGAGCAGCCGGCGGGGGCCTCGGTCCCTGGGAGCCGTGCACCGCCCTCCCGGCAGTTCGCTCGGGGAAGGGGCTCGGGGGTCCCCGAGGACGCGCCCGGAGGAGCTGGGGGGTCCCCGGGTTCATGCCCGGGGGTCCCGGTGGCCGTTCCCGGGGGCCGAGTGTCCCGGGGCCGCGCTCGGGGCAGGTGCGGGGTCCCCGCGGCGGGGCCGTTGCACCGAGCGGGTCCCCGGGGCCGTGCCGAGGGCGATGCTCTGCGACCGGCAGGACGGCGGCGAGCGAGCTCCCTCCCTCCCTCCCTCCGTCTCTCCCCGCTGCAGCGGGGCCCCGGGACGAGCAGCCGCCCCCCCGGCTCTCCCCGCCGCCCGCCCGGGGCTCGGCCCCCCACGCTCAATGCCGCCTCTGTTCCCCGCTCGGGCGGCTGAAAGGCACATTGAGGGCGGCGGCGAGCGCGGCCCGTGCCCAGCGCCAGCCCCGGGCCCACCGCGGCCGCTGACGGGCCCGCCGGGGCCAGCCCTGGGTGGCAGCCGGGGACCCCTACCCTGCCCGGGCTGCACCGCGGCCTGAGGGCCGGTGGCACCGGGACAGCTCCCAGTCCCGGGTGCTGCTTGCTCCCCGCACAGCCGGGAGCGCCCGTCTGCAGGAGCCAGGGGAGCTGCCGCGTCCCTTGTGCTGCCCAGAGGGAGGTGGCAGGAGAGGCTCTGCGGGCACCTTGGCCCCGCGGGTGGGCACAGCCTGGCGGGGGGGCTGGAGGTCCCCACGGGCGAGTTCTGCCCTGGGTGGGTGCTGGGACACGGGCAGGCCTGGCGGGGTGGGGGCTGCTGCGACTTCAGGGCTGGGCAGGTCGAGGTGTTTGTCCCTTGGACCTGGGTGCCTGCGCTTCCTGCTCAGGCGCTGGCATCCTGCTTGGGTGGAGCTGCCACGTGTCTCCCGGTGTCCCCGTGGGGCACACTCATGGCTCAGCGCTGGGGCCAGTTCCTGGGGGCCACGGGAGCTGGGCCGGACCAACCCGCTGCTCAGAGGCAGCAAGGGTCGTTCTCGATGTCAGAGGGGAACCCCCTTCCTCCTGAGGTGTGTGGGGATGCGGCTCAGCAGGACACCCCAAAACAGGTGTGGGGGCTCGCCCCGGGCTGGGCTGCTGCAGAGCCTGGGGCAGGCAGAGGTGCTGAGCAGGTCGTGCGTGCAGCCGCCAGGCGAGGGCTAGCTCTGGCTGGGAATACAGAGCGGGAGTGAGAAGGGGCTGCGAATGGCTCCAGCAGCAAAGCAGCCGCTGTGCTGTGCTGGCTCTTCCCTGCGCGAGGCGGCAGCACCTTCTTCTGCTGCAGGACAGGGCACGGGGCCCCTCAGCTCTCCCCTGTGCCCGTCCCCAAGCTCAGCACAGTGCCAGGCTCCAGATCTCTGACCTGCTTCCTCCCGCTTCCCTCCAGGTTCTCCTCGCCCCAGTCTGATGCCCGTCCCGCCCTGCCATGAGTCTATGAGCCCTCTCCGGATCAGCGTGGGTGGTCTGCCTGTCCTCGCGTCCATGACCAAGGGTGCTGACCCCCGCTTCCGACTGCGCTGGAAGGCCATCGTGCTGTCATCAGCCTGCGTGGGGTTTGTGCTGCTGCTCTTCTGCCTGCACCGCTCCTCCCCGCCACGGCACAGCCCGCCCTATCCTCGCCACTGGCAGCTCGGCCTGCAGGCGGGGGACCGCTACAATGACACCTACCCGCTGTCCCCACCCCAGAGGAACCCTGAGGGGGTACGCTACCGCATCGGGGTCATTGCGGACCTGGACACGCAGTCCCGGGGCACTGAGGAGCACACCTGGTTCAGTTACCTGAAGAAGGGCTACCTGGTGCTGTCGGACAGTGGGGACAGCGTGACAGTGGAGTGGGACAAAGATGAGAGCGTGCTGCAGTCCCACCTGGCTGAGAAGGGCAGGGGCATGGAGCTCTCCGACCTGGTCGTCTTCAATGGGAAGCTGTACGCGGTGGATGACCGGACAGGGGTGGTCTACCAGATTGAGGACAACAAGGTGGTGCCCTGGGTGATCCTGCCGGACGGGGACGGCACAGTGGGGAAAGGTGAGCTTCTCTATCCTGCCCTACAGACGCAGAGCAGTGCGGCCCTTGGCTCTTCGTGGCTCTCTGGGGTGGGGTGCATCCTTTCAGTGATCCCATAAGCCTGGCCGGGACGGGGACAGGTCCTGCCGGGGACCAGCTGGCTGCCTGGGGAGGGCTGTGCCAGCGCTGGGCCGGCTGGTGTGGTGTTCGGAGGAGGGGCTGGTCCGATGTCCGTGTGCTGGCCGAGCCGCGGCTCGTGCCGTCTCTCTGCTGCAGGCTTCAAGGCGGAGTGGCTGGCGGTGAAGGACGAGCACCTCTACGTGGGGGGACTGGGCAAGGAGTGGACCACGACAACGGGGGAGGTGGTGAACGAGAACCCCGAGTGGGTGAAGGTCATTGGCTACAAGGGTGACGTGGGCCATGAGAACTGGGTGGCGAACTACAACGCGCTGCGGGCTGCGGCGGGGATCCGACCCCCAGGTACTGAGCCAGGCTCCCTCCCGCCCCCCGTGTCCCACACCCTCTACGGCTCCAGGGCCAAGGACTCCCTCCCCATAGATGTGGGAGCTGCTGTGAGATTTAAATGATGCTGGAGGCCAGAGAGCTCCCCAGAGAGCTCCCCTTGAACTGGTGGAGAGGCCAGATCCCACCTTGGCCAGACCCCAGTCCGTTCCACGAGCAGCCGGGGGCGGCTCAGCCAGCGCTGTGTCTGACAGCCAGGCCCCAGCAGTGGGCGCTGTGCCGGGAGCCCCTGCCCGGCTCCTGGAGGGGTTGTGGGGGCTGAGGCACAGGCAGCGGGGCGGGAGGAGGCAGAAACGTTCACAGTGGTTGCCCATGCGGGGCTGCGGTGTCTTCTGGAGCGGGGAAGGGTCCCTGCAGCCTGGCGGGTGCCCGTTTGCCCTGTGCCGTCAGCCGCCACTCCCTGCCACAGGTTACCTCATCCACGAGTCGGCCGCCTGGAGCGACACCCTGCAGCGCTGGTTCTTCCTGCCGCGCCGCGCCAGCCACGAGCGCTACAGCGAGCAGGCGGACGAGCGGCGAGGGACCAACCTGCTGCTCAGCTCCACCCAGGACTTTGGGGCCGTGACAGTGGGACGCGTGGGCGAAGTGGTCCCCACCCACGGCTTCTCCTCCTTCAAGTTCATCCCAGACACAGACGACCAGATCATCGTGGCACTGAAATCAGAAGAGGACAACGGCAAGATTGCCAGCTACATCATGGCCTTCACGCTGGATGGGCGCTTCCTCCTGCCTGAGACCAGGATCGGGAGTGTGAAATACGAGGGCATTGAGTTTATTTGACCGACTTTGGCACTGGACCAGGAGGGTGAGGGAGGCCAAGGGCGCTGGGCCGGGCTGGGGACGCCAGGCAGCGCTCCTGCTCTGTACTTGGCGCCGCAGGTAAAGCGTTGGCTCTGCTGCAGCAGGTGTGGTGCGAGTGCTTCGGCAGTGGCACCTGGTGGCAGGGGACTGTCACCACAGGGTGCTGCGTGCTGGTTTTCGGGGGACAGACAGCCAAGTTCCTGTGCGCCGGTTCCCTGGCTGGGCCCCATTAGCAGCCGTTAGCGCCCAGCCCCTAATTGCAACAGAAACCGCCTGTGGTGAGTCGGTGGCTCTGGTGACATCCAGGCCCCCGGTTTGCAGGCAAGGAGGGCCCACTGCAGGCTGCCACAGCCAGGGCAGGTGGGGGTCAGCTGTGACAGAGCTGTGGGGCATTTCATCAGGCTCTTTCCCCAGAAGCTGCTTTTCCTTCCCTTTTCCGTAAACTGGGTGAGGTGACGTCAGGGCTGATGTGGGGCACTGGGTGCTGCTTTCTGGGGAAAGTCTCACATGGGAGGGGGCTGTGGCAGTGTCCCTCTGCCCCGTCTCTGAGGGGGAAACGGCAGTTCCCACACCACAGGTAGCACCGGGGATGAGGCTTTTAGCAGCATCAGGTGCTGGCAGCCAGGGCCGCTCCTGGTGCTGCTGTAGTGGCGCGGTGACTGCCCTGGGGCTGCAGGAGGCGACTGATGGGGCCGACAGCCGTGGCTGGGTGTACCGTGGTCGCGTCCCTGTGCCTGGCCCTGCGCTGTTCCCAGCCCGCGCCCCGAGGAGGTCTGTGGTTTGCTGGCTGCATCTTCTCCAAGCCCTGGCTATGCGCGGCTCCAGCACCGGAGGCGCATCCAGACGTGGAGCTGTCAGCTCCGGGAAGAGCCGGGCGCTGGGCTGTGGCTGCCGGGAGCTGGCGGGCGGCACGGCCGGTCCTGCTCCAAGTGCTGCTGTGCTCGGCGCGGGAGGGAGCGCCAGAAGCACCAGCTTGGCTTCCCAGGGCCGGCAGCAGCTGGGAAGCATTCGCAGCAGCCCCGGGCTTTGCTGGCCGGGGAGCGCTCCCCGCGCTCGCCAGCAGTGTTGTGAAATCGCGGCAGCCTGCACACCCCTGGGAGGAACCTGCACCGCTCTCGGGAGCCAAAAGTGCAAAACACGAGCATCTGCCCATGGAGTTCAGGGGTGTCCTCTGGCCCTGGACTCCCTGGGCCTCCCCCACTGCTGCCCTGCTGTGGGCCGGCTCCTGCGGTGGCCAGGCTGTGGTTGGGTGGGAGAACCCAGAGCGGGAAGAGCTGGTGGGGATGGGACCCTCCCGAGAGACCTGCCGGGCTGGCCGCGTCCCCCGCCCCTGTTTACACTGTCTGGCACCTCCGTGAGCCAAGCGAGGAGCGTGTGCGAGGCTGGACACGTGTTTTCGTTTAGCCCAGACAATGACTCAGGCCGGCGCTGGGCTGCAAGCAGATGCGCTCAGCTCTGCCCCAGGCACAGCCGTGTCCCCAGTGCTGCTGGCGCAGCCGGCCCTGGCCCGTGCACGTGGCCTCTGGGGCAGCCGGGGCACGTCCCCAGCCCAGGCCGGGCGCCAGCTGGCCATGGGCCATGTCAGCCACTCGGCCTTTGCCTGTGCTTCGCTTGGCACAGCCTCTCCCGGCCTCGCTTGCCCTCCTGGCCTGGGGCCGGCAGCTCTGCAGCACCTGTCTTGGCCCCAGGGCTGTCCCTGTCGCTGTCCCTGCTGTGTGGCTCTTCCTTGTCCCCAGGGCTCAGCCACGTGGGGAGCTCTGCACCCCACTGGAACTGGGGTCTCCCCATACTGTGTCCCCCTGAACCCCAAGACCACCCCACCAGCTGCTCTGCCTGTGCGCCCCCTCATGCAGGCAGGACGGCAGCGCCTGGGCGGTAGCAGGGCTGTCAGCCCCTGCCCTGCCGCAAACGGGACTGGTGCTGTGTCCCTGCGCCGCCAGCCCCTCAGCCCCGCGCCGCCCGTGGAGCAGCACGAGCGCCAGCAGCCCCGGGTGTGCGGCAGCAGCTGGCGCTAGAGGCGGCCGGGCCAGTGGGACCGGTGATTGCTGCCAAAGCATCTGCAAACCGTGTGTCCTGTGGTGGAGTTGGGGACCTGGACAACCATCTCCAGGTTTCAGCCAACATCCCACAGCATGAAGGCGATCGCCTCCCACAGGTTCCCTGCAGGCTCATGCAGGGCTTGGACCAGGTTCACCTGCCCACGTTTCTGCTGTTTCTCTCATCCTAAAGGGCAGGCAGCTCTGACACCTCCCTCAACGTGACAGGGATGCTCTGTGGCAGGAGGCTGGCTCTGGAGCAGGTTTTGTGGCCGTGATGCTGGCTGTCCCTGCCAACGTGTGCCTGTGGTGTCCAGCTCAGCTGCACTCAGAAGCTGTGTCCCTGCCCAGCGGCACAGCCGGGCTCGCTGCCCGTTTCTCAGGGATGACAGCACCGCTGGAGACCTGGAGCTCATTCGTGCATCTGGCTGGGTACGGGAGTGCGGCTACGGTGAGACGGGCAGCGTCCTGACACCCTCTGCAGGGATGCAGCCAGGACAGGGACAAGGTGGGACCTGCAGAGGTGCTCCAGGGCCACTGGCTGCAGGCCCGCGGCAGAAGGACGGGGTCTGTGGGCGCAGGAGCACCGGCGAGCGCAGCCATCGGCGGGTTGTGCCACGGGCACGGCGCGGGGCGCAGCCGCGGGGCACAGGGGGTGAGCTGAGCGGAGCTGGAGGAGCCGGCGGGGAGGAGACGCCCGGGCGCAGACCGCGCCGCAGCCCTGCCTGCAGTTGGCGGCTCCGCTGGGCGCAGGCCGGGCGCCAGCGCTGCCAGCCGGGGCCGCCCCCGCCGCCTCCGCTCCCGCTGCCCGGCCCCGGCGGTCGAACGGGCGGCAGGTCCCGGGGCCGCGGGCGGGGGCCGGGCCGGGGGGGGAGCGCGGAGCCGCATCCTGCGGAGGGGCGGGCGCAGCCGGGCTGGCCCCGCGCCACGCGGAGGAGGAGCCGCAAATCCCCGGAGCACGTTAAAAAGCGAGGCCGAGCGGCAGCGGGGAAGGAGGAAAACAGCTCCATAGAAGGCAGCGGAGCGGCGGCCGCAGCAGCGCCCGCAACGCCGCGCAGGGGCCGCGGCTGCCGGAGCCAAACTTTCCGGCGGCGGCTCGGCCGGGCCCGGCGGTGGCTGCGGCTTCGTGGGCCGGGTCGCTGAGCCGGCAGCCCCGCCGCAAGATGCCCGCCGCACTGCCCAGCCTGCTGGCCTGGCTGGCGGTGCTGCTGCTCGGCAGGGCCCGCCCGGCCGACGCCTGCAGCTGCTCGCCCATCCACCCGCAACAGGCCTTCTGCAACGCGGACGTAGGTGAGCGCCGCCCGCCGCCCCCGCGCTTTGTCCCCGGAGCCCCGGCCCGGCCCGCGCCAACTTCCCGGCGGGGGAAGGGGCGGAAAGTTGGCGCGGAGCGGCCGCGCCGGGCAGGGGGCGGGCAGGGAGCGGGCAGAGCCGCCCCGGTCCCCAGCACCTGCCCGCAGCCCCAGCGGGTGCGGGCCCCGCGCCCCGGCCGGCCCGGGGGTGTGTCGGCGGGAGCAGATGCGCGGCCGGGCGCGGTCTGTCCGTCCGTCCGTCCGTCCGGGGTGTGCCCGTCCCTCCCCGCGTGTCTCGCCGTCTCGGGGGGGACCCTCGCGGCCGTGCTCGGCATCGCTCCCCGGGCGGCGTGCGGAGCCGCCGGGGCCGGGCCGGGCTCCTCGGCGCAGCCCCGGTGACACGGGGAGCCGCGGGGTACGTGGCAGCCGCCGGGGCCCTCGGAGCGCGGCCGCCCCTCGCTCGGCAGCGGCGGAGCGGAGCCAGCCCCGGCCCGGCTGGGTCACCTCCCGTCTGCTCCTTATTGCCAGGCATTTCCTCTCCCCCATCCCACTTTGTTCGGCTTGGATGCTGCTGAAAGGGAGGGCTTGGCAGCGCCGGGATCTGGATTCCTCTTTCTATGAATAATGCCCTTATTAAATTTTAACATATTAGACAAACAGACCAACCCCCGTTCCTGACGCTCTCCTTCGCAGGGCCGTTCCCAGGCTCAGCTGGAGAGGTAACATTCCCAAATATTGAGGAAGCTCCAGCCTCTGGATGGCCCTGCCCCATTCCCTGCTCCGGAGCCAGAATGCTCCTGATGGGTTCCCAGGCTCCCTCGCCCCTTCCAGACTCCGCTTGTGGCATTTCTCCTCCGTCGGGGCAGCACCCGCAGCATCTGGCTGCTGCCCTGGTGCCCTGGCTCTGCCTGGCCTTGCTGCCTGGCATGTTGTGCCACGGAGCACGTTGGAGACCAGGAGGTTTCTAGACAAAATGGAGCACTGAATTTTTGGAGCTGTTGCTTGAGCCGGTGCCCTGGGCTGTGGGATCCCACGCGCCCGCTCCAGGAGCGGGGCTGCAGCTTCCCGTGACGCTCCGGTCGGGCTCGGCTTTCCGGGGCACTCGTGACTCACCGCCCGTCGCGGGGTGCTGGCTCAGCCGTGACTCAGCTGCTGAGTCACCGTCTGTCTCGGCTGTGTCAGCTGTCCCCGGGAAGGCACGGCGTGGCCAGGCAGTGCTCCCCTTGGCTCAGGCTGCCCCGCTGCCCTCAGGTGTCTGTCCTGCGGGCGCCCGCAGCCCGTCCAGCCGCGGCAGCCTCCTCCAGGTCGTGCCGCCACAGCCCTGGCACCTCCTGGCAACTCCCGGCTCCCAGCCCAAGTCCCCTATGTGGCTCATCTGGATCAGTCTTGCCTTGCATGACCCCATCAGGGACAATGCTGGGCTTGCGGGAGCAGGGTTCATCCCCAGCCTCATCTTCCCACACAACACAGGTCTATTCCTACAGCCTGTGATCCCTGCCCTGCTTGTTGCTTCTCCTCTTCCCCCTGGATGCTCCCTGGAGCTGGGAGGCTCCTCGTCCAGCTCCCTCCCTGCTGGCGCACAGAGCCCAGGGAGAGCCCGGGGCACCGGGTGCTGCCGGGACGCTCACCGGGTGACAGAGCAGCCCGTGTCCCGGGCTGCAGCAGGAGCCCCAGGCTCTGCATGGTCAGGGGCGAGGGCTGAGGGAGGTGATGCTCAGCCCGTTTGGGCATGGCTCTTGGCGTCATGCGGCAGTGCAGGCTCCCAGAGGGGTCAACGGGGCTCGGTGTGCCAGCTGGGATGGGCGAGATTGGCTGTGTCCCCTGGCAGCATCGCACCCATCTCAGTTGTCCCAGTGCTTGGTTCCTTGGAGTGGGGCGCAGGGCACGTGGGGGTGGGTGATGGGGGGTGCCAGCCAGGGCCAGCGAAGGAGAAGGTTTGGGGAGCGAGGTGGGGACAGTCCCCGCGGAGGCGGCTGGGGGAGCGTGGCCCTGTGCGAGGAGGGGGACCCACCGGTCCCCGATGTCGCCCCGCCGAGCTGCGGCGGCCGGAGCCCTTCCCGTGGGCTGACTGCCGCGCTGCCGCTGATTGGGCCCCGTCCCGTTCCCGTCAGCGGCCGGGATGACGCAGGCGGCCATGGCAGCCCCAGCCGCGGCTCCCGCGCAGGCCAGCGGGCAAGCGGGGCCTGGTGCCTCCCGCCTCCCCGTGGCACTGCCCTGCACCGGGGCAGCCCCCATGGCCCCTGCCACTTCCCCCGGGGCTGCCGTGCTCAGCTCTGCGTCACTCCAGCCTCCATGTCCCTGAAACCACGCTGCTGCTGTGCCGGGGAGGGGGTGCCCTGGCTGCCGGGTGCGGGCAGGCTGCGGGGGGCTGGTTGCTGCCCATGTGCCGGGCAGCGCTGGGACTGAGCTCCCCGGGGTGGTTTGCCTGGTCTCCATCTCTGCTGGGCTCGGCCGGAGCTGGAGTGACCCCGGGGCTGTCCCCATGCAGGGACAGGCAGCGCTGGCACTGGCAACCGGCCCCGCGCCCAGCCGGCTGCCAGCGCCCCGGAGAAGGGACCTTTGTTCCCTGGACATCCAGCCGGGCAGCGGCTCCATGTTCTCTGGGCGCCGGCGCTTCCCAGGCAGGGTCTGTCCCCGAGGGCTGCCTGGTGGCCACAGCTGGCAGCCCTGGGGACCAGCACAGGGGTTGTCACCGCTGGGGCTCCCACCCTGCCAGGAGGGGGTGGCCCCACAGTGCATCTTCTTGCCGTGGTTTGTCTTGCCTGGGGAAGGAGCATTTCCAGCATTGCCTTGGGCAGACTTGGTCGCCCCGTGCTGGCGGCGCTGTGCCGCGCTCGTGGGGAGCCGGGAGGGCCTTGGCTCAGCTTCCCACGGGGTCTGGGCTCCCGTGGCTGGTGCATGGCCAGGCCAGCGGCAGGAGGGGCGGGTGGTGCAGCGAGGGGGCCGTTGGCGTTTGCGGAGGTCCAAGTGCTGGTCTGTAAGCACCCAGGGTTTCCTCCGTCCCTCTGCCTCCTGGTCCCGGGGATCTCCGCCGTGCCGTCCTCCAGGCTCGCCGTCCCGGCCGCGCCGGGTCCTGGCTGGCGCGGAGCAGCTTGGCTGCGCTGCTGGGGTCTTGGCGGGGAAAGCGCAGCGCGGCCGTCCCCTCCACAAAGCCGCACTGTTCAGAACAAATCCGCCTAGAATTGGGCTGCATTTTTGTCAAGTGATTCATCAGCACGTGAATGGAAAAGGCTGGAGCCCACTGAACCAGTAACCGTTCCCCGCGCCTGGAGCCACGGGGCCGCGGTGGGTGCACGGCTCTCCAGCGCGGTTGCGCCCAAGTTCCGCTGCGGATGTGTGTGGAGCGATGAAGGGCCTGGCACGGGGAGAACGCGGCAGCTGCTGGGTCGGGAGGGTGGCCCGTGCCTGTGGTGGCCTGGGCGCGCTGCTGGCCGCGGGCAGGGACCGAGCCGGCGCTCGCCAGGCAGAGCTCCGGGGCAGGACCGGGCTGGGGGCTGTGCTGAGGGGCTTGTCCTGCTGCAGGTAGGGGGCCGGGGCGCGGTGCTGCTGTGCTGCCAGCGTGCCCGGCACTGCCCCGAGGGAGGAGCACGGCTGGGAAAACCCCCAGTGCAGCCCCGGGACCGGCGGGAAAGCTGGTGCAGCCCTAGTACTGGCAGATGTGTCTGCCGCGCACCCGGTGAGTGCCCACCTTAGCGAGGCCGGCTGGTTTGGGGAGGCTCTGCCCTCGGTCATGCTGGTGGCTGCGCTTTCCTTTCCTGAGTACAGCCAGCTGGCCGTACCGGTGCCCACGTGGGGCCGTGTCCCCCGACCTTCAGCTGAAATAGCCGATCCAAGTGCCCTGGTGCCCTGTGGTATTTATAGCGCGGTCAGATTCCCTCTGCTCGCCGTGCCAGGCGGAGGAAGGCAAGCGTGCCTGTGCCAGCCTGGCGGGCGGCCCCGGCTGTTCCCACTCAGCACCTTTCGGGGGGCACACGAGCCGTGTCCCCGGCTTGTCAGGCCTTTGCCCTCCTGCCGCTCTGGCCCAAGCGTGACTCGCCGTTCCCTGCGGTGTGTGGAGCAGGGCTGGCGGGGCAGCGGGTGCCCCGAGGGCTGGGGAGCCCCGTGAGCCCCTGCCCCGCAGCCAGGCCCCCTCCCGGTACAGCCGCGCTGCCGTGGAGCTGAGCAGGACCTGCAGCTTTGGGGCTGCCGCTGTGTCTTCGGTGTCCCCGGTGTCCCCGGCGCTGCCTGGGGCCGGCTGGGAGCTCCTGTCGGCGGCGGAGGGAGCCGGGCAGGACAGGCAGCCACAGGTCTTGGCACGGGGACCCTGCACGCCTGAGCGGCTGCGACCTGCCCAGCGTGGCACCGAACCAGCCGCCGTGTCCCGAGCTGGCGAGCGAGGGCGAGCTGCCGGCCTGCCCTGCGGGTCGCTGCCACGTGCTGAGTGCTCACATGCCGGTTCGTGTGTCCCTGGGCTGTGCTGGCAGTGCGACCTCAGGGACCTGAGCACAGCAGAGCTGTCGCTGTGTCACTGTCCCGGGGCTCCAGGGTGACGCGGCCTCGCCAGCCCTGGGACGCTTGACCTTGCACAGGGCCATGCGGAGCTCAGGGGGCTGTTGCCTTTGGCTGGGCTGCTTGGGGCCGTTTCCCCTGTCCCAGCTCTCTGCGTCCCCGGGTTATTTCTGCAGCAGCGAGGGCAGGAAGCGGCACCCGCAGCCCCTGGAGGACGCGGTTTCTGCGCCTGCGCGGCTGAGGCTCCTCGCGGCAGTCAGAGACCCCTCTGTGGTGGGATGAGGACCCCATGTTCCATCTGAGGAGCACAAAGGCAGCCTGGTCCCGGGATCCCGCTCCCCGGTGTGGGCTGCAGAGGGGCTGGCAGGGTCTGGGTGGTGCTGGGAGCCATGGCAGGAGCTGCCTGTGTTGGCTGTGGCAAGGGGCTGGGATGGGGACGTGGCTCCGTCTCCCTCTGCACCCAAAGGTGACCCTCCAAACAGCTCCCTCTGCCCTTTGCTACTCTGGCCCTGCTAGGGCCTGCGGGCATTGGGCTGGGTCCCTCGTCAGAGACCAGTTTAATTAATGACAGTGCAACAAATACCGCGCTGCTCCCAGGAAGCTGCTGGCAGGTTTCAGCTGTCCCGCTGCCACGCGGATGACGGGCACGAGCCCGGCAGCACCAGCCTGCGCCCACGGCTGCGCCGGGGCGGGACCGTCCCGCGGGGCAGGGCTGCAGGTGCGAGCAGCTCCTCTGGTCCCCGGCCGCCCCGCTGAGCTCCACACCTCTGCATTGCAGTGATCCGAGCAAAGGCTGTCTCTGCGAAAGAGGTGGATTCGGGGAACGATATATATGGGAACCCGATCAAACGAATCCAGTATGAAATCAAGCAGATCAAGGTAACGGGACACATGGGGCAGGACGCTGGGGGGGACGGGGCAGCCTCTGCAGCGGCTGCTCACTCCTGCTCCTTCTCCCCAGATGTTTAAGGGCCCTGACCAGGACATCGAGTTCATCTACACGGCGCCGTCCACCGCCGTGTGCGGCCGGCTGCTGGACACCGGCGGGAAGAAGGAGTATCTCATTGCAGGTGGGTGCCATGGGGACGTCGCTGGCTGGGCTGGCCCTGCAGCCTCACGCTCATCGAAATGCCTGTGATGTGTGTGTGCTTCCCGGGCACGGGGCACCCCCCACCCCCAGCGGCCCCCCGGCTGTGTCCTGGCCATGGTCGGCAGCCCTGGGCTGTGGCAGCTGAGGCACGAGCCTCCGCTCCCTGGGGATCCCTGGGGACAGTGCACGGTGGGAGGGGATGGACTGTGGCGGCCCCCAGCCCCCCAGGCCGGGCTGAGCCCCAGGCACCCCGGGTCACCGTCGGGTCGTGGGGACCCTCTGAGCGGTCTGTGTGACCTCTCCCCAGGCAAGTCAGAGGGCAACGGCAAGATGCACATCACACTCTGCGACTTGGTCTCTACCTGGGACTCACTGAGCCCAACCCAGAAGAAGAGCCTAAACCAGCGGTACCAGATGGGCTGCGAGTGCAAGGTGAGCAGCCGGGCTGTGTCCTGCTCCCCGCAGGCCGGGGGGCTGCACCCCGAGGCAGGTGTGGGCTCTGTGGGGAGATGCTCTTCCCTATCCTTCAAGGATGATGCTGTGCAGGGGCACAGCACGTGGCCAGGGATACGGGACAGGCAGCCGAGCCTCCAGCTCTCTGCAGCTGGGAAGCAAGGCCAGCCCTGGGACCTGCACCCAGGGGTTCCCCCAGCACTGGGGTCACGTCCCCACTGTGCCCCACAGGGATGGGACAGCCTGGCATCCCTGCTCCAAGGCTGGACCACCAGCTCCCGCCGCCCTGTGCTGCCCCCTCCTGCCGCGGCGTCCCCTCGGGGTGGCGGGTGACGGTCTCTGTTGTGCGCAGATCTCGCGCTGCCTCTCCATCCCCTGCTTCGTCTCCTCCTCGGACGAGTGTCTCTGGACGGACTGGGCGATGGAGAAGAACAACGTGGATGGGCGGCAGGCAAAGCACTACGCCTGCATCAAGAGGAGCGACGGCTCGTGCGCCTGGTACCGCGGCATGGCCCCCCCCAAGCAAGAGTTTCTCGACATCGAGGACCCCTAAGCCAAACGAGCGCATTCCAGTAGCCAGTAGAAAAAAAAACCTGCGAGATGTTAGACTGGTCCACGCTGATATCAATTCCTGGAGACAGCATGAAAATCTGCTCGGCCGCAGGGGTCCCCGGACTGCGGCACCCAGCACGCGCGGGCAGGCCGGGGTCCCGCTGTGTCACAGGTGTCCCTGCGCTCGTGGCAGGGCTGGGGGGGGCGGGGGGACGCCCCTGCCCGCGCCGCGTCCCTGCCTGGCCACGCTGTGAAGGAATCAAACCCACGTGAGGGGTGGGAGCTGCCCTGTCTGCGTAGCAGGTCTACCAGGTCTACCAGTGCCCCTGGCGCAGGGGAGCCGCCCCGGCAGCTCTCACCAGACAGCCCCCCCGCAGTGTCCCCGGTTCCGTCCAGCACTGGAGACCCCGCTGTCCCCTTCCTCACCCACCGCCCGTCCCGTGCAGGCAGGTACAGCCCTCCAGGCAGCGGCCCCAGCGGCTTTACTGTGGGGCACGGCTCCCGCCTCTGTGCCGGGGGCTTCGGGCTTTCGTGGGGCTGGACGGCTCCTGCGCAGGCACCTGGTCCCAAAAAGCTGAAGAGGCCTGTGAGTTGGGCCGGGGCGATGCCCCCGCGAGCACCCGGCACTGCTGCCCCGCTCTCCCCGTGCTCCCTGCCCCATGGGGCCTCAGAGGTGACGTGGGGCTCAGCGCTGTCCCCAGCACCCCCGGGGTCCATTCCCAGCGCCACCTCCTGCAGAGGGGGCTGCAGCCAGACCCTTCCGCAGCCGCTGCCGGGGCTCGGCCTGCGCGGGCAGACGGCAGCGCCGGTGCAGGGCTCACCCTCGCCCGCGCCGCTCGGGCTGGCCCGCGGTGGCGCTCCCTGCGCGGCGGGACGGAGCGCGGCACGGGCGGCAGCCGCGGGAGCCGCGTCCCGCGCGGCGAGCGCTCCCGGCCCCGCTGTCTCTGAGCCATTCCCCGCCGCAGCGGCGCCGCGGGCCGCCCGGCCGTGACTCCGGCAGCCGCCGCAGCGCGGGGAGCGTGCGGCGAACCTCCCGCGGCCCCGGGGGTGTTTTCATGCTGTGCGTCCCCGTGAGGTTTGAGATGTCGTGCTGGACCAGTCTGGGCAATTCCAACATATTAAAGAGGAAAATTAAAAAGAAAGAAAAAGAAAAAAAAAGCCCCAACCTCTACTCAGTCCCATGTACGAGTCCCGTTCGCTTTCTGTACGGTTGTATCATATGTGCCATTTACTCCTGTCTCTGCTGGTAGTCTATCGAGTTTAATATCTCCACTTGTTTTGCCACCGGCTGTGTGGTCCCTGTGCTGTGTTCTGTCTCCTCGTCAGGCGCTGGAGCCGCCCCGGGGCCGTGCGGGGCGGGTCCCGCTGCTGCGCCCGCCGCCTGCCTGCGCCGGGCCGAGCGGGAGGAACGCGGCGGCGCGGGGGGAGAGCCGCCCGGGCCGAGCGGGAGGAACGCGGGGGCAGAGCCGCCCGGGCCGAGCGGGAGGAACGCGGGGGCACAGCCGCCCGGGCCGAGCGGGAGGAACGCGGGGGCACAGCCGCCCGGGCCGAGCGGGAGGAACGCGGCGGGAGAGCCGCCCGGGCCGAGCGGGAGCGGGACCAGAGCAGGGGCGGGGATGGGCTTGAAGCTGCGCGGGGCCGCGCGCGTGCGTGAGATGACGTCAAGGGCAAGCCCCGCCTCGGCGAGGGGAGGAGCCAGCGAGCGGGCGCAGCGAGGGGCGGGACTTAAGGAGGAGGCGCGGGAGGATTCAGCGGTGGTGGAGGGTGAGGGGCCGGCGCGGCCTTAAGGCGGTGACACGTGCGCAGGCTGGCGGAGGCCCGGATGGTGAGTGCTGCCGGGATGTACCGGGATGTACTGGGAGCGGGGAACGGGACGGACCAGGACTGGGATCGGGATCGGGACCGGGACCGGGACCGGGACCTGCGCTCAGGTCCGCGCTGCCCTCCCTGCCGTGTCCGCGGGTCTGGCCGTGAGGCGGGCGTGCCGGGGCGCCGGTCCCGGGCGGGCCGCACGTGGCGGACCGGGGCAGCGCGGCGGCGCTCGAGGCCGCGGGCGGCGGGCGGGTGCGGTGCCCGTAGCGGCGGCGGGCGGGACCCACCGGGGTCTCCGGGGTGCGCGGCGGCGGGGCCGGGCCCGTGGCGGGCCCCGTCTGCGGCCCGTTGCCACGGCAACGCGCAGCCCCACACCGGGAGCGGAGCGGGGCGGTCCGGCCTCCCCGCTCAACCGGCCGCCTCCTGCCCGCAGCCGGGGCCGCCGGGCCCCGCCATGGCGGTCACAGCGAAGCTGAAGGATCTGCTGAATGTGCGGCGGGACGAGGCCGGGGAGCTGGGCCGGCTGCTGACCGCCTCGGCCAAGAAGGTGCTGCTGCAGAAGATCGAGTTCGAGCCCGCCAGCCACGGCTTCTCCGGCCAGCTGGAGCTGCTGCGGGGCAAGTACCTGCTGCTCAGCCCCCGCACCGAGCCCGCCGAGCAGCCCCGCGGCGCTGAGGAGCGACAGCCGGCCAAGCAGGGTGGGTGCAGAGGGCCGGGGGGGCTCTCCCTGCGCCGCGCGCCCGCGGCTCACCCGCCTCTCTCCCTGCAGGCAGCGACCGGACCCCGGGGCGCCACGGGGACGGCGTCCCTGCGCCCCAGAAGGTGCTGTTCCCTGCAGAGCGCCTCGCCATGAACTGGCAGCATATCTACCGGGTCGGTGCCGGGCTGCTCAACCTGGGAAACACCTGTTTCCTCAACGCCACCCTGCAGTGCCTCACATACACGCCACCGCTCGCCAACTACCTGCTGTCCAAGGAGCACAGCCGCACCTGTGAGTGGGGAGGGGAGCGCCCGCCTGTCCCGGGGCTGCGCTCAGACCCCGCGCGCGGCTCTGCCGGGGCTGTGCGGCTGCCGGGACATGTGTGGCTTCTCTGCTCCCTCCTGCCCGCTTCTCCGTCAAGAGGACGTTCCTGCATGCAGGAGCGTTCGCTTTTCCTGGCCATAGCAGTGTTCCTGAGCTCTGCATCCTGTGTCTGAGAGGCTTTGGCTGTACTGGGCACAGCCAGGACTAACCTGTGTCTGCTGGGCTCTGCTGGCTCCTGGGGCGGAGCGGGGGGTCCCAAACAGCCCCTGCCTGTGGGGACCGTGTGGGCGCAGGGCACGAGGCTGCATACAGGCAGCAGGTGCTGTTCACGGGTGACTTTGAAGGGGAATCTGGTGGGCTCTGCTCGGAGCTGTGACCAAGGGGAGCACGTGGGGCTCACAGCCCTGTCTGTAGGGCTCTGGTGGGATCTGCCCCTCAGGGCTGACCTGTGGGCTCCTCAGCAAGTCCCTGTGCCCTGTTTTCCATCCACGTGGCTGCTGTGTCATCTGGGGGGTTGCAGCGACGGGTGCTGTGACCGGGGCCGCGCCAGCCAGGGTGGCGTGTGCTGGTCCCTGTGACCCCGGGATGCCCAGAGCTCCACTGCAGCACAGAGCTCGTAGGAAAACCAAACGTGGCTGAGCCGTGTTGGACCAGAGATTCCCTGTCCCCCGTACTGCTTCCATCTCCTGGGTTTGTCCCCAACGTCCTGTCTTCTCTCCCACTCCAGGTCACCAAAGCGGCTTCTGCATGATGTGCGTCATGCAGAACCACGTCACGCAGGCGTTCGCGAACAGTGGCAATGCGATAAAGCCCGTGTCCTTCGTCCGAAACCTCAAGAGTAAGGATGGCTGCCCTTGTACCCCCTCCTATGCCAGAGACTATTGCAGGAGCAGAACCTCTGAGATCAGGGCAGGTCTTGGCAGAGGCTCTTCTGAGATGACTCACTGAGTGTGCCAGGGACTTCGTGGGCCATGTGGGGCTTCCCCCGTGGCCGACACGAGTCTGACGTCTGGTTTGGGCTGAGGGAGCTCAAACCCTGCAGTCCCTGCCCCCAGGGAGGGCGGGAGGACCTGCATGTGTTGCAGCGGTGCTGCGGCTGATCTGTCCCTCTCCTGCAGGGATTGCCCCGCACATCCGCTTCGGCAGGCAGGAGGACGCACACGAGTTCCTCCGTTTCACCATCGATGCCATGCAGAAGGCCTGCCTGCGCGACCATGCCAGGTACGTGTGGCCTCTCATGGCCGTCACTGCTCTTGTCTGCTGGTCCCCTGTGCCGCGGGAGGGGACTGTGGGGTGAACGCGTCCCCCAGGCTGGGCTCATGGAGGGAGGTGCTGACTCCAGGATCTGGGGCGGATGGCCCAGCTCTCTGCCCGTGGCACAGCCCTGGGCTGCTCTCTGCCTTCTGACGCCTCCACCCCAGCGCAGCTGCGCTTCTGTCCCCGACTCCTGTGACTGGGGTGGGTTTGGATCCTGAGGACACAGTGCTGGCCCGTGGGGTGGCTGTTGGGGCGGGCGGTGTGTGATCCGGTGCTGCTGTCTCTAGGTCGGATCGCCAGACCCAAGCCACTACCCTGATCCACCAGATCTTCGGCGGTTACCTGCAGTCCCGCGGTGAGTGCCGGCTGCCGGGGCTGGGCCGGTGCCTCTCAGCACTGCTGTTTCCCTGAGGGCCCTGCAGTAACTTGCCAGCTGTCCAGCAGCACTTGCTGTCCCAGCACGCAGTGGAATTGCCAGGCTGTGAACACTGGTGCTGCCATCCCAGAGCCCAAACCCGAGGAGGGGAACATGGCAGCTGCCTGCGCGGTGCTGGGGGCGGTGGGTGCCGTGTTGTGCCAGGGTGTGCTCACTGCTCTCTCTCTTGCAGTGAAGTGCTCGGTGTGCAGGGGCGTCTCGGACACCTTTGACCCCTGCCTGGACGTGGCTCTGGAGATCACGGTACTGGGGCAGGGTTGGGTAGGGGGAGCTCTGCTCTGCAGGGGATGTTCCCGCTCCTGAGGGTGCGTAACTGCTGGTGTCAGGCACGGTGCAGCCAAGAGGGAAGCAGCTTCTGTTGTGCTGCCTCTGTCTGGCAGAGCAGAGGCCGTTGCCTGAGCATGAGCCACGACTCCTCCGTTGATGCTCCATGGTGTTGGGGACAGTGCAGCCGTCCCTCACGGCATGCTGGCCAACACCTGGCTGAGGGGGCTCAGGGGTTCAGTGCAGTCTGTGGCCCTGTGCTGATGCTCTGTGTAATCTCCGGGGGCCAGCGGCGTGGCAGGGTGCTGGGCTGCTGCGTGTACTGGCCACTCGTGCCCTGACGTCTCCTCTGTCCTCGCAGCAAGCCGCAAACATAGTGCGGGCGCTGGAGCTGTTCGTGCGGCCAGACCTGCTGGGCGGAGCGAACGCCTACATGTGTGCCAGGTGAGCGCGCAGGGCTGGGCAGGATGGGACCGCAGGGGTGCAGCTGGGAAGCACAGGAAAGTGCCGCAGTACAGGAGGGCTTCTCTACCTGCTCCACCGCTAAACTGTGAGGTACATGGCTGTGAAGGGGCTCCTCATCTCCCTCCTCTTGTGACGGGGACCTGCGCCAGCAGAGCTGGCCCTGAGCAGGTGCCCTGGAGCGCTGCTCGCTCTCGGCAGGGTCATTTCCGTGGGGTTTGCTGCTTGGGTGGTGGAACAGCTGGAAAAGCTTGAGCTCTTCCTGTGCAGATGCAAGAAGAAAGTGTCAGCAACCAAACGCTTCACCATCCACCGGGCGCCCAACGTTCTCACGCTTGCTCTGAAGCGTTTTGCCGGCTTCACAGGAGGCAAGATCACAAAGGTGGGTGCTCGGCAATCCAGAGCGGGGCTGTGTCCTGTCCCGAGGCCCTGCGACCCCGAACAGGGTGGGAGGTGGTTCTGTGCGTGGTGCGAGCTCTACCGCAGTCCTGCAGCCCTTCCCCAGCTGGGCGGTGGGAGTTTGGCTCATCCCGGCATCTTCCTCACCGTGAGCTCTGCCTGGGGAGAGTGGGTTCCCCCTCCCTCGTGAGACGGGACTCGTAGGACAGCTGAGCTGCTCTTGCCATCTGCTGCGCAGGCTCCTGAGACATCCTCTTTCTGCAGGACGTGGGCTACCCTGAGCTCCTGAACATCCGCCCGTACATGTCCCAGACCAGCGGGGATCCGGTCATGTACGGGCTCTACGCGGTGCTGGTGCACTCGGGGTTCAGCAGCCACGCAGGACACTACTACTGCTACGTGAAGGTGAGCCCAGGGCGCTCTCTGGGCACCTCTCCGTGCTGGGGGCTGGCGGGCGCTCGAGGGTCTGTGTAATGCGCAGACAGGAAGGTGCTCAGCAGACGTGGTGTGGAGCACTGGGGGTACGGGCTGTGCTCCACCGCAGGAAGCGTGGAGTTCTGCTCTCGTGGAGTCCCCTCGCCTGCCTGGGGCTGCCCGGGGGTTTTGGGGAGCGGAGCTCTGCCAACGGGCGCCGTTTCTGCTGCTCCTCAGGCCGGGAGGGTCCCTGGACGCAGCCTGACCCCGTTCTCTCTCCTTCCGCAGGCCAGCAACGGGCAGTGGTACCAAATGAATGACAACGTGGTCCGCCCCAGTAACGTCAAGGTGGTCCTTAACCAGCAGGCGTATGTGCTGTTCTACGTCAGGTGAGTGTGCCCTGTGTCCCCGGCCCCTCTGCCCCTGCTCAGCATGTGGGACAGGGCTGGGGGCACGTGCCTGGGTGTGCGGAGGAGCTTGGCCCAGGTAGCCCCAGTGCCTACGTGCACGTGCTGGCTCGGGGAGAGCTCCAGCCCCTTGTTGTGGTTTTGCTGCAGATGAAGAGCTCCTCACCCCCTCAGAGCTGCTGCCTCCTGGCTCTTGTGAGCATCTCTGAGAGCGTTCCAGTCTCTGAGGCTGCAGTTAATGTGTGTGCTTCTCTGCCTCCCCCAGGATCCCCAGCCCGCGGAAGAGCTCAGAGGGGCCCGTTGCCAGAGCTGACTCTGGCTGCGTCAGCAGCATCCCTGGCCATGTCAAGAAGACTGTCACCAACAGGCCCCTGGCTTCACTGGTGACGGGCCAGGTGAGTCCCGACGGCGGGTCTGCGCCAGGGCCCCTGGGAGCTGCTGCCGCTCCGCAGGGCGCAGGGAGGCAGGTGCGCGGCTCCCAGGGGCAGCTGCGAGGGAGGACGACCTGCCTGAAGGATCCTGCTGAGCCAGGGGCTCCTGCGTGGGCCTGGCAAGGGGCGGGAGGGCAGTGCCGCTCTGCGCGCTTGGCTCCTTGAGTTCTCTCCTTGCTGAGTTTGTCTCTTTGTCCAGACACCAGACACACTACCAAGGAAGAAGCTGCCAGGGCCAGAAGTGGTCGGAGTCCCTGTGGCCCGCAGCACGTTTGGGACAGGGCCGAAGCTGCCGAATGGAACTGCTCTGCCCAAGCTGCCCTCTGGGTCACTATCACCCCCGCTGGCCCCGAATGCCACCCACGCGGCCGCAGCATTTCCCAGTGATGCAGCCCAGAGGCCCAAGAAGCTGCTCTCCTCACAGCCGTCACCCGCGCCCAGAGCGGTTCCGGGATTTTGCAGCCCCAGTAACACCAATGGAGCCAAAGCGCAGGGTCCCCAGAAGCGCTGCTGGGAGCCCAGGCCCCTGCCCGCCTCCCCCAGGCTGCCGGAGCCCATCCCCGGCCAGGAGCCGTGGGGCAGCAGGGAGAACACCGGGACACCGGGAAGGGGCCCTGGCGGCAGCGCTGCTGCCAGCGCGGTGCTCGGCACAGCGGGGAAGCTGCCCAAGGTGTCTCGGAAGAGCAAAGGTGGAACCAGCAGCTCCTCTGCCTCTGAGGACACAGACCGTGGCACCGACTCCTGTGCTGGCTCCGGCACCGAGCCAGCTGTCCCTGAAGGAATCAAGCTGGCAAAGCTGAAATCCTTCCCGTCGGCTGCACCGCAGCCCAGCAGCACCACGTCACCACCACCGACCAAGAAGCTGGCGCTGTCCCACAAAAAGGTGAGTCTGAGCTTCTGCCCAGAGACTTCAGTAGGTGCCTCGTGCCTCTGGAGCTGGTGCTGGGGGAGCGTGGGGCTGATGCTGGTGCCTCACTAAGCCAGAGGCGGGTGGGGACGGTCCCCTCTGGGTCGGGGTGCAGGGCCAGGCCCCGCTGTTGTTCCCATCCCTGCAGAGGCTGGAGAAGTGGCTGCTGCCTTCTTGCTCGGGATGGGTGGCTGTGCCAGCCCCTGGAGCGGCGCGGCCCCGCCGGCCTTCTCGGGGCAGCGCGTCCCCAGGGGCGATGGGAGCTGGTGACACCGAGCTGGAGGCTGCAGAGTCGCCTCCTCCCCAGGCAGTGCTGGGGGTTCTGTTCTATACATTTCTTTCCGTCCTTTTTCCTTTCTGCTTCTAACAGAAAACGCTTCTGATTGTTGTTCTACCACCTCACTTCCCTCCCTCTGTCTGTGTCTTTTCCCTCCCCTTTCTCTGGGCTCCCCTTTTTGTTTTCTTCTCTTGGCTCACAGAAACTTCTTTTATTTAGACCACCAAACTTTTATTTATGTCCATAACCGCAGGGCAGCACCCCGGGGAAGGAGAGCAGAAGTGACCGCTGTGCACAGCCTCACCCAGAGCTTGCTGGCCAGCCCTGCCCCACGAACACCGCCCGCCCCAGCTCCGCTCTGGCGCATTTTGGCCAGTCGAGGTAAGCGGTGCCGGTTGCTCCTGCGCGGCAGCAAGGCCAGTGGCAGCCCTGGGGAACTCTCGGACATGACAGCTGCTTGGGGCTGGTTTTAGCCGACAGATCTCTCGTTCTGGGCTGGCAGACCTTGCTCTGGATCCTGTATTTGGGCTGGTTTCTCTGCCTGTTGGCACAGAGTGGGGGCGCTTTGCAGACTCCGACCAAGAACTAGTGTCCCGTGGGACCAGGAGGCACCAGCCTGGTCTGGATCTTGCTCTGGGTGTCCCTTTTAACCTTCACCATCGGCGTGTGCCGCAGCGCCGCTCGCTCATTGCTAATCCCCGGGACGCGGTGCGCGCCGCGTGCGGCTGGCGCTGGGCAGCTGCGGGGTCGCTGTCAGCACCTGCAGCTGCTGCTCCGAGCAGGGTCTGATTTTGGCTTCGTGGCTGAGACGGCCGCAGTTGGGTGCTGTGCTTGTGCACCTCAGCGTGGGGAGGAAGAGAGGGACTCCCACTCCCTTCAGTTCATGTCAGCCCCTTTTCCTGTCCTTCAGGTTGTCCCCAGCTGCTCTCCATCTGCCCAGACCTGAGGAGCCAGCCTTCAGCTTCGTGCTCGACTCAGCCCCTCAGCTCGCAGCCTGCCCCCTCACCAACGGCTCCCCTGCCCCCACTTCGCACCATCTTCCTCCCCGCAGCGGGGAGAAGGGGCCGGGGCAGGCCAGCCCTGGCTCCCGCAAAAAGGAGCGTCAAAAACAGCGGCGTGGGGCAGAGAGCAGCCCTCGTGTTCCGGCTGGGAAGGGCAAGGACGGAGCCTCCAGCCCCCCCAGGAAGAAGAAACACTTGGCTCAGGGGGGCTCGGTGTCCCCTGGGGGGAAGGCGGTGGCAGACAAGGGTCCCAGCGGTGACCAGGAGGCACCGGGCTGTGGGGACACGGAGAGCAGGCCCAGGCCACAGGGGTCAGACCCCGGTGTTTGCCTGGATGCGGGCCCCATCTCCCACCATAAGAAAAAGAAGAGGAGGAGGAGGAGGATGAAGGAGGTGGAAGAGCGCTGCTCCGGAATGCTGTCCTCGGGCAGGTGAGGGGTCTGGGGACACACAAGAGCCCCGTTTTCTGCTCTGCCCTGGGCTGTGCTTGGGTTCCTCTTGTCTTTCTGCGGGTGGGATGAGCCTTGCCGGGGCAGCTTGGGCTCTTCCCGCTGTGGCCGGGAAGGGCGGGCTGAGCGCTGCTGCCTTCCCCAGCTCGAGGAGGGCTGAGCCGGAGCCTGGGAGCCCAGAGGAGCGGTGGAGCCTGGAGGCTGGGGCTGGAGAGCGGCAGCACCGCAAGCGCAAGCGCCGGCAGAGCCTTGGCAGCCCAGCCTCGAAGCAGCCGGCTACCAACACACACGTCGACGCCCCAGGTACGACTGTGTGGCAGTGCCCTGCCTGGGGACAGCTGCCTGCTCCTCTGCCCACGAGCCCCTTGGAGCACTGGAGGCCCATCCCCGCAGCTGCCTCCTGCTGCCCCCGTCCTCAGGTGACCTACCTGGTGGTACCAAGAGGGTGTGCTCCTCTCCATGCTCGTGGGGATGGGCCCCTCTAGGGGTGAGGATTTCCCCCCTGTTCCTCCTGCCCAGGACAGGCCCCATGGTGCCCAAACACCCTGTGCCATCAGGATGTAGTTAGTCCTGACAGTGTCTCTTGGGGCGAGATCTGCCTCGGAGGTGGAGCGACATGGGAGCTCCCTCTGCTCCCTCCACCCTGCCCTCACCCCTCCTGTTCCCACAGCAGCAGCTGGAGCCGGGTTTGGGCACCGTCCAGCTGCCCCGAGCCCTGAGCCTGGCCACGGGGCCAGCACAGCTCCCGGGAAGCACGGGGAGCTCAGCGTGGTTGAGGAGCTGCTCCGGAACTCCCTGGACAAGGCTTACGGCAAACAAGGTAACCCCCGCTGTCCCCTGCGCTGCCGGGGCAGCCCCGCACCGGGCTCCTGCTGACCATGCTGCCCCGCAGTGCTGACCTGGGACGGGGAGAGCTCGGCCGTCAGCCAGGACGCCGTGCGGGACGCAGCGTGGGCCCGTAGTGAGACCGTCCTTGACGAGTGGGACCAGGAATTTGACAGAGGGAAGGTGGGTGCTGGCCATGGCCTGGGCTGGGGGCACGCAGGACTCTCTGCTCTGACCCAGGAGCCTTCCTGCCTCTCACAGGTGAAGAAGATCAAAAAAAGGAAGCGGGAGCGGGGCAGACACTTCAACCCCTTCCAGCAGCTGCAGAACCAACGCAACTTCTGGTCAGCCAGCCTGAGCCACCGGCTCTGAGGTGAGCGAGCCGCTGGGGCAGGGCTGGGGGCGGCCACCCGTGGGGTGCTGACACCCCCTTTCCTCCCCGCTGCAGCCCTGCGTCCCCAGCCAGTGACTGGAGAACAGAGTGGAGGGGAACGCGGTCCAGGAGCCACGGGCGGGTCCTGCTGGGGAGGGAGGGGACACTGATCCCGCGTGTCTGTGCTCGGTGTCCCCTGCCCTCCCCTCCTGAGAGCTGCTGTCCCTGCGGGCCCTGGGCCCCTCCAGCTGCGGAGGAACCAGCTGTGGGCAGATGGGCCGCCGCTCCCCTGCCCGTCCGGGCTCCTGGCCGGCTCCTCTGTGCCTGGGGCTGGAGCAGCCCCTCACCCCCCAGCCTGGAGCTCAAGTCTCGGGGGGCTCCCGGAAAGTGCCTGCGGATCGTCCCTGCCGCTGCCGGTCCCCGTGCCCCCGCTGGGAGCATCGGGGCCGATCTCCGTCCCGGCCGGGCCGCAGCGGAGCCGCTGTCCCGGGCCCGCGCCGGCGCGTGTGGCGGGTCCCGCGGGGCCGGGACCCCGGGAATAAACACCCTGCTGCGCGATGACCGGCTGGGCTGCGCGCGGCGCCGGAAGGGGCGGGGCGGCGGGAGGGGGCGGGGCCTGCGCGGCACCGCCCGCGCTGCGTCACGTGCCGCCGCCCGTGGCGGCCTCGGCGACCTCGGCGGGCGGGGCCGGAGCGGCGGGATGGAGGAGGAGGAGGGCGGCTCCGGTCAGTGCGGGACGGGGCGCGGGGGCTTCCGAGGCACCCGCGGGGCGAGCGGCCTCGGGCACGCAGCCGGGGGGCCGGGGCGAGGGGCCGGGGCGGGCCGCGGGGGCTCCCGGGGCGGCTCTCCGGAGCGGGCGGGGCGGGTTTGGGCCAGGCCGCTCCCAGGTGCAGCTGCGGGTCTGGGGGCGGCGGGACCGCAGGTGACAGAGCGACACCGGCCGGGCGGGGCCGAGGCGGAGGGAGCGCTGTGGTGAAGCCGGGCCCGGTGCCCCCCGTCAGCGCGGGAGCGGGGCGAGCTGCCGGGGCGGGCCCCCTGCTCCCCTCGGCCGCTCCCGTTTCGCCGCTCCTGCGCTGCCCGCGGTGTCGGTGCCGCCGGCTCGGGGACGCGCTGCCGCACGCCTTCCCCCCGCCGCTCACACTTCGTATTCAGCTCCGAGCTCAGGCTCCGCAGGCACGGCGGGTTTGTGTCGGTGGTGTCCGTCGAGCGCCTGCGGAACCGCCGCGGCTCGGCAGCGCCCGGTGTGTGCCCAGGGCCCGCGGCCGAGGCAGCTCCGGGGCGGCAGGTCCCTCTCATGTGCGTGCAAGTTGCTTCCTTTTCTCCATCCTGTGTCTGCGGAGCGTTCCCTCCTGGTGCTGATGAGGCAGGTTCCCGTGGGCCGGCAGGGGGGGTGTCCCTGAGCGAGGACTTTGGCGGGGGGAGGCCGGGCTCTGTTGGGGTGAGATCTGGACCCGAGGCCCCGATGCGGTGAGCTGCGTTGGTGACTGTTCCTCCCGGGAGCCGAGGTCGCGCGGGCGCTGCCGGTGCCGCCGCTGCGGGCAGCGCTGGCTCCCGGGCCGGCTTCCTGCCGCCGCGCTTGTGCGGCGCAGCCGACTGGGAGGCTGCCGTTCCGCCCTGCGCGTGCCTGCGCTTCACGGTGGGGAGTTCGCTGTGCGAGATAAGGCACAAGTGCACAGCCCCGCTGGTGTGCGGCCTGGCACGGGCGTTGTCAGGCGCAGCCCGTTAACAGGAGCGCGCTGCGGGGAGCGATTCTGTGAGCAGCTTCCCGGAATCGCCTGGAAGACGTCCTGGGTCGGCTGTCAGAACTGCCCGCTCGCCGTGCCGCGGGGCCACCTCCACATCCCCATCGCTGCCCCTGTTTGACGGCATCGTGGTCTGCAGCGCTCCCCAAGCCCTCGAGCTCTGTTGGTTTTGCAGAGGACAAGCTGCTGAGGCCTTGACGAAGTGGGAGCCGACAGAAAGGCTCTCGCTGGTGGGATTGTGCTGACGCCAGTGTCTGCCCCACCACACGTGGCCCCTGCGGCCGTCTGCCGGAGAGCAAATCCCAGGGTGAGCAGCTGGCGGCACAGATGTGGGCTCCCCCGGCTCCCACCCCCCTCCAGCACCTCCCGCGGGTGGCGTGAGCCCAGCCCGGCCCCAGCGTGGAGCTGCCCGAGCGAGGGGCTGTGGGGCAAACGCTGCTGCGCTGGGGGCCGGTGGCGTTGTGGTGAGGAGCTGGCCCGGTGGCCCTTGTCCCGCCGAGCTGCGGCACTGGTGAGCAGCCGCGGGGAGTACGGTCCTGTCATGGCACCGTGTCCTGAGCTGGGCCCCGTCTCGGCTCGGGCCCAAGGGGGAGCTGCTAATCCTGCTGCCCCCTGGGGATTACTGTGCACTCTGGCCCAGGGATTAAGGGATTTCTCTAAGCGGGGCTGATGCAGCCTCCTGCAAAGCGGCTTGTGCGTGGGGGGGCCTTGCTGTCCGGGGCGGGAGGGCCAGTGCCAGGAGGTGGGCTGGGCTGTGCGAGGTGTGGGAGAGCCCAAAGCGGGGGCTGCCAGGCCCCCTCAGGCTGGGGGTCCCTGCCCTCTCCACACCAGCCCTTTCCCTGGCATCCCCCTCTTCCACAGGTCTCTGGGGCTCCCGGGTTGAGGACACGGGGACTGTGCAGGGATGGCACTGGGCTCAGAGCAGAGCTGGCGCCAGGGGCTGGGCCAGCGTGGTGTTGGGCAGGGACAATGAGCCGGTTCCTCCCCTGAGAGCTGGGGAGTGGAGAACGATGCAATGCGTTGGTGATGCTCAGCAATTATGCATCAGGGACGCAGCGCAGCCCGTGGGGCCCGGGCGGCTGTTTCAGCTGGTCCGTGCTCTGGGCTCTCACGTCGGGGTTGGATGTTTCTGCTCTGGGCCCGAGGGAGGGGGAAGCTGCCGGGGGGCTGCTCTCCAGGCCCGGATCAGCGCCCAGAGCTGTGGTTAACGCCGCCCTGGGTGTTGGTGAACACCCACCTTGCCCGGGCAGGCTGCGAGGGTTGAGTCGCGCATCCGGGTCACTCAGCGTGGGAGACGCTTCACGCAGACCAGAGCACCCCGAGCGCCCTTGCTGCACGGGGGTTCCTGTAGATGCCGGTCCAGGCCCTGGGCAGGCGTTTGCCAAATCACATGCCCGGCTCAGCCCGCCGTTTGCGACTCCTCTTGCCTGCCCTTTTGCCTCCTGGCGATGCAGCAACTGCCTCTTTGACTCTGGGAAAGGGGAAGTGGTGCCAAAACCAGAGTGTCAGTCCCCTCCTGCCCTGCAACCCCTGCCCGCAAGGGCAGCTCCTGGGTGCCCTTCCCGCTGCCGGCCCCGCTCGCGTTTCTCCTGGCTCAGCACGTCCCGGTGCTGCTGGCGCGGGCAGGCAGAGCTTGCTGGATGCTGGCAGCCGCGCTGGCCGCAGGACGCTGCCTCCTGCCCCAACAGGCTCTGGGGTTTGTTCCGCAGGGCTGTGCCTTGCGCTCGGCATCGCTCCTGCTTTGAGGGAAAGAGCTGTCAGTCCGGTTTGGTTCGCTCGACGCCCGTGGGGCTGGAGGGATGCGAGTGCTGGGGGACAGGAGGGCGGCACCTTCCCCCAGCCCCACTGCTGGCCCCCAGGCCAGGATCCCGGGGCAGGGCCATCCCGTTCCGGCTGCAGGACCCCCCAGCACTGGGCCGGTGGTGGAGCAGGAGGCAAACCCAAAGCCTGGCGTCTGACCGGTGTGGCCAGGGCTGGCAGAGGTGCAGCGGGGCTGCCCGTGCGTGGGGCTGTGCCGGGATCGGTGCCCGGGCCCTGCGCCCCACAAGCGGGGGCCGTGGCGGCACCCCGTGCTCCCCACGCCTTGCCAGAGCTGCCTTGTGTCTTGGTGCACCTTCCTTTATGCAGCTCTGGTTGCTACGCGACCGCCGGCTCCCGATGCTTAGCGCTCTAATACGGAGGGATAAAACCGCTCTAAAAATACCCCACAGCCGGCCCCCTGTGGGGCAACGGGGCTGCTGGGGGCAGGCAGCGTGGCGTGGGGGTGCTCCTGGGGTGTTCCCAAACTCCTTGTCCTCTCTGGTGGCTCTGAGCCACCGGCGGAGCGTCAGGAGCGGAGCGGCTGCCGTGCAGGCGGGGACACGCCGGGCTGGCGCGTGGGCTCCGCAGCTGGAGCTGCCCGGCCAGAGCCGCCTTCCCGGCTGCCTCCAGAGCCGGAGTCCTCCGGCTGCCCTGCCTGCGCGCCGCCTGCGGGGAGCCTGCCGCCGAGCCCTGCCTGCTCCTGCCTGCCGCTGCCTGCTCCTGCCTGCCGCGTCCCGTGAGGGACCCCCAACACCATGGGGACGGTCAGCGAGCTCTGTGCCTCCAGCTTCCAGGCCTTCCTCTGCCCCTCGGTGGCCACCAAGGCAGGTAGGTGCTTCGTGCCCTCCGTTCTGCTTGCTACAGGGTCCCTGTTCCCCAGCAGCCGTGATGGTGCCCACAGCTCTGGCTCCATCTGGCTCCTGCCCGCGGCAGCACAGAGTCCTCGCCGTCTCGCTGCCTCCTTCCCCAGCGCACCGCCGGCCTCCCCAGCCATCTGTGTGAGCTGCTGCTCTCTGTGGGTCCTGCCCACGCGTGGGGCCGGGGGTGGCTGTGTGTGGGGACACAGGGCTGTGCTGGGACCTGCTCCAGACGCCCCACGGGCAGCCAAGGCCAAGGGGCAGCGGGCTCTGCTCCTCCTGCGGCCTGACGCGGGGAACGGTGCAGAGAGCCAGCGAGGTGCCGCTGGCACCCTCACAGCACTCAGTGCATGTGGATGTGGCCAAACCGGTGCCTGCGCGGCTGCACCATGGGCTTGGGGTCCACGCGTGGGGAGTGCGGGAGCCAGGCAGCGGCGGTGGCCGTGTGATGCCCGCCGGGTACGAGGAGCCAGCCATAGCTTCACAGAAGCGGGACAAGGGCCCTGACCGGGTCCAGCCACGGGAGAGCCTTTTCTGGAGCTGCCTGTGCCCAAACCCTTCTCCTGATGCCCCTCGGCTGTGGGGGGGAAGGATGGGGCTGGCGCAACCCGGGATGCGCACGCGGCGCGGTGCAAGCAGGATGTGGTGCGCTGTGACGGCGGCAGGGCTGGGGCCCCGCGGGGCCCTTCCTGCCCCTGCTCCGCAGCGCCGTGCTGGGCGCTGCTTCTCCGTCTCCTGCTGCCGAGCAGGATTCAGCTGAGTCAAGGCACCAAGGCTCACACGAGCTCCCCGAGCAGCTGATGGGACGGGGATGTGCTGGGAGCTCCTGCTGCAGGCACAGCCCCCAGGCCCTGGGCTGTGCCGGACACTGGTCCCGTCGGCAGCCGCGGGGTCCAAACAGGCACCCCAGAGCGAGGGGACAAGACCGTGGGAAGTTACCTCCGCAGGGACCAGCAGAGGGGAGGTGCGGGGCCAGGCCAGGGTCTGTTGGGCTAGGGACCCCGGCATTGCCGCAGTGAGTTCAAAGTGCTGGGTCGAGTGTACTGAGCAGCCCCCAAAGAAGGGAGGGCTGGCCAGCCCCAGTACCTGTCTGGCTGGACCCTGGCACGTCACGTCCTGACTCCAGGGCCAAGGATGGGGAGTGGGAGTGGATCCTGACTGCCCCGTCCCCACCGGGAGCAGAGGAGTTAAGGTGCTGGTGGCCCCGGGCTCACTGCGGCAGGAACAGGGTGTTGCTGGTGCTGGCTTCTGGTGAGGCCCCGGTGATGGTGACGCCCGCGCGGCCCTGGAGCTCATTGGCCCCGTGTGGCCCTGACTCAGTGCGGAAAGCACCGGGGCGGGCAGGGTGTGCGCCCCAAACAGCAGCACCTCAGCGGAGCCGCGGGCAGCACGGGCACGGCCCGGGGAGGCGGCTCTGCCAGGATGGTGCTGAGCGCGGCGGGCAGCGGTGAGCCCGGCCCGGGGGCTGGGGCGAGGGGGGGCGGACAAGCGCCAGGGTCCCGTGGGTCACTGCACCCCGACTGCTGGGCCAGACTGGAGCCAGGGCAGCGAGTGGCTTCAGTGGCCTCCCCTTCCCTGAAGCCCGTGGCTTCAGTGGCCTCTTGGGAGCTGTTTGGCTCCGCTCGGTGCTGGGGCCGTGCAGAGGGCCAGGGAAGGGCTGACGCCCTCTTCCTTCCCCAGAAAAGCTCTTGCGTCTGGGGTTTCTGTTCCTCTGGCTGCTGCTGACACGGCCGGGCCGCTGTCACGAGTGCTCGCCCTGCACCGCAGCAGCGTGGTGGGGAGGGACCTCACTGGGTCTGGTGTGGACCCGCTGGGCCCTGTGCCCGGCAGCATCTCATCCTCTGCTGTGCCCGCGCCGGGGCTGCCGAGACCCCTGCCCGCGCCGGGGCTGCCGAGACCCCTGCCCGCGCGGGGCTGGCAGGGTTGCAGAGCTGCCCCCGCCGGGACTCGCTTTGCTGGCCGCAGCCTCCTGCCCCCGGCCGGCTCCTCTCGGGGCAGGTCCAGCCCTGGCACCAAGTTTCACCCCCCTGCGGCTGCGCCGGGCGGGAGGGTCCTGCGGCAGCAGCTGCGGCCCAGGGGTTGGGAGTTTTTGTGTCTGGCAGCGAGCACACGGTGTCGCTCGGCCGTCCCGCAGCAAGCCCAGGCTTGCCGAGTGCCCTGGGCGCCGGGCAGGAGGGCCGAGCGCCGTCCAAAACAGCGCTGGGGTGTGTGAAGGCTGCTTGAATCTGTGGACAAGGCAAGACCACTGTGCTTTAAGTAACTTTTAACCTGGTGCCCTGGGATGGCTTGTCTGGTTTGTGCTTCATAGCATCAGGGACTGAGAATATTGGGAAGTGTTGCTGTGGCACCAAGGGATGGTGTCGCAAGCTACGGCGCTGCTGACCTCGGCAGCGGGGGATTTTTCCGAAGGAGGAAGCTTGTCAGAAAGCTCGAGTGGAGCCAGGGAAGTGCTGAGCTCACAGATTCGGTTTGTGCAGTCGCGATTGTGGCTCCCACGGAGGAGGCAACGGTGGCTTGGGGAGGAACGATGCGTAGTTGAGGGCAGTGATGGCCCCGAGGCACGAGGTGTCCCTGGGACGGGGCAGGTGGCCGTGCTGGGGGTGTGCTGGGTGAGTCAGGCTGGCAGCCGTGGTGGCTGCGGTGGCACGCGGGGCGGCAGAGAACGGAGCGGTGGTGTTTGGGGAAGGAGAGGGCGGTGGTGGCGCTGCCACGTGCCCGTCCCCAGCACCCCGGGCAGGAGGCGGCGCGAGGGCCGAGCTGGCGGGTGCTGCTGCCTCCCTCAGGGCCGGCGCTCCGGAGGGGCCGGCACTTTGGTGTTCTCTTGGCGCGGGGTGCGAGGGACCCGCTGGCAGAGGTGGGGGCTGCACGTGGCTGCGGGAGGAGCGGGTGCCCTTGGGGACAGGATGGGACGGGAGCAGGATGCCGTGTCACTGCAGAGCAGGTCACTCGCCGGGGAGCACCAGGAAAGTCCTGGGCGCTGCAGCGAGGAGGGGAACCTGGCTGCCCCGGGCTTGCGGATGGTGTGCCAGAGGGCAGAGCCCAGTGCCACGGGGCACAGCAGAGCCACGGCAGGGACTGGGACAGGCACCGACACCAGCCCACCTAGGGCAGAGCGGAGTTAAACTGGCCTTGGCAGAGCCGGGAGGAGGAGCGCTGGAGCTGGTCCAGGGGCCGTGCTGGTCCCCAGTGCCTGGCCACCGCGGGCTGAATCAGCAGGAACCGGCCGTGCCCGGCTCCCCCGCTGCTGGGCTGCCCAGCGAGGCGATGCCCTGGCCTTCACATTCCTCGCGTGCCGTCGGTGGCGCTTGGCCGCTGCTCGCTGGCCCAGCTCTGCGGGCCCTGGCAGCTCCGTGTTCAGCTGCTGCTGGCCCCAGGAGCAGCGGCTGTGCCTGGAGCCTGGCAGGGACGGCCCCCACGGCCACGCGCGCTGACCTGAGCGTGTCTCTGCGCAGTGCCCAGTGACCTGACCCCCGAGGAGTGCCAGGAGCTGGAGAACATCCGCCGCCGCAAGCAGGAGCTGCTGGCTGACATACAGGTGTGGTGCCGGGGCCACCGCGTGCAGTCCCCCCGTCCTGGGCACAGCAGCCTCCTGCTTGGGGCTGTCCCATGGCAGGCAGGGGACGATCTCTGCCTGTGTCACCGGGCAGGGTCCCTGCAGCCCTATCCAGGCTCCCTGGCCCTACTGCTGGGAAAGGGGAGGGCGGCCCCGGTGAGGCGGGAGCAGAGGCTGCCCTGGCCAGAGCTGTCTGGGGCATCAGGGTGCCGGCGCAGGGCTGTGGGTCGGGTTTGTGCTCCTGTCCCCTCTTCTCACCAGCCCCTGGCTCCTCGTGGCCTGTGAGGCTGCTGCTGCCCCTCTGCCCCATAGCACTGCCTCTGAGGGGCCCCGGGGCTGGGGAGGGGGTCCCAGCGGGGCTGGGAGCAGGTCCCAGCAGACCTGCCAGGCTGAGACAGACGCAGCTTTCCCTGCACCCTGCGGAGCTCCGGGCTTTGCGCTTGTGCCGCTCTCTGCAGCCCGGGGCAGCGGTGTCTCCGTGCCAGCCCCCCCGGCGCGGGCAGGGACCGTGTTTCTGGGCCAGGCCACTGCCCTGGTGAGCGGCTGCGAGGTCAGCGCTCAGCTGGGGTGCTCCTCAGTCACGTCCCTGATTAAGGCAGCAGAGGCTAATTACTGCCATATGCTGGGCATGATCTAAAGGGATTAGGGGGTAATTTTGTTAACCCTGAATCTCTTCCTTCCTGCAGCTCAGCGCATGGTGATGCTGCTGGGCCTTGGCAGCGGGTGCGGCCAGCCCCTCCGCGGGTGCCCCCACGCTGGTTGGGCCCCAGGGGTGGGAAGGAGGGAAGGGAGGGGGCTGCAGGGCTGGCTCCTGCCTCCCGCGCCCGGCCGCTGGGTGCCCTGCCTGCTCCTGGCGGTGGGAGAGCAGGGCAGCCCTGGGCCGCAGCTGCCGCCGGGCTGGGCTGGAGCGCTTGGGAAGGGGAGGCCGCTACCCCTGTCTCAGTGCCCTCTGTCCCCTCAGCGGCTGAAAGATGAGATAGCAGAAGTGACGAATGAGATCGAGAACCTGGGCTCCACGGAGGAGAGGTGAGTCTTGCGGTCACAGGGTCCCGGCGCAGCCCCAGGCCTGAGCTCAGCCCGGCCCGTTCACCGGCTCGTCACGCGGCGCAGCCCCGTCCTGTGTCCCGCGGGTGCCGGTGCAGGGGCTTTCCCAGGCACCCCGAATCCCCTGGAGCGGCAGCAGGATCTCCTCTGAACCGCTGCTCCACAGCTCTGTTTTTCCAAGCCTCAGCCCCTCTGTCTGGCTGCAGCAACTGTCAGACTTTGTTATTGTGAGCTGGCGGAGATGGTGCCAGCCCGGGATTAGGGGGTCCCAGCTGCCGGGTGCTGACTCGCAGTCTTTTCCAGTCACTGCTGGGGCCTGAAGGCTGCTGTCCCCACAACCCCCAGCTTGCCCCAGACCTGGTGCAGAGGTGACACAGGGACGGGACACAGCGGCTCCTCTGTGCTCAGGGCAGCCCCATGCTGCTCTGCTGTGGAACGGGGTGGACAGGGCCATGTGCTGGTGTCACCCTGTACAGGTTCAACACAGGGGACCTGGCCCATGTTGATCAGCTCCCGTTTGGTCCAGGCTGAGCCCCGCAGGGCTCTGCCCGAGGGGGTGGGCAGAGGAAGCCAGGTCCCTTCTCGCTGCTCAGACCTGCTTTACACATTGCAGGAAGAACATGCAGAGGAGCAAGCAGGTGGCGATGGGCAGGAAGAAGTTCAACATGGACCCCAAGAAGGTACCGTGGGGTGGGCTGGTGGGGAGGGGGCTGCCGGCTCCCAGGGGCTCCTGGCTGTGGGCCGGGGCAGGGCCGGCGCGTCAGCAGCAGCTCCGCTCGCTCCACTGCAGGGCATCCAATTCCTGATCGAGAACGACCTGCTGAAGAACACGTGTGAGGACATCGCCCAGTTCCTGTACAAGGGAGAGGGCCTCAACAAGACAGCCATCGGTGACTACCTGGGCGAGAGGTGCGCTGGCCTGCGGCACCGGGGGCTCCTGAGGGTGCCCTGGGCTCCCACTACCTCGGGGATGGGACATGGTGGCTCTTTGAGCTTCCAGGGCAGCCGAGCGGGGGCAAAGTGGGTGTGGGCACCCTGGGCTCTGGGGGCGGTTTGGTCCATGGCTGGCATTTGCCAGCGCTGGCTTGTGCAGGCCAGCCCGGGGCTCGGCGGGAGGAGCTGCAGGTTCCCCCCACACATGAGCCGAGCCTGGAGCGGGGCAGGGAGCCGTGGGGCCGCTGGGCAGTCACAGGACTCGCTGGTCACGCATCCCTCGTGCTCTGGTTTTGTTCCCGCAGGGATGAGTTCAACATCCAGGTCCTGCACGCCTTCGTGGAGCTGCACGAGTTCACCGACCTCAACCTCGTGCAGGCCCTGCGGTGAGCGAGGGTTTGGGGCTGGGCCGTGTCCCGTCGGCAGGACGGGCAGGGGCTGCTGGGGGCTGCGGCAATGCCAGCCTGGCCGGGGGCGTGTGTGGAGCCCCCAGAGCAGCATGACACTCGCTCCCCACAGGCAGTTTCTGTGGAGCTTCCGCCTGCCCGGGGAGGCACAGAAGATCGACCGGATGATGGAGGCGTTTGCCCAGCGGTACTGCCAGTGCAACCCTGGCGTGTTCCAGTCCACGGGTGAGCTGCTGCCCCGGCCCTGCTCCCCGCCCGCCTGCCTCGTGGCTGACTTTCCACCCCTGCAGATACCTGCTACGTGCTCTCCTTCGCTATCATCATGCTGAACACCAGCCTGCACAACCCCAACGTCAAGGACAAACCCACGGCCGAGCGCTTCATTGCCATGAACCGTGGCATCAACGACGGGGGGGACCTGCCCGAGGAGCTGCTGCAGGTGAGGGATGGAATGTGGAGGGGCCAGGGCCAGGCTGCAGAGCTCCGGGTGGAGCAGAGCTGAGCCGCGTATCATTGTACCAGAATCTCTACGAGAGCATCAAGAACGAGCCCTTCAAAATCCCTGAGGATGATGGCAACGACCTCACCCACACCTTCTTCAACCCCGACCGGGAGGGCTGGCTGCTGAAGCTAGGTGAGCGCGGGCAGACGTGGCGGGGACGCGGGCTGTCCCCAGGGCCGGAGCTGCTGGGTGTGCTGCGCTGGGCTGCGGGCACCGCGCCTGCTGGCCTGGCTCTCAGAGCGGGGCCCTGCGGAGGGACACGAGGCTGCAGGGGGGCACAGCCCCCGCGGGGAAGGTGTCTGTATGTCCAGCAGCCCTCTGTCTGCTCTGGGCTGGGACTCACCGCTGGCACGGTCCTGCCGTGCGGCTGGGTGGGCGTCCCGGGGGATTCTGCCTCGAGGTTGCACGAGCCCCCGGGGTGCAGAGTTGGTACCAGGGTCTGGTGTCGGAGCTCAGAGACCGCGAGGCTGTTCCGGTCCCTGGGTCGCCGCAGGGTCTGCCGGAGCGGGCCCTGGGAGCGAGTGGCGAGCTGCCCCAGGCTGCGTGTGTCCCCTCCATGCCACCGGCCGGTCCCTGCCTCACCTCCCACGGCATTGTCACCTCCGCATCCCGGCTCCACGCAGGCAGCGTGCATGGCATCCCCGCGGCACTGCCCCGCGCCCTGGCTCCTGTGGCTTCTCCTCTGGGCACCTTGGGGGACCCTCTGCCTGGGTTAAGTGAGGGGGGACGGTGGGTGCTGGCAGGAGGGGGGGCTGGCGGGGCCTGTCCCTGGGCTCTTGTGGGGTCAGGACTCTGTCCTCTCACTGGGGGTTTCTGCCCTGTTGCCACCCACTCGGGGTGGCACAGGGGCCCTGTCCCTGCCCTGTGAGCAGCCCTGGGGCTGAGCCAGAGCCACCTGTCCCCGGCTCTGGGGGGCTCCGTGACCCCGCTTGCCCCGCAGAGCCACAGCGAGCCAGGGCTGTCAGCCCCGCGGCGGCACCGCCGGCCCCCGCGGCTCCTGGCTGCCCCTGCCCCTTGGCGAGGGCGGGCTTCGGGGTTCCTCTTTTCAGTTGTTTTTCCTTTTTTTTTTTTTAATTTTCTTTTCTCCCTCATTTGTATGTTTCCATGATTTTGGCTCTTCCTTTCCTTGCCCCCAACTCCAGGAGGTACGTACCCCTCTCCCTGCTCTGCTCACGCCACCGCTGGGGCTTCATTTCCTTTTTGTTTTTAATTGCTGGTGATGAGTGTCCTTGCTGCTGCTGCTGCTGCTGCTGCTGCTGCTGCTGCTGCTAACCACCCGCACGGCCGGGGCCGCGCCTGCCGGGGTCAGCCCCGGGCCCGCGGCCCCCGCCCCGGCACACGGCACGCCCCACGGCTGGGATGGACGGGGCCACAGCTGCTCCGTGCCCAGGTGCTGCAGGGGCTGCCTGTCCGTCCGTCCGTCCATGCTTCATCGTGTCCGCAGGCAGCTCAGCCGCGCTGCAGCAGTGAGGACAGGTTTGGGGTGCACTCGGAAAGGGCCCCAGCCTGCACCCTGCACAGGGGAGTCGGGGAGCACTGAGTGCCCGGAGCGGGCGGGAGCCGTCTGTGCGGTGCACTGTGCCGCGGGCTGGCAGCAGTCCCTGTGCCGGCACCGGTGCTGCCCCGGCTCCACTGCTTGCAGCCCGGGTGCTGAGGAACGTTGGGGCTCCCCGCTGTGAACCCCGGGCCCGTGCGCTCCCCGTGCCGCAGGACCCTGCCCGGGCGTGTGGCCTCTTCCCCCCGCAGCCCCAGAGAGAGGTGGCCCTGGGGGACGGGGACGGAGGGTCAAGCCCGGGTTTGGGCTGGGCTGAGGGACCCAGAGGGGCTTTTTGCACTCGGAAGTGCTGGTCCCAGCCTGGCGGGGGGAGCAGGGGCCGCGGGGCCTTCCCGGCGGGGGGAGCCAAGTGTGTCCCCACACACACATCTCGCAGCACAGCTGGGTGTCCATCCTGTGCTGACAGCACGGCCGGCAGCGCTGGTGTGGCCAGAGCATGCCAGCCAAGGGGGAGCGGTCCCCGCACCTGGGGAGCAGCTTCTCCCGCTGCGGTGGCGGCTGTGAAACCCCCTGACCACGGCTCTGTGACCGGCGGCCCTGGGCTGTGCCGGCGGGATGCAGCGGGGCTGCGCCGTGCAGACATAAACGCCCGTGTCCCCCGCGTGCTGCTGGGTCACGGTGTCCTCTGGTCGTGCCGACTTGTTTCGGGTGGGAGCGGGTGCAGCGCTGCCGACCCGGCCCCGCCACCCTCTGCCTCCATCCTCATCCTCTGCTTTCCGCTCCTGCTCGTGCTGCCCGGTGTCTGCTGCTGCTGCTGCGCCCGGTGCCTGCCTGGCTCTGCTTGTGCCCCGGCACCGGTGCTTGTCTGTGTGTGTCCGCTGGGCTCTGGCTCTGCCGCAGCCTCCGTGTGCCACGGCCGCGCTGCACCAGGCTGTGCTTAACCTGCTCCTCTCTGCTCCCAGGAGGCCGCGTGAAGACGTGGAAGCGCCGCTGGTTCATCCTGACCGACAACTGCCTGTACTACTTCGAGTACACGACGGTCAGTGGCTGCTGCTTGGGGCGCAGAGCTGGAGCAGGGGAGGGCGCTGGATCCGGCACGGAACGGGGGCCGGTGGCTGTGGGGGCACAGGACACGGCCCTGGGGTGGGCAGCACTGGGTGCCTGCGCGGAGGGTGCTGGGGAGCTAGAGAGCTAAAGCCTCTGCTTGTCCCCACCAGGATAAAGAGCCCCGCGGCATCATCCCCCTGGAGAACCTGAGCATCCGTGAGGTGGAGGACTCCAAGAAGCCGGTGAGTGCTGGTGCAGATCCCTGGTGCATTGACTGGGCAGGGAAAGGCGGGAGGTGCTGCAGCCCCTGAGGAGCGTCCTGGGAGAGGCGGGGGGAGCAGACCCTGGCTGGTCACTGCGGTGGCCAGGGCTGGTGGCAGGACGTGTCTGGGCGCAGTGGGGTGACGGTCACAGCGTGTCCGTCCCTCTCTGCTGCGCTGGGGGTGGCTGTGCCTGCAGCCCCGGTGCTGCCTCGTCCCCCAGCCCTGAACAGGCTCCCCCCTCCCAGAACTGCTTTGAGCTCTACATCCCCGACAACAAGGACCAGGTGATCAAGGCCTGCAAGACGGAGGCGGATGGGCGCGTGGTGGAGGGGAACCACACGGTGTATCGCATCTCTGCCCCCACGGCCGAGGAGAAGGAGGAGTGGATCAAGTGCATCAAGTGAGTGCTGGGGTCAGCGGCTGCTGCTCTTGCTGGGCACCCTGCAAGGATCGGGGGGAATGGGCTCCGCCAGGGCACAAAGGGACCTGCTCACGCCCTGTGGCAGCTCTTGCCTGGCTGTACAGCTAACCTGGCCCTCCTTCCGTGCCAGGGCAGCCATCAGCCGGGACCCTTTCTACGAGATGCTGGCAGCCAGGAAGAAGAAGGTGTCCTCCACCAAGAGACACTAGCGGCCTCGTGCCCCGGCAGCCCCAGCGTCTCCTGTCCCAGAGGCTGCGGGGCCCTTGGGCCCAGGACTCAGCTTTAGCTTCGCAGTTTCTTTACCGTGCGGGGAAGGAGGGGGCACGGGCGTCTCGGCTCTGTGCCCGCACGGCCTCACCTCCAGGACAGCATCTTCACGGCATGAGCTGGGACATGGACACTCCTGTGTGCAGGAGCCTGGTCCTGCCCCGGCCGGGCTGCAGGATGGGGAGTGCCGCGAGTGTGAACCGTCCCCCCGCCTCGGCCACCCAGGCACCCTCCGGGCTCCCAGTCCCCCCAGCACCCATGTCCTGGAGCACTCGGCGTGTCCTCTTGGGCAGGTGAAGGGTTTTGGGGCGCTGCTGGTGCCGGGTGACGAGCAGCAGCCCGGGGGTGGCTGGGGGAGCCCCCTGGGGTGCGGCCGCTGGCCCGCGTTGTAGCGGGTCTGGGCCTGTCCTGGGGGCGCTGCCGCCCCGGACCCTCCCAGCTGTCCCCTGCTCCAGGGGTGGTCCCTGCAGGTGCAGGGAGGGCTGAGGGGCAGGGCGTCGTCACTGTCACGGTGTGCAGTGGTGCCACGTGGGGCACCAACAGGCCCTCGCCAAGCTGTGGGTGCTGGAGCTCAGGCGTAGGCCCTGGTCCGGTGTCGCCGGGTGGCGTTGCCTCTGGCACGTGCCTGTGCCGGTGGGACGTGCCTGGCGCCGGTGCAGGGACGGCTGGTGCTGGGGGGTCCGGCCGCGGCCTGCAGCCCCCCCAGCTCTGCCTTGCAAACACCCGTGTCTTGTCCTGTCCCCTCAGCCACCGCGCAGGCTCTGGAGAGAGGCACCCGGATCAGTATTAGGCTATTTATCAGAGGTGTAAATACTCCTGTATAGTTTTCTCCTTTAGGTCATTTTGTACGTTGGGTGGTTCCGCGCAGAGGCCTCTCTGGAGGGCGGGGGTGGCAGGATTTTTTATTCTAACAGGTTTTGTTTTTTGGGTTTTTTTGCCACAGCCTTGTAAAGTAGTGCTGAGGATCTGCAGCAAATAAACACCGAACCGCGCGCGGTGTCCTGTGCTCTGTGTGCGCTCGGGACGGGCAGCGGCCCCCGCCAGCCCCGGGGGCGTTTGTGTGCCTCGTGCCCCCACCGGCTCCCTCAGCATGCCCTGGCCGCCAGGAAGCTGCCTCGGGGACCTCCCCACAGGGCGTGGGTTGGCATTGCCGGAGTGGGGCGGCTCGTGGTCCCGCATCCCTGGATGCGCAGTGGGGCTGGCACCGGGCTCGCCTGGGACGGGGCGGCCCTTGACACTGTGTCCTGGGGCTGCCTGGGATGGTGGGTGCGTGGGGCAAATGGCCCCAGCTGAGGGACACGGGGGTGGGGGGGCAGCCCTGCGGTTCTGCGGCAGTTGGGCTGGTGCTCGGGTTGGTTGGTGCTCGTGTCAGTTGTGCTGGTGCCAGGGTCAGTTGGGCTGGTGTCGGTTGGGCGGGTGCTGGTGTCGGTTGGGCTGGTGTCAGCTGGGGTTCGTGTCAGTTGTGCTGGTGCCAGGGTCAGTTGGGCTGGCGTCGGTTGGGCGGGTGCTGGTGTCGGTTGGGGTTGGTGTCAGCTGGGGCTGGTGCCGGTGCCGGTTGGGTGACAGCTGGTGGCTGGAGGCTGAGGGGTGAGGCAGCACAGGGGAGCGGTAGGACCAGGCAGGAACGGGGTAGGCTGGGGGGCGATGGGGCCAAGAGTGGGGCAGGCTGGGGGGCAGTGGGGCAGGCTGGGGGGCGATGGGGAAGGCTGGGGGCCCATGGAGATGGTGGCCATGTGGCAGGTGGGGATGGGGCCGGCTGCAAACTGAGGCTGCGGCGTGTGGAGGCTGAGGGCGGTGGGGGGTTGGCGAGGGGAGTGTGAAGGGGTGGGGGTGCAGGGTCTGCACAGCCCCCGGCTGAGCGGGGCTTCGCCTGCCCCCAGCAGCTGAGCCCGGGGCCAGCACCATGGCGGTGGCGCCGGACGAGCGGCACGGCCTCCTGGAGAGCTTCGCCACGCTGGTGCTGCGGCTCCGGCCCGACAAGTGGAACAAGTTCATGGACAGCAGCGAGGCCGCGGCCGAGCTGGATGAGTTCTTCAAGCAGCAGGACGTACGGGAGCTGGTGCTGGGGCTGAACCCCGCCGGGCACCTCCAGGCCACGGCCGCCTTCCCGCCCGCCATCAAGGGCAAGGGCATCTACTTCGTGAAGAAGAAGGAGGAGAGCATCACCCGGGAGAACTGCCGCAGCGCGCTGCTGGTGGGGGACGTGGGCGCCTCGCCGGTGGAGCAGCTCATCACCGTGATGGACGAGGTGGGTCGCGCACAGGCGCCGATCTGGCACCCGCTGCTGTAGCCGGAGCGTTAGGTGGGACACAGAGCCGGGTGAAGGGCACAAGTGCGGGCTCCTCTGGGCCCCAGCTGCATCGCTTCCCCCCGGCATTTTAAAAACTCGGTGTAATTCCCCCTTCCCAATTCCCCACGGCGGGGAAATGTCTGAGGGGTTTTCTCCTAAACTTCCCACGAACGCTCTGCTCGGAGCGCCGCCGGCCCCGAGCGCCCAGGGGCCGAGCCGGGCCCCAGGAGCCCCCGCCATTCCTCCTCCTCGACATGGGGCTTGTGTCCGTCTGCCAGGCTGAGCCTGGGCTGGGGGGTGCAAAGCAGTGCGGCCCCCCGGCCCAGCCCCGACCGCGGCCCCCGCAGGTCGTGTACCCCCTGCTCCTGAGCGAGCGCAGCCTGGCCCGCTGGCCCCGCGTGGTGGCCGAGGAGGTGATGCACCAGGCCCACCACCTCCGCAGCGAGCTGCTCGTGATGGGCGGGAAGATCCAGGGGAAGCCGCTGCTCCCGCTGCCAGAGAACCTGGATGGCCCGGACAACTCCAGCGCCATCCTGGACAGGTGGGTGCTGGTGGCACTGGTGGTGCCAGCAGAGCCGGGCTGGGGCCCAGGGCAGCACGTCCCTTGGGGAGAGGTGGGAGCCAGGACACCAGCTCGATCCCTGGGTGTCCCTGGGCGCAGCTCCCGGGCAGCAGAGCACCCTGGAGCTGCTCGTGCCGGGCTGGGGAGGCGGCTGCGGGCGGGTGCACAGGCTCCCCCAGGGCAGTGCTGGAATGTAACCGGGCTGCCTTCCAGCCTGGCAGGGCCTGTGGACGTTTCGGTGCTCCACGCCATCGAGACCACCGTCATCGAGTGGTCCCACCAGATCAGAGACGTCCTGAGCAAGAGCTCAGCGCAGCCGCTGCTGGAGGGGCTGCACCCCCTGCCCAGGACCGAGTTCGAGTTCTGGAGCACCAGGACAGTCCACCTGCAGTGCATCAATGACCAGGTACCACCATGCTGGCCACGTAGCCCCAGTGCTGAGCCCTGGTGCTGAGCCCCGGTGCTGATCCTGCCACCCCTCCCTCGCAGCTGCTCTCGCCCCGGGTGACAGCGCTGGCCGAGATCCTGGAGAAGGCGGACAGCTGCTACTGGCGGGTGCTGCAGAGCATGTTCAGGGACGTCCGCGCCGGTGAGCGCGCAGGAGGCACCGCGGGCGGCTGCCGCGCCCCCTTGGCGAGGCTTCCCCAGCCCTGACACAGTTTCTTCCTTGGCCCAGGCCTGGAGGAAGCCAAGGACATCGACCTTTACCTGCAGCCACTTCGGATCCTGCTGGAAGAGATGGAGCAAGCAGATTACTCTGAGGTAAGTTATATGTGCCAAAATAAGCAGCACTGTCTGGCTTCCTCGTCCAGGCAGAGGTGGCAGCGCCGATTCCGAGGCTGCGTGTGGGTTCAGATTCGCCCCGGCTCTGCCTGCCCCTCATTAGCGCAGCCGCGGCCCCGCCGTGATGGCCGGTGCTCCCGCAGCTGCAGCCCTACCTGGACAGGGTGATGTGCACCCTCTGCCTGGTCCGCGTCCACTGCCAGCACTACAGCGCGCCCGCCCGCCTCGTCGTCATCCTGCGCGAGATCTGCAACCTCCTCATCGAGATGGTAGAGCCCAGCAGGCAGGGCAGCACGGAGCCTGCGCCGCCGGGGGCCTGTCAGTGGGAGGGTGGCGTGGGACGGGTGTGGGGGCCCAGCGGGGGTGACAGAGACACCCAACCAAGGGCCCAGCGAAGCCCCCGCGTGGGGCTGGGGGGTCTGGGCCAGGCGTGGGCTGTGGGAAACACTAACAAGCCTGCAGGGCCGGAGGTGGCGGGGGCAGGACCCCCCGCGCTCCCCCCGCCAAACCTGCCTGCACCCGCCTGTCCCAGACCCGCAGCGTCCTGACACCCGAGGACGTGCTGAAGGGGCTGCAAGGAGAGATGGACGAGGTCTTGGGGGGAATCCGACTGAGCATCGCCACCATCGAGCAGCTCTTCCAGTCCTACCGCACCTACTGCTGCGACCTGGCGCCCACCCTGTGCCCGGTGGGTGCGGGGCCGGTGTGGGGCCGCCCGGCACGGCCACACCAGCTCCGCTCCCTGATGGCCCCTCTGGCTTCCAGGAGGAGCCGCAGCTCTGGGACTTCCTCCCGTCCCTCATCTTCGGGAGGATCGAAGCCTTCCTGCACAGGCTCAGGACCATCGAGGTGACAGCACGGCGTGTCAGTGTGGGCTCCCCTGCCCGGCCCGGGGGTGCCAGGGGTCCCTAGAGCAGCACAGGGGCCCCAGGGTGCTGGGCTGTGGGTGCAGACGAGGACACAAGGGAGGCGGGAGCCCGGCACTGTCCCCAGCACAGCACCCGTGGCCCCGCGGCCAGGCGGGCACCCCAGGGTGCTCCTCGGGAGCGGTGACCCCGCGGGACACAGCTGGTGCTGCCCCCTGCACCCGCAGCGCCGGCGAGCCGGGTTTGCCGGTGAGGGGATCCGGGCGGGACGATGGTTTGTGCTCGCCAGGAGCTGTACGAAACGGCCATCGAGTTCCTGAAGCTGGAGAAGACAGAGATGGGAGGAGTGCGAGGAAACATCCTCGGGAGCCAGGTGTTCCAGATCTACGAGGAGGTCTCTGAACTCATCAAGACTTTTTCTGAATGCAGCTACGATGCCCTAGACCCTGCAGAAGAGGTGAGGGAGTGCTGGCGTGGAAGTGTAAGAATTTGCTAAATGAAAACAAAAAATCACTTGCTAGAAGTCTCTGGAAGAGCCGCGTGTGGAGCCGAGCCGTGGCAGCGCGAGTGCTGGCGCTGGGGCAGGCCGCGGGGCCCCGGCCTTCCTCCGGGTGGGGAGCACGGAGGCTGTGCCAGCTTAAATCGCTTTGTTCTCGCTGGCAGCAACTGAACAAAGACTTTGCCGAGTTCCAGAAGAAGATAGAGGACATGGACAGGCGCCTGGCCGCCCTCCTCTGCCAAGGCTTTGATGACTGCAACTCGATGGCGTCCGCCATGAAGGTGCGTGTGTGTCCCAGCGCATCGGTCCTGTTCCCGGGCACGGAGCCGGCAGCCCAGCACGCTGCACCGCACCCGGGGGTGACCATGGGGGCGTCACCGCGCCGCCCCGGTGACACTCGGGGGCACAGGAGCCAGCGCCTCTGTCCCTGGCAGCTGGTGCACATGTTTGCCTTCCTCCTGGAGCGGCCCCTGATCAAGGCTGAGGTTTCCCCGTACTACTCGGTGCTGCTGGGGCTGTTCAAAGCGGAGCTGGAGAACGTGAAGGTTCTGTTCGACACCCAGACCGCTTCCTCCGGGGGGGGCCCGGCCCTCCACAGCAACATGCCGCCAGTGGCCGGGCGGCTGAAGTGGGCGAAGGAGCTGCAGCAGCGGCTGGAGGAGACGCACGGGGACTTGTTCGCCATCGACCACCCGTACGTGTGGGTCGCCCCGGGGAAGGGGCCGGATCCTGCCGTGCCCTGCGGCTGCAGCTGCTCTTCCTCCTGTCCTCAACAGCGTGATGACCAGTACTGAAGCTCAGCTGGTGTCCAGGAAGTACGAGGAGATGATGGGGCTGCTGCAGGGTTACTGCGAAAAGGTGTATGAGGAGTGGGCGAGCGGCGCTGGCCGGGACTGCCGCTTCACCCTGGAGCAGCCCCTGATCTGCAGGGACCCCGAGTCTTCCCTGCTCAGTGTGAACTTCAGCAGAGAGGTGGGTGCTGGGGGGCCGGCCTGGCGCCGACCCGCCTGCTCTGGATCCTGCTCCGTCCAGGCTGCGCTGAGACCTTCGGGGTTTTACCACAAGCCTTGTCCCCTGGCCACCGTGTCTCACAGCTCGTCGCTGTTCTGCGGGAGGTGAAGTACCTGAACTTCCAGCAGCAGAAGGACATCCCGGACAGCGCCGAGAACCTCTTCGCTCAACATGACACTTTCCAAAAGTTTGTGGACAGCCTGGATCTTATCGTTGGCTGGTACAACGAGGTAGGTTGCAAAGGGGAGACAACCCGGAGGCTTTTCCATGCCCTGGCTGGGTGCCCCTGGGAAGCAGCTCCTGGAAGCCGGGCAGGGGTGCAGCGGCACGGCACCCTGCTGTCCCCGGCTGAGCTGAGCTGCTGCCGACGCGCTGGCCTCCTTTCCCCGGGGCTCCATGTCAGCCCTTTCCTTTCCTCTGTAAAACCCGGGACCTGGTGAGTGTGTTGCGGCCGGAGCGGGTCCCTGCCCGCCCACAGCGCTCAGGGACACGCTGTCCCCAGGTGAGGCAGCGGCTGCTGCCGGTGGAGTTCCCGCTGCTGGGGGAAGAGCTGGCGGCAGTGGACGACCGGCTGGCCAGCGCCGAGCAAACCCTGTTCTGGCACCACGAAGGTACAAAACCGCCCTTGGCCGCCCAAGGGCATTTTGACGGGTCCCCACCCTGCTGGCTGCCCGCGGGTCCCCGCAGCCACCACACCGGACAGCCCCTGCCCCGCGGTGGTGAGGGGGGACCGCGCGGCGTCACCCTCATCCAGAGCGCCCTGTGCCGCTCGCTGCGCGGAGCCGCTGGCTCAGCTCTCAGCTCGGCTGTGCGTGTCCTCGCAGGAGTCATGGAGTACATCCAGGAGACGAGGGGGGTCCTGGACGACCTGCAGACCAGGGTCCAGAAAGCCAAGCTAAACGTGGAACGCATCACCCAGCTGATGGAGGTGGCTTTTGCTGGCGCTGTCTGGGCACCGTGGCGGGAAGGGGTTTGCCTTCCCCGGCACAGCGGGGCAGCCCTGTTGTCCCCTCCCTGCAGGAATGCTCAGACGATCCCCTGTTCGAAAGGAAGGACAAAAAGGACACAGCGCTCTTGGACCTGGACGGGAAAGCAAACACCTTAGCCAAGCGCTATGCTGCCATTACCGATGCGGGCGTAAAGATCCAGGGGATGGTGGAGGTGAGACCCGGCCCAGGACGCTGCAGGCAGGGCTGCGCTGCTCCAAGCCCAGTGGTGTCCCCCTTTGTCACTGAGCACCGGACTCAAACCCAGCTGCGATGCCCCGGTCTGTTGAGCCTCACAGGCCGCGGAAACCGCTGCCCAGGCTGCAGCTCGCGGTGTCGGAGCCGGGAGAAGGGAGCAACACGGGATCGGTGCCACCGCCCAGCAGGACAAGCCCATGGGGACAGGAGAGGGGACTCACTCGCAGTGTCAGGAGCTGCTGCATTTCCTGGGTATTGACAAGTATTAGCTGGGGTATTTTTCTGCTTGTAGGAGAACGCAGAGCTGTTTAAGGCTGACAAGTCATCACAGATCTGGCTGGACTACATGGAATACTTGGATGGAATCGTGCTGGATGGATTCTTCAGACTTGTCCACAGAACTCTGCAGTTCCTGCTCACCAACATGGTCCCAGATGTAGGTCCGGGTTTGCTCCGTGGCGCTGTGCATGCTTGGGATGTGCCGGTGTCGGGGCTGGGGACCTGGGGAGACACAGGACGGGGAGCACCACGCTGGACATTGACCTGTTGCAGGAGGAGGTGGCCCCGTTGTTCGAGGTGCACTTGGAGCTGAGCAACAACACAGTGCAGTACCGGCCCTCGCTGGACACGGCAGACGACAACAGCTTCTTGAAGCTGATGGAAAGCCTCCTCCGGGACACCTACAGCTCGGCGGCACGCGTGCCCCGGCTGCTGGAGGGGCAGCTGAACTACGAGGTCAGTCCGGGGCGGGTGGCAGCTCCGGGCTCAGCTGGAGGGGGGTGAGGACGCCAGGTCCCCCCAGCCGGTCCCCGAGAGCTCTGCCGTCCCCTCAGACCATGCTGGAGGAGCATGCGGAGCTCAGCCAGATGCAGGAGCAGGTGCTGTCGCTGGCGGTCAGCGCCATGAGGGAAGGCATCGAGTACAGCACCAGCTTCGAGGAGCAGAACTACCTGTGGCGGGAGGACCCGGCCGAGTTCCTGCAGCGCTTCCTCGCCCTGGGCAGCGGCCCCGGCCCCGAGGAGCCGCAGCTGGAGGAGCCCCCGGCCGGCGGGACCCCGACCCTCCAGATGTTTCAGCAGGAGGTGTGTGGTGGGTGCTTGGGATGCGCCGGGTGCCTGTGGAGGTGCCGGCCGTGGGCCGTGACCGGTTCTCATCCCCAGATCGATGCGTACGAGGAGCTGTGCCAGGAGGTGTCGGAGTTCTCAAACACCGAGCTGTTCAGGGGGTGGCTGCGGTGCAACTGCCGCCCGTTCAAGCAGGCGCTGCTGACCGCCATCCGTCGCCGGGGCCAGGTGCTCCGGCAGCACCTCTCCAACCACGTCACCACCAGGTGGGGGCCAGCGGCCCTGGCACGAGGCCGGGGACAGCCGGTGACCGGAGCCTGGCTGAGCTGTGCTGATGGCACCGCTGTGTGCCAGGGCAGGGCTGAGGCACCGAGCTGTCCCTTGGGGCACGGATGTGCAGCGTGGGGGCACGGACAGAGCTGCCGGGCACCCCTGTGGGGCGAGTCCCTGGGCTGTGCTCTGCAGAGTGACCCCCAGCGAGCGGGGGGGCGGCCGTGAGCACCCTTGGGGCTGCCTGGTGACGCTGCCACCTCCCTTGCAGTCTCCAAGAGCTGGAGGACTTCATCCGAGAGGCAAACGTCGGTTTGAGTAAACCTCTGCAGGAGGGAGACTACGACGGGCTGGTGGAGGTGATGGGACACCTGATGAGGGTGAAGGACAGGCAGGTGGTGACCGACGACATGTTTGGGCCCCTGAAGGAAACAATTGCCCTGCTCAGCACTTACGGAGACGAGATGCCGGAGGAGGTCCACCTGCAGCTCCAGGTGAGCTGCGTGGGGCGAGGGGGCCCGGGGAGTCCTGGGCCAGGCCGCCCATGCTGCGCGGTGTCCGCTGCAGGAGCTGCCTGAGCGCTGGGATGGCACCAAGAAACTCGCCCTGCGCGCCAAGCAGAACGCGGCTCCCCTGCAAGCCAGCGAGGTCAACGTCATCCACAAGAAGTGCCAGCAGTTTGAGGTGCCCGCCCTGCACGTGTGGACGAGCTCTGGGCAGAGCCCGTGTCCCCGCTGCCCCTGACCCGTGTCCCCGCGCAGGTCCGGCAGCTCGCCTTCCGGGAGGTGTTCCAGGAAAACGCCCCGTTTCTGTACGCTGCGCCAGAGCCCTACAGGTCCTTGAAAAGGGTGAGGACAGGGAGTACACCCGGTCCCCACTGCCCCCACTGGCACTGCCCGGCTGCCCCAGCCCTGTGCACCGGGGGCACAGGGTGGTCTTAGGGGTGCAGCTGGTCCAGCTCTGGTTCCCAACCCAACACGGAGGGTCTGGCCCTGCAGCAGCGACTCTGCCACCCCCGCCACGCTGCAGCGGGACGGAGCCATTGCTGGGGTGGGAGACACGTCCCTGGCACTCAGTCCCAGGCTGAGACCTTTTCTTTGTCCCCAACCAGCAACAGAAGAACATCGCCGCCATGGAGAGCGACCTGGCAGCGCTGTGCCAGTCGGCCAAGCTCTTCGAAGTGTTGGTCCCAAAATACAAGCAGCTCAAAGTGTGCCGCAGGGAGCTGTGTCTGCTGAAGCAGCTCTGGGACATGATTGTCCTGGTACGTGCAGCAGCGTGGGCCAGCGCGGGGCCGGGCTGGCAGGGACAGGCTGCGGCGCTGTGCCGGGCTGGGCTGCGTGGCTTTGCCGCAGCTGCGGAGCGGTCGCAGCTCCTCCGGGAGCCTCGCTGCTGTGAGAGCGGGGCCGAGGCGCGGGGCCATTTGGCAGCGCTGGCGCGGGGACGCGGGGTGTGCGGGCGATGGGCACCCTGCTCGTCACCCCGCCCAGGGACGCCTCTGCTAGTTACGTGTTCCATGAGAGTGTATTCCTGAACTCAGGTTAACACGAGTATCGATGACTGGAAGACCACCAGGTGGAAGGAGATCAATGTCGAGCAGATGGATATTGACTGTAAGAAATTTGCTAAAGACATTCGGAGCCTGGATAAGGAGATGAGAAGCTGGGATGCGTACACGGGGCTGGACAACAGTGTGAAGAACATGATAACGTCCCTGCGCGCCGTGAACGAGCTGCAGAACCCGGCCATCAGGGACCGGCACTGGCAGGAGCTCATGAAGGCAACCAAGGTGCTCCCGCCCCCCCGGCTCCCGCCCCCCCTGGCTCCCACCCCTGAGCCAAGACGCTCCCAGATTTGCATGCAGGGGGGAAGCGCACAGTCCGCTTTAAAAGCTGGCCATACACAAATACCTGTGCGGGGTCTTTAAACGTGGGTGTTAATGACTTGTTTGGCTCAGCCGAGGGGGGTCCCTGCCCTGACGGTGCCAGTTCTGCTGCAGGTGAACTTCACCATGTCCGAGGACACAACCCTCGCGGAACTGCTGCAGCTGAACCTGCACAAGTTTGAGGATGAAGTTTCTGGCATCGTGGACAAAGCCATAAAAGAGTCAGGAATGGAGAAGGTAAGTGGGGCTCAGTTTCTACCCTGCTGTGCTGAGAGCCCTGCTCCACCACAGCTCTGCGGCTGCTGCTGCTCGTGTTCCCGCTCCGGGGCCGCCGGGGAGCCCGTGCCCCGGAGGAGACGTCCCTCCCGCCTTTCTCGGGAGCTGGGACTGGGCACCGTGGAGTCCAGCTCATTCCTCACACCCGCCTGCAGGTGCTCAACAGCCTGGACACCACGTGGGCAGCGATGGAGTTCGAGCACGAGACCCACGCCAGGACCGGCATCGTGCTGCTCAAGTCAAACGAGGAGATGATCGAGACGCTGGAGGACCACCAGACGCAGCTGCAGAACATGATGACCTCCAAGTACCTGGCCTTCTTCCTTCAGGAGGTGTCGAGCTGGCAGCAGAAGCTGTCGACCACTGACTCCGTTATCAACATCTGGTTTGAGTTGCAGAGGACGTGGAGTCACCTGGAAAGCATCTTCGTTGGCTCTGAGGACATCCGCAGCCAGCTGCCCGAGGAGTCGAAGCTTTTTGATACCATTGATGAGGAATTCAAAGTGCGAAGCCGTCACCCCCGCGGCCCCGGGAGCTCACGGCCGGTTCGGGTAGAGCCGAAGCATTTTTCCTCTTGCAGGTAATAATGGCCGATGCGGTAAAAACTCCCAAAGTGATCGAAGCCACAAACAAGCCCGGTCTCTACGACAAGCTGGAGGAGCTGCAGAAAAGGTGAGGTTCAAGTTGTCCTGGCGACACTTCCACTGCTGCTCTGGGGCCGAGAGGAGCGTTTGATTTCTCCAAAGTTACATTGATCTCAAAATGACAAGGAGATGGCAAAGAGTAAAAGCTAACACGCAGGGGGTTGACGGAGGCGTTCTCTTTGGTTTCGGTCAGGCTGGCGGTCTGTGAGAAGGCTTTGGCTGAATACCTGGAGACCAAGAGGCTGGCTTTCCCCAGATTCTACTTTGTTTCCTCTGCAGACCTGCTTGACATTTTATCTAACGGGACTGAGCCAGTAGAGGTAAGAGCTGTGTGTGGAGCACGGGGGCCAGTCCTGTGGCTCTTGCGGGCTTGTTCAAGCAGTTTTAAAATGTTTCTCATGCTGTGGGGCAGAACAGCGTCCCTGGCACTGCCCGGAGCGCCGTGCGGGGCCAACGCACCCACCCCTGCGCGGACACGGTCCCTGACCGCCGCCACTGTCCCCGACTGCTGCCACTGTCCCCAGGTGTCCCGGCATCTGTCGAAGCTGTTCGACAGTCTGGCTAAACTGAAGTTCAAGACAGGTGCGGACAAAAAGCCGCTGAAGGTCGCCCTGGGGATGTTCAGCGGTGACGAGGAGTACGTGCCCTTCGACGCGGACTGTGACCTGTCTGGCCAGGTCAGCCGGGCCCGCACAGGGGCAGGGTCGGACGGGGAGGAACCTTGTGCTTGTTGTGCACTAACAGCCTGACAGGGGTTTAAAATGCAATCGCGAAGGCTTGCAGCCAAATCCAAACAACTAAAACCAAACCCACACACTGTACAAACAGGCTCTGCCTCACAGGTGTACAACAGCGCTGGTGCAGTACCAGGGTCACAAACCCCTCCAGCCCCGCAGCCTCTGGGCTCCATCACCCTCAGCCTGGGCTCCGCACCCATGGGGTCCCCGCGGGGCCGAGGGCCGGGTCTGCGCGCGGCGGGTCCGTCCGGGCGGGAGCTGCCGGCTCAGCCGCGCTGCCGCGTGTCCGCAGGTGGAGGTCTGGCTGAACCGCGTCCTGGGCAGCATGCGCGCCACGCTGCGCAGCCTCATCCCCGAGGCCCTGGCCACCTACGAGGAGAAGGCGCGGGAGCAGTGGGTGTTTGACTACCCGGCACAGGTGGGAGCTGTGGCACGGGCGGGCACGCTGGCGCCTTGCGGAGCCCTCGGGGACGCTGCCTTTCCCTTTGTGGCCATGTTTTGTCCCTGTGGTTTGCTGCAGGTTGCCCTGACGTGCACCCAGATCTGGTGGACCACCGAGGTCGGCATGGCCTTCTCAAAGCTGGAGGAAGGCTACGAGAACGCCATAAAGGACTACAACAAAAAGCAGGTCGGTGTCCCTCGATCCCGCAGCCCCTCTGCCCCGACGCGGTGCGGTCCTGGCTGGGGCTCACCAGAGATGGTAAAGGATGAAGCCGTTCTCCTCCTTGTTTCTTTTGCTCCTCAGATCACCCAGCTAAACACGCTGATTTCACTGCTCATTGGCAACCTGAGTGCTGGCGACAGGATGAAGATCATGACGATCTGTACCATCGACGTCCACGCCAGGGATGTTGTGGCCAAAATGATCCTCACGAAGGTATCCATTACAGGACAAGATTGTTACTGCTTTGTGTCTTGATACTTCTGAGCATAGATTTCCGGTTATTTTATTACTTTCCAAGATTTTCAAAGTATCCCAAGTGCGTGAGGAAGCCACACGTGGGGTGTTGGGCGTGTGTGGGAGCCGGGCAGGTGACAGCACAGCTGGGGTCAGGCAACATGGGGCCGGGCCTCGTGCAAAGCCGGAGCCAGGAGCAGCCTGGCTGGTTCCTGCCGCGATGTGTGGTGCGTGGCTGTGCACCGCGGCTGCTGGGCACGAGTGGGAGGGTCCTCGCCCACCCCATCATCGCACTGGGACCTGTTTGCACACTGCCCTCCTGTCCGGAGGTGGCCAAGGGTCCCAGTGCCGGTGCGGGAGGTGGCTGTCCCGTGGGTCGGGGCGGGCGGTGCCGGTGCCAGCCTGCCCACCGCAGCCGCTGCTCCGCAGGTGGAGAGTGCCCAGGCCTTCACCTGGCAGTCCCAGCTGCGGCACCGCTGGGACGACGGCAAGAAGCACTGCTACGCCAACATCTGCGATGCACAGCTGCAGTACTCGTACGAGTACCTGGGGAACACGCCCCGGCTGGTCATCACCCCCCTGACCGATCGGTGCGCGCTTGGCTCCCACACCCCGCTGCCCACACCGGGGCCGTGCCGCGCTGCCGGCACCGCTCAGCCCCGGCATCCTCCCGCGGCAGATGCTACATCACCCTGACGCAGTCCCTGCACCTCTACATGGGAGGGGCCCCCGCCGGCCCTGCGGGCACCGGGAAAACGGAGACCACCAAGGACCTGGGCCGCGCCATAGGGACCATGGTCTATGTCTTCAACTGCTCCGAGCAGATGGACTACAAGGTGGGGAGTGGGACAGTGGCACCGCGGGGTGGTGGCCAAGATGGGGGGGACCCACTTTCGGGAGGCAGTGCTGAGCGTGCATCCCCTGTGCCCGGCGCCAATGCCCTGGAGCCGATGCCCTGGAGCCAATGCCCTGGAGCCGCAGCCCCCTGCCTGCTCAGCAGCTGGAGAGAAAACTGCGGGTCCAGGCTGTCCCGCTCACCCCCCCGTGCCCTGGGCAGCTCGTGGCCGGGGAGCCCGGGGGCTTAAACACCGCCGAGCGTTTCCCAGAGAACAGCTCACCGAAGCGAGCCGCTCCCTGTGCCCCGGCTCCCCGCCAGCCCCGGGCGCAGCCCCGTACCGCGGCACGGTGGCTGATGCCGTTCTGGTGCTTTGTCCCCAGTCCTGTGGCAACATCTACAAGGGGCTGGCTCAGACCGGAGCCTGGGGCTGCTTCGACGAGTTCAACCGCATCGCGGTGGAGGTTCTGTCCGTGATCGCCGTGCAGGTGCGTGCTCTCCGCGGGGAACCAGCTGCAGCTTGGGCTGCGTTTGGGGCCGAGCGCTCGGTGTTCCCAGTGTGTGTCCTGAACATTGGCTCAGTTCAATCTGACTCTCCAAGGGACAGCTTGCTGTCATTTCCACCTGTCATGCTGGGAGGCAGATGGAAGTGCAGCCGTCCATGGGCTTTGGGCATGTTCAGGACCTCACAGCCCAGCCCTGTCCCATCCCGGTGACCCGTCACCCCGGTGGCCCTGCCATTGCCAGGGACAGGGCGTCGCGGTGCCGGGGCAGAAGCTGAATAAATGACAGCTCTCCTGACCTGGGGTTGCCACACTGCCGTGGCTTCGGGCAGCTCTTGGTGGTATTTCCAGCACCGCCAAGGGCAGGACACCCTCTGGGCTGGGTGTCCGTGGAGGGGTGCAGGTGAGCCGGGGCACGGGCAGGGACCCGCGGGGCTGCCAGCACTGATCCCCATCCCGCCAGGTGAAGTGCATACAAGATGCAATTCGCGCCAAGAAGAAAACGTTTGATTTCCTCGGAGAGAAAATCACCCTGGTCCCGTCGGTCGGGCTGTTCATCACCATGAACCCCGGCTACGCCGGCCGGACAGAACTGCCTGAGAATTTAAAAGCTCTGTTCAGGTACCACGGGCAGCCGGGCTGGTGTGAGACCGGCGGTGGTTGCGGCGGTTACCGCCGCGTAACACCCATGAGGGTGCAGGGGTGTGAACCTCGGTCCTGCTCACCCATCGCTGCTCCGCTCCAGACCCTGCGCCATGGTCGTGCCCGACTTTGAGCTGATCTGTGAAATCATGCTTGTCGCGGAGGGATTTATGGATGCTAAACTTCTAGCAAGAAAGTTCATTACTCTGTATACACTCTGCAAAGAGCTGCTATCTAAACAGGTAATTTAGCAATGTTGCAAGGTTCTTTCGGACAAAGAGTTCATTTGAATGTCAGAGCTGAGGGACTGTAGCAGCATTGCTGGTGGCAGTGTGCCGGCTGGCGGTCTGCACCGTCCCGGTCTAGGGCTGGACAAACTCTGCCTCCACGCTGGTGCAGCAGGTGGCACGTTTCTGTCCTCCAGAAGAAATAAGTCCAAAAATGGGATGGGATGGGATGGGATGGAATAGCATAGCATAGCACAGAATAGAATAGAAGCCAGTTAAGATGAGAGCATCCAGCTATTATTGATCTCAGCAAAAGTGACTGGCAATTAAAGCACGTTCCCAGGCAGCAGGCCTGGCTGCCCCGCACCCCCCGTCTGGAGCTTGTCCTGGACATGGGCTCACTTAAGCCAGGCCTAGGGCACCACCTGGATGACCCGGTGTGGGGCAGGGGACGGGGTGTTCCTCTCCATCATTGTTTAAAGCTGTTCTCGCTCACCAAGGTGGAGTTGTGACACTTTGCTCCCTGTCGGCAGGACCACTACGACTGGGGTCTGCGAGCTATCAAGTCCGTGCTGGTGGTAGCCGGCTCCTTGAAGAGGGGGGACCCTGGCCGTGCTGAGGATCAAGTCCTGATGAGAGCTTTACGAGACTTCAACATCCCCAAGATCGTAACAGACGACTTGCCCGTTTTCATGGGGCTGATTGGAGACCTGTTCCCAGCCCTGGACGTCCCCAGGAAGAGGGATCTCAACTTCGAGAAGGTGCGAGCCCACGCACGGCCCCAGCGCCAGCAGCATCCCCGCCCCGGCAGGTCCATGCCGCACGGCTGGAGGTGGCCGGCTCAGCTCGCAGGGTTGCCGGGGCTGTGCCAGCTGCCGGCGCTCAGCACCGCTGTCCCTGCAGATCATCAAGCAGGCTGTTGTGGAGCTGAAGCTGCAGGCGGAGGAGAGCTTCGTGCTGAAGGTGGTGCAGCTGGAGGAGCTGCTGCAAGTCAGACACTCCGTCTTTGTCATTGGCAACACCGGCTGCGGCAAGTCCCAGGTAGTGGCCAAACTGTCCCCGAAGACACGGGGTCCCCTCCTGCCCCAGCCCAGAACACCCGGAGCCCCTGAGCGGCTCCGCGTCCCCGCTGCGGGCAGGGGCTGCACCGGTCCCATCTCCGCAGGTGCTGAAGTCGCTCAACAGGACGTACCAGATGATGAAGCGGAGGCCGGTCACTGTGGACCTCGACCCAAAGGCCGTGACCTGCGATGAGCTGTTCGGGGTTATTCATCCAGCCACGCGGGAGTGGAAGGACGGTGAGACACTGACACGCGTGCGGGTGGGACCTGGAACAAGCCGTCCTGCAGCAGCAGCTGCCGCGTGGGCAAATACCTTCATAAAATATCAAACTATAAACACTTTGTGCTGTGGTGGTGGAGTGGGAAGATCTTTCCTTGGGGCTTTTTACCCGACCGTGAGGGGTGAGGAACGCGTTTCGGGGAAGCGCCAGTCCTGCGCGTCCCTCAGCAAACCTGCCCTGAGCGGCAAGAGCTGCCAGGGACAAACCGCTGTGTCTCTGTGGGGCAGGCCTGTTTTCTACAGCCATGCGTGACCTGGCCAACATCACACATAAGGGGCCCAAGTGGATCATCCTTGATGGAGACATTGACCCCATGTGGATCGAGTCCCTGAACACGGTCATGGATGACAACAAGGTCGGTGCCATCACGCCCCAGGAGCTTTGCTCGCTCGTTAACTCAGGGTGATCAGCCTGCGCTCGCACCTGGGCCCAAGGATCAGGCATCCCCCGTGACGAGCTGCTTCCCCAGATCCTCACCTTGGCCAGCAACGAGCGCATTCCCCTCAACCCCACCATGCGGCTCCTCTTTGAGATCAGCCACCTGCGGACCGCCACGCCGGCCACCGTGTCCCGCGCGGGAATCCTCTACATCAACCCCGCCGACCTGGGCTGGAACCCGTGAGCCCGGGGAGGGGGCGGGCAGGGGGGGCTGGGGGAGCTGGGGGGGCAGGGGGCCTGGGCGCCGGCCCCATGCGCTCGCCTGCAGCCCTGCCCATCCCTCCCGCAGCATCGTGACCAGCTGGGTCGACACGAGGGCGGCGCAGTCCGAGAGGGCCAGTCTGACGCTCCTGTTTGACAAGTACCTGCCGGTGTGCCTGGAGAAGGTCAAGAAGGGATTTAAGACGATCACCCCGGTCCCCGAGGTGACGGTGATCCACACGGTGCTGCACCTGCTGGAGTGTCTCCTGACGCCCCAGACCGTCCCGCCGGACTCGCCCCGGGACCTCTATGAGCTCTATTTTGTGTTCGCCTGCACCTGGGCCTTCGGCGGGGCCATGTTCCAGGACCAGGTGCGCTGCCCACGCCCCGGCGGCTCCGGCCCAGGCCCACGGCCGCATCCTGGGCAAAACGCTAAAGCAACCGCTCTGGCCGGTTTCTGAGGTTTTTTGTTTGGTTCCCCGCAGCTCACGGATTACCGCCTGGAGTTCAGCAAGTGGTGGGTGAGCGAGTTTAAAACTGTCAAGTATCCTGCCCAGGGGACAATCTTTGACTATTACATTGACCCGAAAACAAGGAAATTCATGCCCTGGACTGAGAAAGTGCCAAAATTCGAACTCGATCCTGAAGTCCCTTTACAGGTATTTCCCACGGGCTCTGTGCGTGCCGCGGCTGTCACCGGGCGCCCCAGGCCGGGCAGGACCGCGCTGCAGGGGTGCGGCTGCGGTGGTTGTGCTGACCCCACGGAAACCCCAGCGAGAGCTGCGAGGTGCAGCTCTTCTCTTTCAGTTTCACATTAGCCTGTGGCTTTGTAGATCCTCACCAAAGAGCTAACTATTGCCTGAGTGCTAAAGCGTCCTTCGGAACTTCGTTTGCGCATCTCTTGAAACGCTGTCCTGAGTGGGGGGTCGTGTCAGAGGTGCCGGGGAAAGGGAGAGGTGCCGCGGTTGAATCTGGCCCATGTGCTGGCTGAACAAAACACTGGGGGCAGTTCCAGGAGCTGTGCTGTGTTGTTGTGTTTTAATAACTCATTTTTCTGACAGCTCCTATTTTTGGTCAGAAAGTCTTTAGAGTAACCAAGCACTTGAGATCTTTTTGCTTTAGAGAGGGACCAGGTTTGTTTGGAGAGAGAGCATCCTCCGTTAGAGCAGGCGGCGCTGCCGGGAACACGGGGCGTGCTGCCCCAGCTGCGCCGGCAGATCCTGGCTCTCCCTGCACGCGGCAGCTCCGGCAGCAGCCGCCGAGCTCCGGCACCAACGCGTGTTCTCCCCAGGCCTCCATGGTGCACACGGCAGAGACCACCCGCGTGCGCTACTTCATGGACCTGCTGATGGAGCAGCGGCGGCCGGTGATGCTGGTGGGGAACGCGGGGACGGGAAAGTCGGTCATGATGCGGGACAAGCTGGCAGCGCTCAGCACAGACGAGTACTTCGTGCAGTTCGTGCCCTTTAACTTCTACACCACCTCGGCCATGCTGCAGGGTAAGGCTGGCCCGGGCTGTGCCCCCGGCGCTGCCCCCCGCCCACCCGCCCTGCCCACCCGCCCCTCTCGCCGCAGCCGTCCTGGAGAAGCCCCTGGAGAAGAAATCGGGGCGGAACTACGGCCCGCCTGGCGCCCGGAGGCTCATCTACTTTGTCGACGACATGAACATGCCGGAGGTGGACAAGTACGGCACCGTGGCACCGCACACACTCATCCGGCAGCACATGGACCATGGGCACTGGTAGGTGCCCGCCCGGTGGCCCCTGCTGCGGGGGCGCGGTGACCCCTGCCCGGCAGAGCCGCACTGGCACCTGTGCCGTCCTGGCCGCGCTGCTGGTGCGGCTGAGCTGGTGGTTTCCCCTCCTGTGCATCCCAGAGCCACGGGGAGACTTTGGCAGGGAACAGGAAAACGCCCTCCCGGTGACTCCAAACCCGCCACGGCAAACAGCCCCAGCGCCACAGGGTCCCCATTCCCAGCAGGGCAGGCGGCGGGGGGCTGGTTTGGGAAGGGAGGGAGGTGACAAGTGAGTGCCGGGGGCCGCGGGGGTGTGGGGCAGCTCTGGCCATGGGGTGCGGGAAGGGCCCCAGACAGTGTCACCGGAGCAGACAGAGCTCGGCAGGGTCAGGGCGCCGCAGCCCGATGGAAGGACCCCGGCCCTGGAAAGTGTCACAGTGCCGGTCCCTGCACAGGTACGACAGGACCAAACTGACCCTGAAGGACATTCACAACTGCCAGTACGTGGCCTGCATGAACCCAACCGCAGGGTCCTTCACCATCGACCCCAGGCTACAGGTACGCAGGGCCGGGGCCGTGTTCAGCACGTCCCTTCTCCTGGGACCAGAGCCTGGAGGGGCTGGGATGGGGTGGGACAGAATGGGATGGGACTGAGATGTGGTGTGATGGGGTGGGATGGGGTGGGATGGGGTGTGATGGGGTGGGATGGGGTGTGATGGGGTGGGATGTGGTGTGATGGGGTGGGATGGGGTGTGATGGGGTGGGATGGGGTGTGATGGGGTGGGATGGGGTGTGATGGGGTGGGATGTGGTGTGATGGGGTGGGATGGGGTGTGATGGGGTGGGATGGGGTGTGATGGGGTGGGATGTGGTGTGATGGGGTGGGATGTGGTGTGATGGGGTGTGATGGGGTGGGATGGGGTGTGATGGGGTGGGATGTGGTGTGATGGGGTGTGATGGGGTGTGATGGGGTGGGGCACCTCGCGGTGCTGGCTGCCTGCATCATCCCCTGGGGGCAAAGCTCCCCCCTGAGCTTTTGCTCCTTACTGCAGCGCCATTTCTGCGTCTTCGCCGTGAGCTTCCCCGGGCAGGAGGCTCTGCTGACGGTGTACAGCACCATCCTCGCCCAGCACCTGCAGCTGCAGAAGATGCCGCCAGCTGTGCAGAAGCTGCAGCCGCAGCTGGTAGCAGCAGCACTGGGTGAGTCCCTGGAAATGGTCCAGCCAAAACCTGGGGCTTGTCCCACCTGCCCACAGTGACCAGGGAGGCCACACCAGGCTCGGGGACCCCACCGGGGCTGCTGTGGTCTCAGGGGACCTGCCTGCCCGCTCACCACGCTCCCTGCCCGCAGCTCTGCACCAGAAGGTCGCATCCATCTTCTTGCCAACAGCCATCAAGTTCCACTACATCTTCAACCTCCGCGACCTCTCCAACATCTTCCAGGTAGCAGGAGGGCTGGTTCCTCTAAAACATTCTCATCCCTTTCTCTCCTCCGTCACACATCCTGCAGCGCACCGTGTCCCTGCACATTACCACGGCCTCTTCCCAAAGCCAACCTTTAAACCCGGCTCTGAGCCGCAGTAAAGGAAACTCCCAAGGCTGAGGAGTTTGGTGTTTGGCAGGGCCTGCTGTTCTCCACCCCCGAGTGCCTGAAAGCTCCCGTGGACTTGGTGCGCCTCTGGCTCCACGAAGCCGAGAGGGTGTACGGGGACAAGCTCGTCGATGAAAAGGATCAAACCATCTTTGGGAGGACACTGGTGGACACCTGCCAGAAGTTCTTTGGTGTAAGTTGTGCTGGAAAATGAGGGAGTGCCCCACGGTGGTGGTGCTGCACTGCCCCCCAGCTGAGCCCCCAGCTGAGCGCCACATCTGGCTCTGCCTCTCCCAGGAACTCGGTGAAGAGCTGGTGTTCGCCAAGCCCAACATCTACTTCCACTTCGCCCAGGGCCTGGGCGATCCCAAGTACCTGCCGGTGCCGAGCTGGCCGGCGCTGAACAAGCTGCTGGGGGAGGCCCTGGATGGCTACAACGAGGTGAACGCGGCCATGAGCCTGGTGAGCGCCGCGGCCCCAACCGCCGCAACACCAGTTCCTTGGGTTTGTACCTCGTGGGGCATTTGCTGCTTCTCCTGCCGTGATTCAGGTTGTCAAACCTCCCCTCCTGTTTTCTCCAGGTGCTCTTTGAAGACGCGGTGTCTCATATTTGCAGAATTAGTCGAATCTTAGAGTCCCCCCAGGGCAACGCGCTGCTGGTGGGGGTGGGAGGCAGCGGGAAGCAGAGCCTGGCGCGGCTGGCAGCGTTCATCAGCAACCTGAACGTGTTCCAGATTACGCTGAGGAAAGGCTACAGCATCCCAGACCTGAAGGTGAGCGCGGCCTCGCCACGGCCCCGGCGGCACGGCACGTGGGAGCGCGGGCTCCGCTCCGCTCGCTGCGTCTGTGCCCCGTGCGATGCGCTCAGACGTGTTTTCTGACCCCCGAGTCCTGCCCCGCGGGGCCCCGGGCGGAGCCGAACCCGGCACGTGGGGACCAGCTCAGCGTGACGGCTCCTCTGTCCCATCCAGCTGGACCTCGCCGCCCAGTACGTCAAGGCGGCCGTGAAGAACCTCCCCACTGTGTTCCTGATGACGGACTCCCAGGTTGCTGAAGAATCGTTCCTGGTCCTCATCAACGATTTCCTGGCGTCTGGGGAGGTGCCAGGGCTCTTTCAGGATGATGAGGTGGAAGAAATTATCAGTGCCATGAGGACCACAGTGAAGTTACTTGGATTGCCAGATACAAGGGAAAACTGCTGGAAACTATTTATAGACAAAGTCAGGCGTCAGTTAAAGGTGGGTGCTCACCCAGGAGGGGTTTTGTCAGCACTCCTGGCCTCTCCCCTCCAAAGCCTGTCTGCAGACAGGACACACACCGTGGCTTCCCTGCGCGGTGACGTGTGACGCTCTGGCCCAGGTCATCCTCTGCTTCTCCCCCGTGGGCTCCACGCTGCGGGTGCGGGCGCGGCGGTTCCCTGCCGTGGTCAACTGCACGGCCATCGACTGGTTCCACGAGTGGCCGGAGGACGCACTGGTGTCCGTCAGCAGCCGCTTCCTGGAGGAAACGGGGGACATCGAGGTGAGTGGGGCCCAGGGTGCTGGCTGCCACCCCGTGTCCAGCCCCGTCTGGGGAGCCGGGGGCACCGGCTGCTCTGGGTCAACCTGCAGCTCTGCTGCTCCCCGGGGCCACGTGCCGGGGTTGGGGGCGGCTCTGGTGTCACAGCCTGCAGCCCCGCGCTGGGGACAAACCCGTCCTCATCGCCCCTTTGTCCTTAAGACACCACCACAAATAATGAGCTGGAAGCATCAGCTTTGCCGCAGTGCAGCCCGGGTTAACCTGAGGGATTAGGGCCGGGAGAACCAGAGCTGGGCTTAAGAGCCGGCATCTCTGGTGCCATGGTCAGCCACGTTCTCCAGCGCACCCTGTGCTGTTCAATGAAAAGCGGCATTTACCCCCCGGCCCTGTGGGTAGATGCGGAACCAGTGCTGTGACGGGTTTGGTTCTGCACCGGCGCCGCGGCTCACGGTCTGTTCCTGGTGCAGCCCGAGGTCAAGGTCTCCATCAGCCGGTTCATGGCCCACGTCCACACCAGCGTGAAGGAGATGTCGAAGAGGTACCTGTCCACAGAGAGACGCTACAACTACACCACACCTAAGACCTTCCTGGAGCAGATAAAGCTCTACCAAAACCTGCTGTCGAAAAAACGCAGCGAGCTCACTGCCAAGATCGAGAGGCTGGAGAAGGGGCTGATGAAGCTGCAGAGCACAACGTCGCAGGTACCTGCCCACAGTGTCACTTGTGCACCGCGCCAGCAGCGGGTCCCGGGGGGCTGACAGGAGGCGCGTCCCCGAGGACAGTCGCGGTGGCCGGGACGTCCCCGAGCCACTGCTGTGAGGCCCACCGGGCTCGTTAGGATCAGCCCTCTCACCTGCTCCATTTCGCCCCCATCGAGGTGGATGACCTGAAGGCCAAGCTGGCAATCCAGGAGATAGAGCTGAAGCAGAAGAACGAGGATGCAGATAAACTGATCCATGTGGTGGGCGTCGAGACGCAGAAGGTCAGCAAGGAGAAAGCCATCGCTGACGAGGAGGAGCTGAAGGTCCAGGCCATCAACACGGTGTGTGATGCTGAGCCGGCGCCCAGCACCGGGGCCCAACGCGGGACAGGGCAGCACGAGCTCCATCAGCTCCGGCCACTCACCCCGTCCCATCCCCGTGTCCCATCCCCGCGTCTCCCCAGGTGGTGACCGAGAAGCAGCGAGCGTGCGAGACCGACCTGGCCAAGGCGGAGCCGGCGCTGGTGGCTGCCCAGGAGGCCCTCGACACCCTCAACAAGGTGGGCGACCCCTGGGCAGGAGGCAGGTCCCTGGCTGGTGCTGGTCGTGCTCAGCATCCCCGTGGTCCCTTCCTAGAACAACCTGACGGAGCTGAAGTCCTTTGGGTCCCCGCCCCAAGCCGTGGTGAACGTGACGGCGGCTGTGATGGTGCTGACGGCTCCCAACGGCAAGATACCGAAGGACAAGAGCTGGAAGGCAGCAAAAGTTATGATGGGAAAAGTAGACGCTTTCCTTGATGCCTTAAAGAAGTTTGACAAGGAGCACATCCCCGAGCCCTGTCTGAAGGCGTTTCAGTGAGTCCACGGTGGCTCCATGGGGCTGCCCGTGCTGGGGGCTGGGGGAGACCCTGCCCGGCGCAGGGGGCTCGAGGGCAGCACTGGGGCAGCGCTGGCAGCCCGGGCCCGCGGGGAGCAGGACGGGGCCGCCAGCAGCCGTGGCGCGGTGCCGCAGCACAGCGTGTTTCCCGCCCCAGGCCCTACCAGGCCGACCCCAGTTTCGATCCAGAGTTCATCATGTCCAAGTCGACGGCCGCCGCGGGCCTGTGCTCCTGGTGCCTGAACATCGTCCGGTTCTACGAGGTGTACTGCGAGGTGGAGCCCAAGCGGCTGGCGCTGGCCGAGGCCAACGCCGAGCTGGCCGAGGCACAAGAGAAACTCGCTCGCATTAAAAAGAAAATTGCGGTAAGTGCGTGTCCCCCGCAGCCCCGGCCAGGGTGGCGGCCGCGGCCAGACGCTGCTCGCCTCGGCTGGCACAGCCTTCGCTGGCGCCCGCTGCAACCTCCATCGGCCGCCAGCGATTCAGCTGTGGGTCATGGCCAAAAATGAGCGAGAAAGTTGCTATAACTCGTGTAGGCTGGTGCCCAGGTGCGGGAGCTGCTGCAGAGCTCCCTCCAAGCCTGGCGGCCCAGCGCGGCGGCGCCGGTGCGGCAGGTAACCGTGCATGTGTTCTTTCGAAGGACCTAAATGCCAACCTGGCGGCACTCACGGCGGATTTTCAGAAAGCTACGGCTGAAAAACTCAAATGTCAGCAGGAGGCTGATGCGACCAACAGAGTCATCACGCTGGCAAACAGGTACCGCACAGAGCGGCGTGAATCCCCGCGGCACCGCATGAGCACTGGTGGCACCGCAACAGCCGCCATCTCTGACCCCCAGGCTCATCGGGGGGCTGGCATCTGAAAACGTCCGCTGGGCCGAGTCGGTGGAGATGCTCAGGCAGCAGGAGAACACGGTGTGCGGGGACGTGCTGCTGGTCTCCGCCTTCGTGTCCTATGTTGGCTACTTCACCAAGAAGTACCGGACGGAGCTGCTGGAGAAGGACTGGGTCCCCTTCCTCGGGGAGCTGGCGGTGAGTGGCCGGGGTTGCCCGGGCTCCTTCCCCTTCGGCCGCGGCAACGAGGGGGTTCAAACCCCGCTGGTGGGGCCCCCGCTGCTCACAGCCAGGCACCCAACACCCCCCAGGTGCCCATCCCCACCACGCCGGAGCTGGACCCCCTCACCCTCCTCACCGACGCTGCTGACGTGGCCACCTGGAGCAACCAGGGGCTGCCCAGCGACCGCACATCCATCGAGAACGCCACCATCCTCTGCAACACCGAGCGGTGGCCCCTGGTCGTGGACGCCCAGCTCCAGGGCATCAAGTGGATCAAGAACAAATACGGGGAGGACCTGCGGGCCATCCGCCTGGGCCAGCGCAGGTGGGCAGCGCGCGGGGCTGCGGGCTCGGGCTGGACCCGGCGGTGCGGGGACACGGGCTCTGCAGGACGGGGCGGCCGTGGCCCCGCAGTGCCGGGGCAGCCGCGCTGCAGGGACACCCCGGCGGGGGCTCCGCGGGGTCCCAGGGCCGCAGCGGCCGGGCACACGCTCGCCCCGCGCCACATCTCCCCCCTGGGCCGCAGCTACCTGGACGCCATCGAGCGGGCGGTTGCCGAGGGACAGACGCTGCTGATCGAGGATGTGGGAGAGACGATGGAGCCCGTGCTGGATCACCTGCTGGGCAGGAACACCATCAAGAAGGGCAGGTCAGCACCCCCTGTTCTCTGGTGCTGAGGAGCTTCACCTGCTCTGAGCAGCCACTGCCGCCCCCTATAATGTCTGTTTATGTCCCTTTGCACCTGTGATGAGTCACTGCCAAGTGTACAGAAATCAATTTGTTTAATTAACTGAACAGATACATTAAGATAGGAGATAAAGAAGTGGAGTATCACCCACGCTTCCGCCTGATTCTGCACACTAAGTATTTCAACCCTCACTACAAGCCAGAGGTGCAGGCTCAGTGCACCCTGATCAACTTCTTGGTGACGCGGGAGGGACTGGAGGACCAGCTCCTGGCGGCCGTGGTGGCCAAAGAGCGGCCGGACCTGGAGACCCTGAAGGTAGGAGCCCGGCTGGGGGCAGCGCAGAACGACCCCCGTCCCTGCACCCGCTGCCGCTCAGCCGGAGCCCAGGTGTCCGCGGCGGCCGCGGGGACTCGGGCTCGTGCTTTGCCCCGTGGGTGACGGCCCGAGCCGTGTCCCCTCCTCTGGCATCGGAGCTCTGTCACAGCACGAGAACCTCAGCTCACAGGCACCTCGGTGCGTTGTCTGGGGCTGCACGTAAGGGGAGAACGTTTGACTAAGGGAAGATAAAGCCGGCAGCAGGGCTGACGCTGCGGTCTGGTGCGTGGTGCCAGGGCATGGCGACTGCTGCCAGCGTCACCGCGGTCTCGTGAGTGACACGTGTCTCTCTGGGGCCCTGGTGCTGTAGGCAAACCTCACCAAGAGCCAGAACGAGTTCAAGATCAAGCTGAAGGAGCTGGAGGACTCCCTGCTGGCCCGGCTGTCTGCCGCCGGCGGGGAGTTCCTGGAGGACACGGCGCTGGTGGAGAACCTGGAAACAACGAAGCGCACGGCCATAGAAATCGAGGAAAAGGTAAGCGGGCTGGGTGCCGTGCACCACCGGGCAGCGGGAGGCCGGGTGCTGCTTCGGCACGTGGGAGGAGGCTGCCGAGCACCCACCCTCGTGCGTGCCAAAAGGTGAAGGAAGCCAAAGTCACCGAAGTGCAAATCAACGTCGCTAGAGAAAACTACAGGCCAGCGGCAGAGCGAGCGTCCCTGCTGTACTTCATCCTGAGCGACCTCAACAAGATCAACCCCATCTACCAGTTCTCGCTCAAGGTAACGGGAGCCAGGAGGGAGCTGGTTTGTGTGGGCAGGACGGGTCTGGGGAGCGCAGGGATTTGCTGCTGAGCACCAATGCTGCCGGCAGAGCCCCCAGCAGCAGGTGCTGAGCTTCCCCCGGCTCCCCGCAGGCGTTCAGCGCAGTGTTTGAGAAAGCCATCCAGCACTCGGCCCCCAGCGACGACATCCAGCAGAGGGTGATCAACCTGACGGACGAGATCACCTACTCGGTCTACACGTACACCGCACGGGGACTCTTCGAGGCAGACAAACTCATCTTCCTGGCCCAGGTCACCTTCCAGGTAATAGCTGCCCATGTTTGCGGCTGCTGTTGTTCAATACTGAGTGTGAGTTTATGCTGGTTTAGGTTGTTCTCTCACTCCTGTGCTGCTGGTGCTCGGTAGCCCCTCGCGCAGCACCCGCGTGTGCCGGGGCAGCCGTGACGCTGCACTCGCCTCGCCAGGTCCTGACACTCAAGAAAGAAGTGAACCCGGTGGAGCTGGACTTCCTCCTGCGCTTCCCCTGCAAGGCTGGCGTCACGTCCCCCGTGGATTTCCTGCAGCACCAGGGCTGGGGCGGCATCAAGGTTGGTCCTTGTGGTCACCCACGGCACCGGGGCGAGGCCAGCGCGGCCCCCGGTGTGCACGGGGACCCCCAGCCCGCGGGTCCCTCCAGGGGTGACTCACCCCTTTCTGTGGGACCTGAAGGTGCTCTCGGAAATGGAAGAGTTCAGGAACTTGGACAACGACATCGAGGGCTCAGCAAAGCGATGGAAGAAGTTTGTGGAGTCCGAGGTGCCGGAGAAGGAGGTGTTCCCCAAGGAGTGGAAGAGCAAGACGGCCCTGCAGAAGCTGTGCATGCTGCGCTGCATGCGGCCCGACAGGATGACCTACGCCATCAGGTGCTGGCGGCGCGGGCCCTCCTGACAGACCCTGCGCGTCACCGCGTGCTCCTAACGCCACTGCGCTTTCATTTTTCCATAGGGACTTTGTGGAAGAGAAGATGGGCAGCAAGTACGTGGAAGGCAGGAGCGTTGAGCTGTTCAAGGCGTACAAGGAGAGCAGCCCCTCCACACCCCTGTTCTTCATCCTCTCCCCTGGGGTTGACCCACTGAAAGACCTGGAGGTGCTGGGTGAGCCGCTGCCCCGCGGCACCCGCGGTGCTGCCGTGAGAGCCGCGCGTTCCTGCTCACAGTACCCAGAAACGTGCCTCATGCACTTTCCTCCTCTCCCCAGGCAAAAAGCTGAACTTCACCATTGAAAATGGGAAGATCCACAACGTGTCACTGGGGCAGGGCCAGGAAGTCGTGGCAGAACGAGCCCTGGAGACGGCGGCTCTACAAGGGCACTGGGTCATCCTGCAGGTGGGTGGGGACGGGGAGACATCCCTGTGGCAACCAGGACGCACCGGGACGCAGCCCTGCCAGCCGCCAGCTCGGCTCAGGGTGTCCCCAGGGCCCCCAGCCCGTGTCCCCGTTGCACAAAGGTCCTCTCCGGGAGGTGACACTGGGGGAGTGCTGGTGGTGGCTCCGCTCCCCATCCGCCACACGGGCGTCCCCAGCCCTGCGGTGCTGCACCGGCCCCTGTGGAGCCCCAGAGCAAGGTGGGGGCGGAGGGATCCCCAGGCTGTGCTGCAAGCCCGCGGGACAGGAGGACAGGAGGGCTCCTCTTGCAGAACATCCACCTGGTGGCGCGGTGGCTGGGGAGGCTGGAGAAGCTGGTGGAGCAGTACAGCGAGGGCAGCCATGCGGATTACCGCGTGTTCATGAGCGCCGAGCCGGCCCCCACGCCCGAGGCGCACATCATCCCGCAGGGGCTGCTGGAAGATGCCATCAAAATCACCAACGAGCCGCCCACGGGCATGTTCGCCAACCTGCACAAAGCCCTCGACCTCTTCACCCAGGTACGCGCGCCGCGCTCCCCGCCGCAGTCACGTCGCGCCGGCTGCTGTGGGCCCGTGTGTCCGGCTGCCCATCCCCACGGCTCCGCTTGCATGGGCTGAGCATGTCTGGGGGTGTCACTGCAGACGGACACTGTGCCAGGAGCCCCCCAGCACGTCCTGCCGCCGTTTGTCACGATGTGATTTACGGGTGGCAGGAGCCGCCCGAGGGCCGACCCGGGGAGCTGAGTCACCAGCACCTTTCCCTGGGCTGTCAGCAGGGGGTGTGTGTGTGATTCCTACGTATTTTACAAACAAATGAGTGTAAAACCAACCAACTAGCAAATCTTAATAATGTTGTTGTTTTTTTCTTTACTAAACCTCTCAGGTCCCCTTTGCCCCCACCCGTCCGTTTCCTCCAACGGAGGGAGCCGAGCGCAACATTCACTCCTTCACTTGCCAGGTCTCTCGTTTTTCCCGCTGCAGGACACGCTGGAGATGAGCACCAAGGAAATGGAGTTCAAATGCATCCTGTTTGCGCTCTGTTACTTCCACGCGGTGGTGGCCGAGCGGCGCAAGTTCGGCACTCAGGGCTGGAACAGACCTTACCCCTTCAACAACGGCGACCTGACCATTTCCATCAACGTCCTCTACAACTACCTGGAGGCCAACCCCACGGTAGGGACCGCACCTCGGCCCAACATACGTTATGACAATCAACCTTCTTTAAATTATTTTCCACCTAAAGGCGAAGCCTGTCCTGAGAAGGAAGGTGCAGCGAGCGGGGCTGGGGCCGCAGCGCTGATCTGAATGAAGATGGGATGGCAGGCCCAGGGTCCCCATCTTGCTCCTCTCACTGTCACCGAGCCCCTGCGGCTCCAGGGTCTGGCACCCCCCTGGACGCTGGGCGGGCTCCCCTGGTGCCGTCACTCTGGCCCCACAGCCGCCCCACGTGAGCTCCCCTTGCAGGTGCCATGGGACGATCTCCGGTACCTCTTTGGGGAGATCATGTACGGGGGACACATCACCGACGACTGGGACCGGCGGCTGTGCCGGACATACCTGAGCGAGTACGTGCAGCCGGAGATGCTGGACGGGGAGGTTCACTTGGCTCCGGGGTTTCTGATCCCTCCCAGCCTGGACTACAAGGTAAGGAAGATTAACTGCAATTTGGCGTGGGAAACCACTGCCCTGGGTAAATGCGCACTGGCCAGAGCTCCCTCGCTAACCGAGGGGGAATGTAGGGAGAAAAGTTTCAATCTCATGCAAACACACAGAATCGCTGCAAAAATAATTCCTGTGGCCGGAGCGGTAAGGGAAAAACTTAGGCAAGATGTGAGTCAAAACCGTGTTGGATGCGCGAGGGCGGCCGGCGGTGAGGCGGCACCACCGCGAGCGCCGACGTTCACGTGTTTGTGTGCACACCTGCTGCCCCCACCGCAGGGTTACCACCAGTACATCGACGAGAACCTGCCCCCCGAGAGCCCCTACCTGTACGGGCTGCACCCCAACGCCGAGATCGGCTTCCTGACCCTCACCTCGGAGCAGCTCTTCCGCACCGTGCTGGAGATGCAGCCCAAGGAGTCGGACGCTGCGGGCGGCTCGGGCGTCTCCCGCGAGGAAAAGGCGAGTGAGGGGTCACAGCACAGTGACAATTTAGAGGCCGGGGGGCCGGGGAGTGACCCGTAAGAACTGGTTCTGATCAGTGCAAGGCAGCGGAGACGCGGCTCTGGCCCAGCTGGAACCTGCTCAGTCATCACCATTCATCTGACTCCCTGATCTCACACTTGGATCTCACAGCCTCTGTGACTCCAGCTCTTACCTTCTTGGCTACTGAAAAAGAGCTGCAGCTTTTTAAGATCCAAGAGCAGTTAGTGAAAGAACAGAGTATTAGCAAGAGAGGAGGAAGGGCAGGAGAACGTGAAGGCAGAGGAAAAAAATCTTAGGGAGCAGCTCTGTTCAGGTAGGAGCAGCGCGGTGGTGTGTTGTTCACAGGTGCAGGCGGTCCTGGAGGAGATCCTTGAGAAGCTGCCGGAGCCGTTCAATATGATGGAGATCATGGCGAAAGCGGAGGAGAAGACCCCGTTTGTTGTCGTCGCCTTCCAGGAATGTGAGCGGATGAACATCCTGACCCAGGAGATCCGGCGCTCGCTGAAGGAGCTGAACCTGGGGCTGAAGGTGCGCGCGGGGGCAGCGTCTCCCTCCCAAACCATCTCCGCGCCCCGCGGGGCTGTCGCCGGGTCCCGCCCCCCCAGCCCCCCCCAGCAGACCAACCCCTGCAGCAGCCCCTCTCTCTGCCAGGGCGAGCTGACGATCACGGCGGACATGGAGGAGCTGGCGACCGCGCTGTTCTACGACAGCATCCCCGAGTCCTGGACGCGCTACGCGTACCCCTCGCTGCTCAGCCTGGGCGCCTGGTACGCGGACCTGCTGCTGCGCATCCGGGTGAGTTAACACTGGGTAACTGGTTTATTTCTCAATAGTAATTTAAACAGTTGGAAGTACCTGAAAGGGCCCGTTACCCCAAGAACAAGAGCAGAAGTTTGAACAGGGTTCACCACCAGAGGGTATCACTGTTGCAAAAGAGCACGAGCTAACCCCACCATAGCTTTATGTCTCAAAAGTTAACAAACCCATCTACCTGAAGTGCAGCTTTGTTGAAAAAAAAGTAACAGCAGTACTGACTGCACTCCCAATTACCAGCTGAAGGTCCATTGCTGCAGTGGACTCTTGCATTTAACCACCACAAACCGCCCCCATCCCCCTCTCCTGCTGGAAGGCCACCCGGCGCTCGTGCTGGGCACAGGACACGTCGGCTGTCACCCCGCGTCCGACGCAGCGTGCCGCTGCGGCGAGCCCGGGCACCTGAGCGCCTGTGCTGCTTCTGCCTTCCAGGAACTGGACGTCTGGACGACGGACTTTGTGCTGCCGGCGACGGTGTGGCTGGCGGGGTTCTTCAACCCGCAGTCCTTCCTCACCGCCATCATGCAGTCCATGGCCCGCAAGAACGAGTGGCCGCTGGACAAGATGTGTCTGACTGTGGACGTGACCAAGAAATACCGCGAGGAGATAACAGCTCCCCCCCGAGAAGGCTCCTTTGTGCATGGATTGTTCATGGAAGGTAAAAACGGCAGCTTTTACGAGACGTTTCAGATGGAGAATGCCCAGCCTTGGGAATTCTTGCAGGCTCAGCTGAACTTGTACAGCTCCTGCGAAAGCTGGGGGCAGCGGGGCCGCTGTTGGGGTGGAATTCACCGGTACTGCCAGGCCACGCCGGCTGAGGGCAGCACCGCCGCCTCGCAAACAGCTTCACAAACCAGAGCCTGCCTCTTGGCAATTGGACCTGCGCAGTTCTAGTGAATGAATACACTGCACTCCTATTTGATGTGTGAGTAGACAAGTCAGGAAACTCAGAACCTAAACTAGCGATGGTAAAAGCTGTAGGGGGCAGAGCGTGGGCAGGGAGGAGCGGGACAGGAGGGACTGAGACATCCCACACAGGGTAAGGCAAAACGCATCCATGAGTCACAGTGAGATGACAGACCGTGTTACCCTAAGGGCTCCGCAGCCCCAGCCCCATGGTTTGGTGACGTTGCAGGCGCTCGCTGGGACGTCCCCTCCGGTGCCATCGCAGACGCTCGGCTGAAGGAGCTGACGCCCGTGATGCCCGTCATCTTCATCAGAGCCATCCCCGTGGACCGCCTGGACACCAAGAACACCTACGAGTGTCCTGTCTACAAGACGCGGATGCGAGGTCCCACCTACGTCTGGACCTTCAACCTGAAGACAAAAGAGAAAGCCGCTAAGTGGATCCTGGCCGGGGTGGCTCTGCTCCTGCAGAGCTGAACCTGGACTACGGACAACCGCAAAAGCCTCAAAGCTGTGTAAGTTCAGACTAAGTTTGATTATACCAGTACTATTTTAGCGAAGTATCAATAAAAGCATTTCTGGAACTGCAGTCAGGTGGAGATAACTCTCGGAGTTCATGAGTTTCTCATGCCAGACACTGGTTTTCAAGCGCTGGTTTCTGACAAGGCGCTGGGTGAGAGCCAGGCCAGCGAAGGAAGGCGAAGGAACAGTCACACGTGGCTGCCGGGCTCGCTGCCTCGCGCTCCGCCTGCGCGGCCGTGTGCTGGGCTGCTCGGGGCCTGTGCCGCCCTGTTCCTGCTGGACACGGACACGGGGCTGTCACGGGGACGCGGGGCTGTCACACGGACAGGGGGCTGTCATGGGGACACGGGGCTGTCATGGGGACATGGGGCTGTCACGGGGACACGGCCCCGCTCTGCCCCGTGTTGCACAGCTGCAAACACAGCACTCAAGTATGGTTCTGTTTCTAGGTTACAGAATCCACATACCGTTTCTTTCACAACAAATAATTGGTATCAGCTGTAACACCTATTAGCATGATTAGATCTGCTCTGGCCACCAGACCAAAGCCAATGCTTGTCCATTTAGCATAAAATAATGAGCTAAAATCCCAGCCCATTAACTCTCTGAACACCCAGTTCTAAAGCACAGCCGCACAACACTGCCCTCCCAGCCGTGGTAAGAAAAGCCACGAGCGCAGGCAAGTGGAGCTGCTGGTTTCTTTATAAAGTAGCATCTAGAATAAATGAGCATTTAGGATAAATTGCCCGCGCTGCGCTCCAACGGCCAACCGCAGGGACCGCGAGCGCACAGAACGCGTGAGCAGCTCCCGCGGCTCCTCGGGGCCCAGGGAAAACAGCAAAACAGCTGCCCCTGTGTACCAACATCTGCAAGGTTAAACAAGACCAAACATTGCAACTGTTCCAATGGTTTCTATCAGCTGGTGAAGATAAACACAGTCCCTTGTCACAACACCCTGAAGGGGACATTTTAGAAACAGAAGGTTTGTGTCTGTGCATGGGAAATACCCTTGTATGGGTTCTCCTTCCTCGGCCCTTCCAGAAACTCCAGCAGCTGAAACGCAACACAGACCTTGAGCAACGATTCCAGTCAGCGGCAAGAGCCCCCGGAGGAAAGAGCCTGTTTATAACCACGTCATCTGCGTTTCCACCAGCCAGCTCTTCCACATCACAAAGAGCACTGCGCCCATTCACTGCAGTCAGTGCGACACAAATGCCCCCTAAGAATGGCAGAAAACTCACCCAAAGCAGCAACTTTTCTTCTTTCAAAAGAAATTCTTGATCAGAGGTGTCACCAGCTTCACCCACAGCTTCACATAACGATTTGGCTGCTCAAATGTTGCTGACGAGACCACCCCTGAGCAGAGGTAAAGCTGCTCCTGCTCCTGCACAGGGGAGGAAACACCATCTCAGTAAACCCCAAGTGTTACATTATATTTAGAATTATACGAATTATAGAGAGAGAGTCACTTTAGAAAAGAGAATTCGCATACAAACGTGGCCGTGGCCCTGCCGAGGGACGCACCGTTTCCCCAGCAGCCTGAACACGAGTCTCAATCCATCACCGAGCGAGCGGGGTCTGTCCTGCACCCGCGCCACGGCACCGCGGGGACCGGCCACCCGCAATTTCAGCGCCCCAGGGAGCAGAGCGGGAGGCTTTGTCCCCCTGCGCCGCAGCTGCGAGAGCTGAGCCTGCTTCAGGAAAATCCTGAATCCCTCGCTGTCATTGCCAGCAAAGGAAACCTGACCGCAGCCTCCAGAGCGCGGCTTACGCAGCTCTTTCTAGACACGGCCCAGGCGCTGTGTTTCCAAATGAATACGCAGTCATGATTTCAAGTAAATTACCAGAAACACTCAGGCTCCTCCAGCGTGTGCACAGCGCTGCCCGGGGAGGAAATGAACCGTCACCGTGATGACACCCGCCCGCCCTGCACGTGAGAGCAGCTGTTTGACCAGAGCTGAGGGGATTTCTTATCACCGCCAGCCAGGTTCCCAGATTTGCAGGCAAACAAGGAGCAGACCATCTACCGTAAGTCTGCTCGTAACGTGGTTTTCATTAGCTAAGCCACCGCAAACAACAGAAAACACTCCGCGCTGTTCAAACTCAGGGTGAACAGGGAAGCAGGAACCAAGCGTTGGAAAGTAACACCAGAAAGAGGCATCAACAACAGAGGGAATACATTTGTGTGCCCGACCAGTCTAATTCCAGACGCCCCAACGCCCCCAGCGCCGTGGCCAGCGCGGCTGCGCAGACCGAGCCCGGGGACCGAGCCGGCTCGGGTCACAGACACGCGGCTCCAGCTCCTCCCCAGACCCCATCGCAGGGAACCGAGCGCTGCACAGGCACGGCGACCCCACGGCAGCGCCAGTGACGGACCAAGCCTTCCCAACACAGACCGCGGAACAGCCAACAAGCAGCCCGTCTCAACATCAGCTTCCAGAAACGGGGCTGGTTCCCGGCGCTCCAGCGCAGAGCAGCGCAGCGCTGCTTGAGAAAACGCCTTTGTCATGTTTCATTGATCCGCCCCTTCCATTAGAAACAAGTCGAGGCAAGATATGAATTGAAATATTCAAGCGACTCTTCCAGTAATAGAATTGGTTCTGATTAGATACACTGTGACTCATCCTGTGGAACAGCCCTGATGCAACAGGGCAATTCCCATTGATCTCGGAGAGGAGCTGCCTCCCCGCGCCAGGACTGGCCCTAATGGAACACGCTCTGAGATCCCCAAGTCCCACACGGAGGCACCAAAAAATCTGCTTTGCATCAGAGAAAACATGAGAAATGACTTGGGACAACGTCAGCTCCTGCAGAGCATTCGGAGTCGAGGCAGCTGGAGAAGAGACGGGGCCTAGAGAACAGCAGAAGTGCAGCCGAGCAGAGAGGAAGAGCACCACAACACAGCAAAAACGATAAAAGCCACAAGCAAACCCAAAAACCAAACAACCCGGGACGCTGAACATTAAACCACTGAAAAATGTTTGTGTCAAGATTATACAATGTCTTATTACTATTCATGATTAAATTATGTCATGTAACTTCATCGGCAACCCAACCGGCCCAGAAATCCTCTTACTGCAGCAATGCCGCCAGGCTGCCCCGCCTTTGTTCACCTCCGCGAGCCGAAGCTGCCCGGGCACTCTGTTCCCACAGAGGAAGCCCCAGGGCCCCGAGGTCCGGCCGGGCGGCTCCCAGCGCCCGAGCTGCGCTCCGCACACAGCGCCCTGGGCAATGCCCCGACAGGGAGCCGGCAGATCCCCCCGTGGCTCAGCCCAGCGCTCCCGGTGCTCGAGCTCACCGGGGACACACGCTCCTTCCCGTCACGGCCTCTGTTTCCCAGAAACAAGCACTCGCAGCAGGCATCTCATCAATAGTCACTTAACTGACAGCTCCGTGAGGCTTCCTACGCTCACAAAGGTTTTGAATTATTGTAGCTGTAGGTTTTTATTGCACCTGCGTCATCAGCATTCCCCGTGTGACCGAGAAGCACAACACCCACATTATCCCCCATAATCAGCCACTTACCTGATGGAGCTGCTGCTGCAAAGCTTTATTTTCTGTCACTATCGCAACCTGAGCTTCCAAGTCACGATGAACAGATCGATATCCGAAATTAGGAGAGCCGATGAGCGTGAGGCAGGGAAGGTCGCTCCCTGCCAGGTACAGCCAGAGCCCTGCAGGAGGAGAAGGAAGCGTGGCAGACAAAGGAAACGAGCAGGGGAGCCTCACACCACTGCTTCTCCTCAAAGAAGTGAATTCAACACGTTAGATTACAGTGCCCGCAGTGTCAGGACACAAAGCAGACAGTCCAGCACGGCCTGTAAATCTGGGTACCCCTGCACAGCCCGCGTGTCCCGCGCTGTGCGCTCTTAGCAGGGGGGCTGCAGTGCCACCCTAGGGATGGGTTTTAGCAATGTAAACACGCTGCACGGAGGGCCCCAAAGCAATCCAGAACGAGCCACTACCATTGAGTCAGAGGTGGTTTTGCACAACAGCTTATCTCAGGAACACTGAAAGATGAACAGCTTTGCAGCCGAGGAAAACCTGCCCGGAGCAGGAGAGCACAGGGCAGCCAGGCCAGGAGCAGCCAGTCCCAGCGGCGCGGTGACCAGCCCCGCTCCAGCGACACCAGGCGCATCCCCGCTCTGACAGCGCGTCCACGTGAAACAAGACTTGTAAGAGGAGCGTGGATCGTTACACCCACTCCCTCCCCAAGAAGCAATCGAACCCCCACAGGACTCCAGCCCCGCTCCCCGCAGCAGCAACAGGGCGAGCGTGACCCGGCCGGGACGGAAGCCCACGCTGTGCCACACACGCCGCGGGGAGAACAGCGCGGGACGCCAGCGCGGAGCGGGACTGCGCCAAGGAGAGGCTGTACAGCCATTCTGTGTGTGCCTGCGCCACACTTCGCGAGGCACGAGTGCTGAGAACAGCCCTGGGCTGATCCCGACTGCGAGTCGCACAAAGGCTACAACAATGAAACCGTAGCAGAAAAACCACCTAGTCCTTAAAATAGAAGCAGGTTTCCTAACTGAGCCCCAGAGCAGTTCCAAGAACGCCTTGAGTAAGAAGCTGCCGATTCACCGCTGGTTCCTGTAACCTCCCCCCGCCCCCACAGTGCACAGCATGGTGACAGGTCCTGGTGACAGCTCCCGGGAACAGCTCCCGGTGCCGGCACTGCCCGGGCCTGGGGTAGCACCGGCTCCTCCGCAGGCTCACCCAGCGCAGGCCGCGGCGTCGGCACAGGGGCGCTGGGAGCCGCGGAAAAGCATCTGAGTGGTGCAGAGATTCAGCAGCTTGTGCCACCAAAGCGGGCGGCTGCTGGGCTGCCTGGTGCCCGGCACAGGCTGCCCGGAGCGGCCGGAGCCCTGCCCGGCTGCGAGGAACACGAGCGGCCCCCAGCCCCGGAGCTGCGACTGTGTCTGTGGCTTTAGGGCCACCTGGCAGGAACTGCTCACAGTGACTCACCTTCCCAGCAAGGGGAAGCGCAGTTTCCCGGCGCCATTCAATAGCAGTAACACAGGTTTATCTCGGGGCAAAGAGCCACCTGCCTGGCACCGGCACCCAGCACTTGCATGGGAGGGACCCCAGTGCTGTGCAGCTGTCACCGGCTGTACCTGTGTCACCCACAACAGAGGCGCAGCAGATGGGGCCGTGTGCCCCATCCCACCCCGGAAAGCCGCTGTCCCCGCAGAGGTCGCGGGTCCCGCTCCGGTGCGCGGGCTGTGCCGCGCTCTGCTGCAGCCGCGCTGGCCGGGGCCGGCACAGCCCCGCGGAATGCACCCTGCGGGAAGCTGCGCATGGGGATACAACACCTTTTAAGAGGAGCTGGAAGGGTTCACAAAACAGCAGCTGGAGTGTTTGGTGGAAATGAGCTAGACCCCACAGGAGCCCAATGCGTGTCCTTCGCCTTGGCCCAAAAAGGAAGCCCTAGCAGGCACTATTTGCTGCTGGGGACCTCACATCCTCCTCCAGGAGCCAGACTCTGTGTGCAACTGCCCTTCAGCTGTCCCCCGGGCTTCCTCCTTTTCTCCCTTCTGCCCTGTCCTCTCTCACATGGCTCCTGCAGAAGGAAACCGGGCGCATCAAACGAGAGCCAAAGGGCAGAGCGCGCCAGAGAAGGGAGCTGTGAGCTGATCTGCCAGCGCTCCACGGAGGAAACGGAAACAGCGACCACCTCCAGCTGCCCTCCTGCCAGCACCGGAGCTGCTGAACTGCAGCCCTGCATCCCGCTCTCAAAGGCAACACCGTACAGCAGGCAGAGCCCAAACACTTCCGCGAGAAGGCACAGCCCCAAAGAGGGACTGACTGCCACGTGCACTCCAGCACTTGGAAAAGCAGCCCGTGCCTTCCCAGCCCAGCCCCTGCCAAACTGCAAAATCCCCCTCAGAGTCAGCAGTGCCCAGCAAGAGGAGGAACCTGCGACCCACGGACGGCTTGAGCACGAGCTTCCCGGCAGCCGCAGCGCCCTGGCCCCGGGCAGGCGCCTCCCCCGGGCTGCCCGCTGTGGCACACGGCTTTACCGCACCAGAGCTGCTCCTCTCCCAGCAGGAGACACAACCTCCTTTGAAAGGTTTGCAGTCTCGACACGGAGGCAGCCCAGTGCCGCTCGAGTACCTTCTCCAGTCCAGAGAGGCCTCCTCGCCTGCTCTGCACACAGCTCCGCCGGTCCGGCACGGTCCTGCGGGACGCCGGGCACACGGAGCCATTCGCACAGCACCAAACCAACAGCGGGAACGGGCCGGAGCCCGGGGCTGCAGCCGTCCCGCGCTCAGTCAGACACGGGCTGCAGAGCCTGGCAACGGCCCTCAGCGCCAGCAGAGCCAGTGCCCGCCGGGGCAACCTCCAGAGCACAGCCACCGGGAGCAGGGAGCCACCGCACCAAGGGACACGGTGACACGGGCAGAGCTCACAGGAGATGCTGTGGAACACGGCAAAGATGGCTCAGCTCGGCCGAGGCCGTGCCTGACCGTGACACCAAGTCATCTTGTGGGGTGTTCCACTGGCAAACCTCTGTGTGGGAAGGCTGTCAGAATGTGGATATTTACAGAGTGTCACATGCATCAGACTTCTCAAAAAAACCCCTCAATTCAGTAACTTCCTAAGCTATTTGCATTAGTAAAATCCACTACTGAGCAATCAAATATACTACTGTGTATAAAGTAGGAGAACAGAAGAGTCCCTTCTCTGGGAAGGAACGAAAACTTAGAGACACAACCAGCAACAACCAGCCAGGGAAAATATTAATGCTTTGGTCAAGGTGGCACTGGCATTGTGAAAGTTGTACACAATCTACCAAGCAAGCAAGAATCTGGGGTCTTCTACAGAATCCCACAGTGGCAGCTTAATTATTTTTGTTTATTAACTACATTTGTTAAGCAATATTCATTTCTCAGCAACTTCCCCTCCAGCTGCCTCCGGCTCCCAGAAGGCACACGGCGCAGTTAGTCACTCTGCGCACTTTCCCGTATGCCGCGAGCAGCAGCGAGACCAACTCCTCACCACACAAGAGCTGCTGCCAAGAGAACACGGTGCCCAGGAGCCCCGGGCAGCCACCGGGAGCTGCCCCGCCGCGGCTCCCGCGCTGGGCTCCCTGACAGCACTCGCTCCGCGCTGCTGAAACCCACCAGAGGGACCAGAGAGCCTCGATCAACCGTCACTGCGGCCATAAACACATCCAGACACTTCCTCTTCTCTCACATCGAGTCTCACATCAAGAGAGCGCCTTACCACCACCCAGGGACTCTCATATCATCTCTGGGACTCTATGTGATCAGACAAGACGTGACTTTGCATGGTTGTCCCGCCTGATGCAAACCTTCCAGGTTTACGCAAGCAAGACACCCGAACCTTGGCGGAGAACTAGGGAGGCTGTCTGGAGCCCTCCCCTCGCCAGCTGCGCAATCCCCAAAGCTCTGCAAAGGCCTCCTGGGAAGCGGGCGCCTCACCTTTGGCGTGGAAAGTCCAGCCGGCCCTGCAGTACTCCTGCAGCCGGACCCTCTCCTCCTGCTGGAGGCTGCAGACCTCGCTGTAAAACTGGTGTTCAATGTAAACGTAGGCAGCAGGGATGGCCCCTGCCACCCCTTTGGCACCAAAGAAGCCGTTCACCTCCGGTGAGGCCAGCAGAATGCGGTACTCGGCCCTAGTGCCCAGGATCAGGTCCATGTAAGCTTGCGTCAGGTTGAAGTAGCCCGTGGTGAGGTATATCCTGGCATCCCGCTCGGCCTCCGTCAGCAGCGTCTCTGTGACCATCTCATCTATTTGAATGCCAAAAGGTTTCATCTGGATCAAGGGATAGATCCAGGTGTCGGGTTCTGGTTTCAGATCCCCAGAGCTCTGCTGGGATAGCGAGGAGCGGCCTTGCTGGCTGCCGTGCAAAGTCTGTGCGTGAAGGAGCTCCTGGCGCGTCCTGGCAGAGTTGATCACCTCCATGACCCTGCGATTTGCTATCTCACAGTAAGCCACCTTGTCTCCTGCAGGGAAACCACGAGAGATCACCTTTGAGACCCAGAGGCACCAGAGCTAAACACAACCTGTTCTGTAGCCAGAAAAACTACTGACAGGACACCGAGATCAGAACAAAAAGGACCTAACACAAAGACCACTCGACTTCCTTCCCTAAGTCTCAAAACCAGGTATTTTTAGCAAAGCTACATTACAGAATAAAAATATTCAGCTCTAAGAGCTGTAAGAAACTTGACTGGCAGCAGCTTGAAAAGTCCGCCAACAAATTAAAAGACCAGGGCAAAGCTAAAATGGTCACTAAGAATGACCTGGAACGTGCAGAATAAACTGCTGCCCCCGGCCTAAGCGTACATGACACGGCAGCGCAAGGCCAGGACTAAACTTCATGATGCGATCAGCCTGACAGCTCCTCTGCCCACTTCAACACTTGTTCTTGGTCTTCCTAATTCAATATTCATTTGACTCCCAGAATATACTCAACTACAAAATATTAATTACGAAAAAGAGCACTACATTCATGAAACTTGCACAATATGCACACACACAACATCTAGAATTATAGACATTAGTATCGAAAATAGAAAGAACCTATCAAGGCATTTAAGTTGTTGTTTACTGTCACAAGCAGCAGAACTATGAAGAAGCGCTGAGATAGTTACGGAGGAACTTTCAGCCCTTGCGCTCTCTGCCAGCTCAGCTGGTGACAGTCACAGTGCTGGGAACACCGGCAGATCCAGCCTCAAAACTCCAGCAATCTTGATTCTAGTAACGGATGGCACAGAAATGGGACAGCCCACGGTCTGCAATGGCCAGACACTCAGCACTTCCCAATGGACGGGGTTCGAGTCAGAGAACCCCTCCTACCTTGGTAGGGGTGCACCATCCCCTCCATCATCTGGACCGTATCATCCCGCTGCAACTGCAGAGACACGTCTCCAATCGCATCCACCAGCTCCGTGAAGAAGTCCGCAATCTCAGGGGAGTCCCGCAGCAGAACGTAGCGGTCCTGGCGGTTGGTGAAGTACAGGTCACTCAGGTTTGCGCTAGGAGAGAAAAAGAAGAGTTGAGCTCCAGAACAGAGCACAGGCACGTGATCCTGACCCCCAGCCTGGGTTACCGATCTCGCTCTGCACAGAACTGGACCAACATACAAACTGGCCATTTCCTTTTGAATCATGAGCAATCTTTCGCTTTTCCTTTCGAGAAAGACTTTCTCTTTCAAACGAGAACCTCAAGTGGAAGAGCTACGGTTGCTCCTCCACCTCAGAAGAGCATTGATATGATCACTACGGATAGACCAGCTGGCAACAGCGGAGTTCAGACAGCACTGGTAGCGTGCACACCTTGCAACAGCTCAGCTAAACGAACCCCAAGAGCCAGGACTCACCCGCTCAGGATCACGTTATCATCAAACAGATAGACCTTGATGTGCTGCAGTCCAATGGTCTCATTAAAACGCTCTGGAATCAGGAGCCTGAGAAGCCCACGCAGGTTTGGGGTGTGGAAGAGGGACACACGGACCTGCTCGGGGAACCGCTGCAGCAGTGGAACCAGCATGGTTCGAGAATTCTTCCTGCCTTGGAGACAAGGGCAGTTTCACACACAGATCATGCCAGCCAGCTGCCAGTCACAGCACGCACCGCGGCACGCATCGCGGCACGGATCAGGCCATGCACCGCGGCACGGATCAGGCCATGCACCGCGGCACGCACCGCGGCACGGATCAGGCCATGCACCGCGGCACGGATCAGGCCATGCACCGCGGCACGGATCAGGCCATGCACCGCGGCACGGATCAGGCCATGCATCGCAGCACGGATCAGGCCATGCACCGCGGCACGGATCAGGCCATGCACCGCGGCACGGATCAGGCCATGCACCGCGGCACGGATCAGGCCATGCACCGCGGCACGGATCAGGCCATGCACCGCGGCACGGATCAGGCCATGCACCGCGGCACGGATCAGGCCATGCACCGCGGCACGGATCAGGCCATGCACCGCGGCACGCATCGCGGCACCGCAGCTCCCCGCCTGGGAGCTGGTTACAGAACACCTGTCTCACCGGCTGGCACTCAATGTCTTTTCCTTTTTCTTTTTTTGTACATGACTTTCATTTGTACTGTGTCAATATTGAAAGGAACAGCCAGAACTGTAAGTTCTTTGATGAATGACACTCAGGAGCGGTCACTGAGCAGGTCTGACACCATTCAAGCTTAATCAAGCCACACCTAGCACTAGCAACAGGTGCTACTGAGAATCACCACGATGTTTTCTGGTTAAGTGTACGCTACTACTGCCAACAATTCCCACTCTCCTTTAAAAGTTAAAATGTAAGAGGATAATGGACAACGGCAAATGCACTGACAAGTACTCTAAGCAAGAAAGCACCAGTCGCACAGACCACAGTTTGGCCCTTCTTGCTCCTACCACCTATTTTGGGAAGAAAAGCTGCTCAGCTTGAAGCTTTTCTGGGAATAAGCAGTCGCTGGTACAAAAGGCCAGGTTTGAAAAGTACACGACTGTAGAACGTAGGTCCAGCCGGCCAAGACAGCCTTTCCAAAATCAGAGTTTATCCAGCCCAACAGTAAAATAAGCCTTTGAAGAAAGCCAAGCCTCACAACACCTACCCCGAGATCCCCTGGTGTAGTCGAGAAGAATGGAAACTCTGAGGCTGGACGCTCCTTCTGCTTGCAGGGATTTCTCCAGCGTTTCTTCTAAGCAATCCACCTGCAGAGAGATTTCCTGCTCGTTACAGAAAGCAAGTAAAGCTCTATAAGGAGAGTGTTCAGCAGCCAGGAGGCCGGTGGCCATGGAAGTTCCCACACCCTCGCGCGAGCCTTTCCTACTCATGCAAAACCCAGCTGGGTCAGACTTGGCATCTGTCGGACTGGCATCCTGCTCCGCCGGCCTAGGGCAACACAGGAAAGGGCGTCAGTTTTACACACGCACACTTTTCACTCCTCTAACAGCAATTAACTTTAGCAGAAAAGTCCCAACACGATTCCCAAGTCACAGATTTGCATTACCCCAGAGAAACCCCAGCAGAGTTCACAACCGACGCACAGACAGTTGTATTCCTCACTACAAGGCTGTTTGTCACATGCAAACTCCCATCTTGTGTTCGAGCCCAGCCAAAGCGGGGCACAGAGCCCTGGCGGGACTCCGTCCACCTGTACCCCGCTCTGCAATCTGCACTCTAACGTGAGGAACTGGCCAAGGTCAGGCTTCTCCCCAAAGGTTTTAGGTAATGCTTTTGTTTCTAGAGGCAAGAACAGGAAACAGAGGAGGTAAACAACATGAAGCCAAACTGACCCCTGTCTCAATGCAGCGAGCTCACACTGCATCTGAAGAGTGTGCTTGGAGGACAGAACACAGCACTATATACATACAGCTTTAATCATGTTCAAAAAAGGAGCCAGAAAAAACCATGACCCCTGATTGCAGTTCTGCACAAGCCCTTAGAACGCTGTGCTGGGAAGCTCTAACAGCTGAAGGATCCAGGCTCATTATCCCATGAAAACGGCCGGTGGTTCCGTGGCTCTGTACTACGCTTAAAACAGAAACCCCGTGCGCCCCCCCCGCCCCACATACAAGCACACAAATGCAGCCAGGAACCCTGACAAAACTCTCAAGGAGAGCAGAAAAGGTACACAAAGTGGATCCCGAAATGAAGGTTCTAAGGACGTGAGAAGCTCACGCGCACCTCCGGTACCTGCAGGAACAGGACACTTCTTGCAAAGACAGACATTCCCTTCCCACATCCCGTCTCCCAGCCCCTTCCCACACTCACCAGCTCCTGCTCCAGGAGCCCCGTCCCCAGGTACAGTGAAGCCATCACCACTCGCTGCTTGGCTGATTTTATCTGCACCTGGGAGCAGCAGAACACAAATTCAGTGTCACCCTCGGTCCCCGTGATATCCAGTGATCCAGACCGCAGAAGAGCTGCGCTTCCCGAGGAGAATCACTGCAGCCACACCACGGCATTGTGTCCCTTGCCGTGTAGAAGAAAAGGTATGAGGATAACACACTGACAGGGAAGATGGAAAACACACAGGCAGCACCACTGGCCCAAAGCTCGAGGAAGAAATCAATGCTTTCTGGAAAACCGAGGAACACGTTCCCTGCAGCTGAACGATTACAGGCGAGGGCAGCCACCAGGCAGCGGCTGCAGCACTGGACCACACCCGTACTGGGACTGCACGGTGCTGGCAAGCCCAGCTTTCATTCCACAACCGTTTTAATCCTCCGCGTCCCGTCCTGCGAACAGCTTGACACAAAACTGTGACCTCTTCACATGGCCGGGGCTGCAGCTGCTCCCCACAGGCAGACCCTGCCTCCTCAGCCCTCGTCTAGACTCAGCCGGACAAAATCTAGCACTGACAAAACCCTGTTTCAAGCACAGGCCTGGCCTAGCGACCTGCAGGTGCTCCTTCCTAACGCCTTGTCTGGGGTTCTCCAAACCACTGCAGCTCCCAGCCCCCGAAACCATTCCCACAACGTGGAACCCTCAGCTCACCTTCAAGAGTTCATAGAATTCAGCCGGGGATGAAAGCACCTTGACATGTGAGCTGGAGATCCCAAACTCTGGAACCAGGCTCCTGATCCACTGGAACCTGTGTGCCCCTTTGGGACAAAGGGAGCAGGGCGGGGCTGTGACCACCGGGACGGGAGGGGCCAGCAGCGGCGCCAGAAGGAGCCATGATGACCTGCGAAAAGAAAGATGGAGAAATTCCGTCTGATGGAGCCTTTGCTGCCCACAACCAGCCTCCAGGCAGGGAAGGAAAGAGCTGCAACCAGGGCCAACGTGTCGTAAGGATTCACAACAGCAAGAATGCTTTTTTCTTTCCATAATCCCGGCTGAATCACCAAAACCGAATCTAGAAATATAACAAGAAGGTGGGAGAACAGACCCTGACATCATGAGCTCCTTCCCTGACTGGCGGGGAGCTGGGGGAGCGACTCTGCTGTCAGAGCAGGAGCGCGGGAACCGGGCTGGAAGCTGAAGAACCCGAGGACGTGAACATCCCCGGACCAGACACCTGGCGGTGCCACCGCGGTACCAGCCGCCCTGTCCCCGGTCACTTCTGCATCGCCTTTGTCACACGCATCAGTGTGCCCACAGCCAGCAGTCTCCTTCACCGCCACCTTCGCTCTCGGCTGGGCTGAAGAGTCACTGTTTCAATTTCAGATAAAGACATTCTAAAAAGTTCCTTGGCAGAAAAATGCTTCAACCACTCAAACTTGTAAAAAAAGGAACAAAAAAAGAGACCACGATGCAGAGTGCAAGTCCTATCAAAGCAACGAAGGCACATCGCCAGAGCGACCCAGCGAGCGCGTCCCAACGGCACGAGCCGAGAACCACGGCTGGAAAGGAGGGAGCCCTGGTCACCGACGGCACTTGTGTTCTGCACAAGCACCACCAGAGGGTCAAGACTGCTCTTGCAAACTCCACGGGAACTGTAGAGACACAGCAGGAAGCTCCTTCTTTAAAAAGAAATTTCAGAACAAACTTAATTCCTTTGAAGTCACTTCGGGAAGAAACCAGCTTATTGCTAACGGTCATGCTTGGGGAGTGACAAGAAACAAACGGCATCTTGTCTGCTCTGGGGCTTCCTGCGTGTGGACCATCGGCTCACACAGAACCCCGGCAGGAGTTTGTCCACATGACAAAACCACATTTCAGCACAATTAGCAGCAGCAACTCCCATGAGATCCAGGAATCGATGAGCAAGAGACTGAACTGATCCCCAAAGCTGCCTGGAAACACCCTGCTCTGCAGACCCCGCCGGCAGAGCGGGGCCGGTGGCCAGGACAGCGCCGAGGCAGCGCGGCCCAAAACGCAGGAACGCGGCTCCCGCGGGAAAACCGGTCCCACGGGAGCGCGGGTCCCGCGAGAACCAACACCGGTCCCGCAGGAACCAACACTGGTCCCACAGGAACCAACACCAGTCCCATAGGAACCAACACTGGTCCCACAGGAGCGCAGGTCCTGCAGGAACCAACGCCGGTCCCACAGGAACCAACACTGGTCCCACGAGAACCAACAAAGGTCCCACAGGAACCAATACTGGTCCCACGGGAGCGCGGGTCCCTCGAGAACCAACACCGGTCCCACAGGAACCAACACCAGTCCCACAGGAACCAACACCGGTCCCACGGGAGCGCGGGTCCCGCAGGAACCAACACCGGTCCCGCAGGAACGCGGGTCCCTCGGCCACCGCCCGGACTCGTCCTGAGGGGCTCTGCCCCACCACAGGTCACCATGCACTTTACCAGAATTTGTTATGAGCAACTTTTAGGTTTTACCACAATCCAAAGCCCAAATGACCAGGGATTCCAGGAAGATGATTTCACTCGTTTGCTTCATGATAAAACGCTGGATCTCCGCGAGGTTTCCGAGCGCCCTTACGCAGAAGCCAGTTTGCAGTTGCGCTTCCTGGAAAATCCACCAGTTTGTCACTGACTATTCATCGCAGCAGAAACATGAGTCAATCTGCACAGGAATCCCTGGATGGTGGTTTTCAACAGATCCTGGGGACCAGGCTCAGACGCTGGACAGATCACCAACGTGGTTAAAAACCACAGAAATAGTCCATAGATGTTAAACGAGAAAAAAAATCAAGGCGAAAAAGAAACAGAAGAAATATGGTTTCCAAGCACACTCTGGTCAATCCTGACGGAGCCTGAGCAGGACCTTTGCTGGACTGGGGTCCCAGGGCACAGGGGTGACAGCAGGGGAGCGCGGCCGAAGAGCGAGGACACCGAGCCGCAGCCCTTCAGAGGAGCTCCCAAAAATACTCTGCTTTTAAACAAACAGAGCGTGTGCTCGCAGAAGCTATGGCCTGGCCCCACAGACTGCCAATTACATTCTCTGGAATCATTCCCACTGAGCTAACAGCGGCAAGTTTCACGATAGCAATTAATCAGCAAGGGGAGAGAAAGACTTTCCTTATCATTCCACTGGTCAGCCCTGGCCACCTATCCTGCCAGAAGCCACAACAGCAGCCGGGAAGCCACTCTCCAGACACACGATGCCAAGAAGCTGTTTTCTAGCACGGGGCACGAAAGCCACGTGGGGGGCAGGGTGCGGGGGCCCCCGGGAGGGGTGCAGGGGCTCCCAGGCGGGGTGTGGGGGCCCCCGGGCAAGGTGCGGGGGCTCCTGGGCGGGGTGCGGGGGCTCCCAGGCGGGGTGTGGGGGCTCCCAGGCGGGGTGTGGGGGCCCCCGGGCAAGGTGCGGGGGCCCCCGGGCAAGGTGCGGGGGCTCCCAGGCGGGGTGTGGGGGCTCCCAGGTGGGGTGTGGGGGCCCCCGGGCGGGGTGCGGGGGCTCCCGGGTGGGGTGCGGGGGCTCCCGGGTGGGGTGCGGGGGCTGCCGGGCAAGGTGCGGGGGCTCCTGGGCGGGGTGCGGGGGCTCCCGGGCGGGGTGCGGGGGCTCCCGGGTGGGGTGCGGGGGCTCCTGGGCGGGGTGCGGGGGCTCCCAGGTGGGGTGCGGGGGCTCCTGGGCGGGGTGCGGGGGCTCCCGGGTGGGGTGCGGGGGCTCCTGGGCGGGGTGCGGGGGCTCCCAGGTGGGGTGCGGGGGCTCCCAGGTGGGGTGCGGGGGCTCCTGGGCGGGGTGCGGGGGCTCCCGGGCCGCCGTTCCCGGCGCGGCCGCGGCAGGAGATCTGTCTGCGGCACCAGCGCCATTTGGTCGGAGCCTGCAGATCAATCCTACGCTTGTATCGATATCCGCTGATGCTATACTCTGGACTTTTTACTGCCTATGCGACTTAGAGTACACCTGTACTGAGTGACTTGTTTAATCCTATACTGACATTTTAGAACTTGTACAGTGTTGAGAGCCTCAGGCTTTTATAATTATCCAATAAATCGGTATTTTGCTCCGGCCAACAGTAACAATGGCACAGCACCGGCAGCTTCTACCCACCCGAGACTGAAAATAGTTCAAGCAGCCACCCAAGTACAAGGCGATCCTTTCAACTGCCTGCACGTGACACTCAGAAACCACGCAACGTTATGAAGAAATCATCAAAATTCCACCCTTCGACAAGGCAGCTTTCAGAGAAACAGACAATGGGGCGGGGGAGCCCTTCCCACGTACTGCACATCACCCAGCTCACCGGAAAGAGAAAACAGAACTAAAAGGAACCACCTCAAGTCTTTTCGGCATAAAAAGTTGCCCCTAAATAGAAACGAGGGATTTTTTGTGTGTGATCTATTTTTAAAACCTGTGGTCTTGGTACACTAACTCATGATGGAGCCGAAACGCTCCTATTCACTGCAAAACCTCATCTGCAGAACCAGGGCTGAAGTGAAACTGCAGCAGCCGGTGCCGTCCTTTCACCCACGCAAACGTCACCCCTCGGGGATCTACACGCTCCTCGGCTTTGAATTCAGTTCTGTCTTTCCAGGGCTCAGTCTAGTGATTTGTCTACACTGAAAACACTGACGAAACCAAAGGAGAAGTGTGAGAATCAGTTCCTTGGCGTAAGCGGGCAGACGCCGCAGAGCGGGCTCGCGCAGGGCCGGGCCGGCAGCAGCACCTCGGCGGCCCGGGACGCGGGGGACGCTGTGCAGCGCCACGAGACGCCGCCCCTGCGAACACCAGCGGAGCCCGCACAGGAGAGGGTGTCAGGGACCGTCCAAACGAACAAACACACGCGATCGTTCAGAGACCTCCGACCCAGCACAGTGCAACGCGACGCCTAAAGACCGTTTCTAAAACTCCTTCGAAGCATTCAGTTTGATCACTTCTGAACAGGAGCTGGTTCCAGAGAAAGAATCACAGAATCACAGAATGGACTGGGTTGGAAAAGCCCTCAGAGATCATCCAGTCCAGCCCTTGGTCCAACTCCAGTCCGTTTACTAGATCATGGCACTAAGTGCCATGTCCAATCTCAGTTTAAAAACCTCCAGGGCTGGTGAGTCCAGCACCTCCCTGGGCAGCCATTCCAATCCTGACCACTCTCTCTGCACAGAATTGCTTTCTCATCTCCAGCCTCAATTTCCCCTGGCAGAGTTGAAGCCCATGGCCCCTTGTCCTGTTGCTGATGCCTGGGAGAAGAGCCCAATCCCCACCTGGCTAGAACTGCCCTTCAGGTAGTTCTGGAGAGTGCTGAGCTCAGCTCTAAGCCTCCTCTTCTCCAGACTAAACAAGCCCAGCTCCCTCAGCCTCTCCCCATAGGGCTTGTGTTCCAGTCCCTTCCCCAGTCTTGTTGCTCTTCTCTGGACCCGCTCCAGCACTTCAATCTCTTTCCTGACCTGAGGGGCCCAGAACTGAACACAACACTCCAGGTGTGGCCTCCCCAGTGCAGAGCACAGGGGAAGGATCACTGCCCTTGTCCTGCTGACCACGCTGTTTTTGATAAAAAGAGAATCTTCCCTGGTTATTAGTGGTTTGGGATTGGCAGGAATTGCACTGCTGGTCGCACGGCCCCGCGAAAGGAGCAGCACCAGCGCCCAGGCCGGGGCCGGAGCAGCGCCCCCCGCCTCCCCCGGCACGGGCGGCTCCGACACCGGTCGTCGCCCCTTTTCTGAGGGCGGTCGGGGGTCTCAGCTGCCGGGGACACCCCAGCCCGGCGGGCTGTGCCGAACACCCGAAGTCCGGCCAGGGCCGCTCCGAAGGCCGAGCAGCGCTGGCGAGAGCCGAGCTGGACAGCTGTCCCCGGCCCTCCCGGACAGCGCGAGACCGACACCGCAAGCGGCGCGACACCGGCAACCGGAGCGGGACCAGAGCCCGCGGCGCCGGGAGGGCCCGGCCGGGCTCGGCGCGGCTCCTTACCTGCGGGCGCGGCGGTCGCGGCCGCGGGCCAGGCGGTCGGAGAGGCGGCCGAGCAGCGCGGCCAGGCCCAGGCGGCCCCGCGGCAGCCAGGCCGACAGCCGCCGCCACAGCGCCGCGCCCCCCGCCGCCATCAGCGCCGCGCCTTCCGCTTCCGCCCGCTGCCATGGCGACGCGCCCGCGCCGCGCTTCCGGTTCCGGGCCGGCCCGGGCCGCGCGCGTCGCTCCCTGGCTCGGTGCCCCCGAACCGGCGGCGCCCGCGGCGCTTCCCGCGGCCCGGCCCGGCCCGGCTCGGTTCCGTGTGCGCGGCGCTTCCCGCGGCCCGGCCCGCCTTGCCAGGCCCCGTGGAGAGGCCGCTCCGTTGCCCGCGCCGCTGCCGGCGGGCTTGGCTCGGAAGGGGCTCGGGCGGGACTCGCTGCCGGCGGCGCCGCGCCGGGGGCCGCAGCCCGAGCCCCGGGAGCTTCATCGCCGCCCCGGCAGCTCCAGCCCCCGGATCCCTTCGCCTTCCCCCTCCCTTTCGGCGAGCCCGGCCCCGGGAGAGCGGCTCCTTCGGGAAGGCCCCGACTCCTTCCGCGGCGGAACCGGCGCTCGCCGCCCCCGCGCGGGAGCTCCGGGAACGGGCCGGGCTCGGGCTGCGGCCCGGGCGGGCAGCGCACGTCCCCGCCGTTGTGTCCCCGCACCGCGCACGGCCGCGCGCAGCGCCGGGGGCCGCGGGTCTCGCCGCCCGGCCCCGGGAAGCCCGTTGGCCCCGGGAAGCCCGTTGGCTCCGGGAGGAGGCGCCGGTCCCCGGTCGGAGCCCCCGGCGCGGCGCGGCCCGTCCCTGCCCCCGTGTCTCGGCGCTCCCGCCCCAGGCAGAGCTCCAGAGCTCGTTTGCATTTCAGAGCAGCTGGTTCACCGCAGCCTCACTTCCCAGAACTGCGCTGCTGTTCGTTCCTGACTGGCAGCGGCGGCTCCTCCAGGGCAGATTAAACTACTTAAAATAAAATCCACGGACAGAGCCTGGTTTGTTTTCGAGGCCGAAACTGACAATTGCCAAACGAAATGCAGAGAAACCAGGTGGGGCAGGGGGTCCCGGTCCCCGCTCGGCGCCGCTCGCTGCCTGCTCTCCCGGTCCGGGTCCACCGGCCCCGAGCCAGGGCGGAGCGACGAGGAATCCCCGCCGGGACCGGGCCCGTGCGCCGCGGGGCGCCCGGCCGGGCGAGGGGAGTCCCGGCGGCCCCCACGGCCCGCCATGGCGGCTCGGCCTCTGCCCCCGCCACACCGGGTGCCAGCGCCACGGATCGCCCCGGGGCTCCCGGAGCCAGCGCTGGCCGCAGCCGCCGCCCGCGGGAGCCACGGCCGGCACCGGCCCCCCGGCGCGGGGACAGCGGGGGGCGCGGCGGCTGTGCCGCTGTGGCCTGTCCACCCCCTGGGAGCCCCCGGGCACAGCCTGGGGGGGGGAATTTGCCCCTTATTGTCCCCAGATGTGTATGTAGATCGAGGGGCTTTTGTACCCCACGGGTGTCCCGGGAGCAGCGGCCGGGCTGGCGGCAGCCTGGCACGTTGTACTGGACATAAAGGCCCCGGCGACGTGGGGATGCTGGATCCGCCGCCCCACTCAGGGCAGCCGGGCCCGGCCCGCCTGGGCAGGGGGACCCCGCGCCTGCACCGCACCCCGCAGCAGACGGGGTCCGCAGTGCGCTCCTGGGCCACCGGTACCCCCGGTGCCCAGCGGCCACCCCCTGCGGGCCACCCTCGGGCAGGACTCCCACCCCGGAGAGGGCGGCCCGGGGGGTTCCCGGCCGACCCGGGGGTGCCCTCGCCCCCACGCCCCGGGTCGGGGCAGCCCGGCCCGGCCGGACCCGGCTTGCCCGGAGGGGAGCGCGGGGGGGCGGCCGAGCCTCTCCTCTTCTTAGAAGGAAAGAGCGCGCAGGGGAGCGGGAGGGGGCGGCCGCGCTGCCCGGAATGGGCCGGCGGTGGCTGGCGGCGCGCCGAGGCGGGCCGGGCCGGGCGGGGCGGCGGGAGGGCGCCGGGAGCGTTACAAGAAGCCGCGCAGTTCCAGGAAACCGAGGGCGGGCTCTGCGCCCGCTATAAGAGGCCTCCCCGGGCGGCCCCGGCAGCTCCGCCGCCGACCGCCGCCGCACGCCGGCCCCGCCGCCGCCGAGACCGGCCCCGGCACCCGCGCCCAGGTACGGAGCTGCCCGCAGCGGGACGGGACGGGGCCTCGGGGAGGGGAGAGACGGGGACCAGGGCGTCCCGCGGGGAGGAGCAGGCGGGTACCGGGAATGCCGGTGCCCCCCGGGGCCGGCGGTAGCCGGGATGCCGGTGCCTCGGGAGGGCGATAGCCGCGGGCCAGGAATGCCGGTGCCGCCCGGGAAGTGAGATCGCCAGGAGCGGTGGAGCCGGTGCCCCCTGGCAAGGGCATAGCCGGGGCCGGGGGCTGATAGCGCGGGAGCCCCCAGGAGGGCAATAGCCGAGGATCGCGGGTGCCGGTGCTCCCGGGAAGGGAGAGCCGGGGGCCGGGGGTGCCGGTGCTCACTGCCGTCTCTGCCGCAGGTGATGGTGTAGCAGCCGCTGCTCCCGGCAGCAGCACCCCGAGCACGCAAAGCTGGCTCCCTGCGCCATGGTCACCCACAGCAAGTTCCCCGCCACCGGGATGAGCCACCCCCTCGACACCAGCCTGCGCCTCAAGACGTTCAGCTCCAAGAGCGAGTACCAGCTGGTGGTGAACACGGTGCGCAAGCTGCAGGAGAGCGGCTTCTACTGGAGCACGGTGACGGGCGGCGAGGCCAACCTGCTGCTGAGCACAGAGCCGGCCGGCACCTTCCTCATCAGGGACAGCTCGGACCAGCGGCACTTCTTCACCCTCAGTGTCAAGACGGAGTCGGGCACCAAGAACCTGCGCATCCAGTGCGAGGGCGGCAGCTTCTCCCTGCAGAGCGACCCTCGCAGCAGCCAGCCCATGCCCCGCTTCGACTGCGTGCTCAAGCTGGTACATCACTACATGCCGCCTGCGCCGTGTACTGTCCCCGAGCAGCCGGGGGGAGACCTGCACCCCAAACGCACCTACTACATCTACTCGGGAGGTGAGAAGATCCCCCTGGTGCTGAGCCGCCCACTGTCCTCCAGTGTCTCCACCCTGCAGCACCTCTGCCGCAAGACTGTCAACGGGCACCTGGACTCCTACGAGAAGATGACTCAGCTGCCAGCTCCCATCAAGGAGTTCCTGGACCAGTACGACGCCCCCCTCTAAGGGGCTGGTGGAGCGAGGTTACACGCTACAAGCACAAGAGCAGGGGACAGGCACAACCTCCCGCCAGCACGGGGACTCGCAGGGCACACCGAGCCTCTCCCTCTGGGAAGGAGTGGGGGGGACTGGGGCAAGCCTTGGTGCTGGGGGACCCCCCGAGGAGGTGCGACACCCCCTCTCCGCAGGGAGGAGACTGCTCTGGTTGGACCGTGGATGTTATAGTGTGGAGACCTCCCCGTCACAGCCGGGGAGAGCCCGTGGGCAAAGGCCCCGCAGGCTTGGGCAGCCGGGATGGCACCCGCAGCACGGGAGGACACGTGCCCCGTCAGCCATGTCCCTACCGTGGGACCACGCCTGGGGTGTCCTGGCGACAGCCCCTCTGCCACCAGAGAACGGAAAGAAAGCACTGGAGTCCAGCTCATGCCTGATCGCTTTTCCTCCGTTTTAAGGGGAAAGTGTTTTTTGCCCATACCGTACTTTACCTCTTGCTGCCTCCTTGTGGGTGGAAGCTCCTTTCACACCGGGCCTCAGACTTGGAGGTCACTGCCTTTTTCCCCTCGTTGCCATTTTCCGGGGGACTAAGCCTTAATACTCTCCCTGCCCCATGGTCTGGGTTACTGTACATCATTTGGTGACACTGCGCGATAACGGTCCTGGTGCTGCAGAGCCAGAGGGGAAACAGCGTGTCCTGATGCTGCTGAGAGTCCCGAGTGACCACGTCTGCAAGGAGCACCCCCGGGCGCCGGTGCTGCCGCCGGACCTCCCCGGCGGCTCCCGCAGGCCCCGGCGCACGGCTGCCAGGCAGGAGGACCCCGGAGCGCGTCATCTCACGAGTGATTTCTGCGTCCGCCTGGAGAAGCGCTTGGGCTTTCCTGGCTTTTTTAAATTCTATTTTCTTTTTTAACCAAAGAGATGTTTACAGGCCAACGTGAATCACTGTCTTTTATAAAGATCCATCGTCACCTCCAGCCTCGAGGGCTGAGCAAAACCATGCTTGAAAATTCAACCAAAACAAAACTCAGATGAAACTTTGCACATATTTATATTTATATTCAGAAAGGAAATGTTTCCGTAATTTATAATAAAGAGCACTATTTTTTAATGAAAACCCTGAGATCTGTTTTGTTTCCTCCCCTGCACCGTCAGGTCCACTCAGGCTCCTGACATGACGCACGGCCCCCCGGCCGCTGCTCTGGCTGCGCCGCCGGGACGGTGTTTACACCATGTAAGCGCCGGCTTCCTGGAGCCGCTCCGGGTGCCGGGTGATCCCGCCGCAGTGACTCACAGCCCGGCGTGCGTAAGCGCTGCCCCGGCGCTCAGGTATGTCTGAGCCCCGCCAAGTCGCTCTGCCGGTTGAGCCGCGTGGGGACAGTGCCGGCTCCAGGCACGCGGTGCAGCCACAGGCTGTCCCTGGACCCCAGAGGCGTGGGAATAACCTGGAAGCTCCGTTGGGGCAGAGGGGCGGGCGATGCTGAGCTGCAGAGCTGTGTCTGGGGGACGCCTCTGCGGCCCCTGTGTCAGACAGCCCTGCCAGTGCCCCCGGCCCCCGCGGTGCCCCAGCCCCGCACCGCGGGCATCGTGCCTGGCGCTGTGCGCCGAGCCTGGGGAAGCCCAGCGCCGGGAACCGGCTTCCCTCGGGAGCCAGGCCAGCACAGACGGGTGGCGGATGCGCCCGGCTCAGGCTGCAGGCGCAGCGCGGTCCCTGTGACTATTTTGGTGCTGCTCTCCGGGATGCGCTCAGGGCTGCCAGGAAGCGTGGCGCAGCCTGCCCGGGCACCCGCCAGAGCTATGCGAGGAATGTCCACGCGCGGGTGGCCGCCCGCCAGGCCCTGCCGAGGCACATCCCCACAGCCACGGCTGCTGGCAGCACCAGTGGCTACTGGCCCGGTGCCAGGGAACAGGGTGGGAGCGGCGCCGAGGGCAGAGCAGCCCCCGGGGGTGAGCATCACCCCTGTGACAGTGCCTGCGGAGGGACCTGCAGCACCGCAGCCCTCGGGCAGGACAGGGCGCAGCACGGCTGGGGAATCCGGGTTCCATGGGCTGAGCGCCCCCAACCCCCGCAGAGCGAGGGGTTCGCTGCACGCTGCCGTGGGGCTGCCTGCGGCGGCCCTGCTCCATCACCGCTGCCCAGAGGATCCCGGGCGCCCGCACCGCGGTCCAGGGGCCCCTTCCCCCCGCGCAGGCCGTGGCGGTGCTGCGGCCGCAGTGAGCCGGAGTCCGGGAAGCTCCGCCAGCCCCGTGGGTTTCTTGGAATCAACCCAACCTCACGGCAGCAGTGACACAGCGGCTGGCGGGCAAATCTCTGCTGAAGGTTTCACAAACCTCCTGCCTTCTCCAGAAAAGCCAGGCGGACTTGGCCCCGTGTTTCGTAAGCAGCTGGTCGAGTGTGTCACAGGCAGCCAGTTCTCCGCAGCCCGTGGCCGGGGCTGGGGCCGGCTGAGCTCGCCCCCGCAGCAGCTTCCTGGATGGGGACAGCGTTCTCATGGTGATCAGACCCTGTCACTGCGCCCTGGAGCCAGACGGGAAACAGGGCACGAGCATGGGGGGCTGGGAACGTGGCTGGGACACCGTGGTCCTGCAGGTCCTGGATCCCGTGTCCCCGGGGCCGGCACCGGGTGGGCACAGCCAGCATTCCTGGAGGGGGCTCAGGGCAGCAGGGACCGGCCAGCGCTGTGCAGAGGTGGCCGCGGGGAGCCCAGCCCTGGCAGCTGTGCAGGGCGCCCGGGCTCCTCGTGCTGCACCAGCCCTGAAATGGACCAGGCACCGGCACAGGCACCGGCACAGGCACCGGCACAGGCACAGCACCCTGCCCCGCCACCGTCCTGGCTCCGTCCTCCCCACACTGCGTGGGCTGCACGTGGCTGGAGGCCGGAGCTGCCCGTGGGCTTTGCCTTGTGCTGGGGCTGAGCCGGCACCAGCGGGACAGGACGGGTCAGCCAGCAGCTCCGCGTTTCTGCTATGAGCCCCAATGACCTAAACGTGGTGTGGCCACAGCCCAGGGCGGGAGGGAGGTGGCACCACATGGGACACCCTGGGGGTGTCCCCATGGGTGGGCTGCTCACCCTCTGGCCTCTCCTGTCCATGGACCCGGGACTCAGCCGTCACCTGAGGATTGCAGCAGTGAGCGGCAGCACCAGCAACCAGCGGGGCGGCAGAGCCGGGCAGGGAGCTCGCCGTGAACACCCCGACCTCGCGGCACACCCTTCGCGCACTTCCTCCCGCCCCGGCCCCCAGCGCCAGGACATTCCCACATCACCGCTGCACTTCCCAGTCGGATGCAGGAAAGGGCCGAGCAGCAGCCGGGGACTTACTGTAAATGGCACCACCTGCTCCTCACACAGCAATTACTCTGCGGGCCAGGGCCATGGGGCCGCTGGGAACAGGGACCGCGACACCTGCTCCCCAGCGTGCTGCCGGGAAGCACGAGCTCGGGCTCTGCAGCACAGCCCCAGGGCTGGTGCCGGCGGCCTGGCTGCGGCGCGGGATGGGCAGGGGGTCCCTGCGCTGGAGGGGCAGTGGGGCTGCGCAGCCCTGCAGCTCCACGTCCCCGGGGCGCGCAGGAGCCCCCTGGTCCTGTGGCATCCCCACAGCTCTGCTGTCTGCCCCAAGCAAGCGTGTGTGGCTCGGCCCTGTGGTGCTGCATGAGATCCCTGGCCCCGGCAGGGGCTCAGCCGGCGGTAACGGTGACACATCCCGTTGCTGGCACAGAGGAGGCAGAGTCTCAGCGGCCGGGGGAGCCGCAGGGACTGACTGAGCCCCTTCACCATGTCCCTGGTGTGGTCCCTGGCTGTCCCCAGCCTGGGCAGGGCTGTGAGCAGATGGGCAGTGCCGGGCAGCAGCAGGACCCCCATGCCCAGGCCAGAGGGTATTTCGGGCTGCAGAGGAGCCCAGAGGGCTGTGTACGTCCCCATGGAAACCCCTCTCTGTTGTTGCTCCTGCAGCCAGAGCCAGCAGTCAGCGTGGAGGGAGCCGGCAGCTGCAGATTCCTCACTCCTTCCATCAGCAGCTCTACGGGGCTGCCCTGGCGCCCCCACCCAGGAGCCACAGCCACCAGCTCGCAGTGCCCCTGGCCTGCTGGCCAGGCTGGGGGTCCTGGGGACCCTGCCTGCCCCCCCGCCCCTGCCCACTCCAGCGCCTGACGGGGCTCGGTCCTGCACCCACGAGCAGCAGCCGCGGTGCGGGGCTGAGCTCTCGCTGCCCACACGCGGGGGACGTTCAGTGGAAACCGCTCCGCTGCATTTCCACAGCCCGGGAGGAAGTTTTCATCCCGGCAGCAGCAGATGGAACCCGAAGCAACTCCTGACATTTGAGAGGAAGGTTTCAAACAAAGCCGCGTTGCTGTGGCAATGGCAGCCGCAGGCCCCCCCACCCGTCCCTTGGCTGGGGACACGGCCAAGCGGAGGGAGCAGCAGCCCAGTGCTGACGGTGCCGAGGGCCATGTCCTGCAGCCCCCGCCTTGCCCCACGCTGGGACCAGTGGCTCCCACTGGCAAGTGCCGTCTGCACCATCCCCAGGGTGAGCAGCGGGTGCCAGCTCAAGGACAGTCCCCGTTTGGCGCCCTCCCCATGCTCAGCCCTCTCCTGCTCCCCTCCAGCGGCCCCAGCCCAGGCCCACGCTGCTCTTGCACCTGCACGCGCGGGAGCAGCGAGGCGCCTGCTGCTCCTGCAGGCTCTGCTGGGCACGTCGATGGCACGGCACAGGAGGTCCCCGTGGGTGCGCAGGGCAGCAGGCTGCCGGCTGCCTTGGGTGTGTTTGCCCAGCACAGTGCAGAGTCCTCGGATGACCTGGCAGAGCAGCGTGGGCAGGTGCCAAACCCCAGCCCTGGAGCATCCCTTGGCCTCGCGTCAGCCCTGGCCGCGGCCCCGGCGCAGGAGTAGGCAGCGGCAACACCACACACGTGGCTGGGGACAGAGCTCCTGGACACGGGACCTGCATCCGTGGGGCTGACGCTGCTGCTCCCACCTTCCCCCTCCCCACCAGGACACAATGCTGGGGGGCTCAGATGTCCCCCCGGGCCCGGCGCGCTGTGCCTGTCCCACAGCTCCCAAGGACTGTTGGCAGAGCTGGGCGGGGGGCGATGGGTGGAGGTGGCAGCACTTTGGGTGAGGATGGGACGTGCGGCTGGCAGAGGGCACAGCTGGAGCAAATGTTCCCTAGAAGGACCCAAGGGCCCCGTCTCAGCATTTAACGAGTGGGAATGGGAGCACTTTACTGTAATTCCAGCAATTACATCGTTCATCCTTGGCAGCCAACATCAGTTGGTGTCCAGCGCCATGGGATCGTGATAAGCCACCTGGCACGGAGACTTGGCAGCGTGCCGTGCCGCTGGGCAGCCAGCCAGGGCAGGGCAATAAAGGGCTGCAGAGCGAGGTGTGACCTACGGTAAGGGCCCGCCCAGGAATTCCTGGCACAGGCACAGCCCCGGTGCACAGGTGCTGGCCAGGAGGGTCCTGGTGCCCAGGAGAGTGGGACAAGCCTGGAGGGACCGGGGACCCTGGCCCTGCAGCTCCAGCGGGGCCCGGCAGCCTCTCTGTGCCGCGGCAGCCCCTGTGGCCACGCAGCACCGCCGGGCGCTGAGCTTGCGCTGCCGGCAGCAGGATGCTGCAGCCAGCAAGTGGCAGGGAGGGCTCGGGCAGCGAGGTGCTGGCAGGGCAGGGGGAAGCCCCACCTCGGGCACATGACGGGGCTGGGGGTCAGGGGCTGCGCTCAAGGGCCGGCACCCCCGGCACCCAGGGGACGTGCTGTCCCGCCTGGCAGCCCCTCAGCCCCTGCTCGCCCCTCGCCGCTTCCGCGGGCGCTGCCCCACGCTCCCCGTCCCCCACCGCCCACCCCGCCTGGCTGCACGTGCGCTGGGTGGTCCCCGCCGGTGCCCGGGCCGTGCTGGAGCAGGGGACAGTTGGCACCCCCGGGAGCGTGAGCCCTGCTGAGTCATCACTTTGCTGTTCTCGTTTTTCCATGGTGCTGTTGTGCAGTTTGCTGGAAGCCAGCAAAGACCCATGACTAATCTGTTCTCAAAACAAGCACAAAGAGAGCAGGGAGGTTTGTGCAAACCCTACGGGGAAGGGGGGCTGAATCACAGCGCGGGGCCGGGGAAGGCGCAGCCCGGAGCAGCTGGGAATGCCCAGCCAGGGCAGCCCCACCGGTAGCACCTGCGCTGGCTGAGGGACGGATGGCACGGCCGGGGCTGGGCAGGGGCCGTGGGGACCGCCGCGCTCCCCCGTCCTCTGCCCGTACGGTGCAGCCGAGCCAGGCCGGCCGGGTGCTGGCAGTGCTGGCGCAGGGTGCAGCAGGCAGGGCGCACGAGCAGTCACCAGGGCCCCAGCTCCCATCCTGGTGGCTTGTGCCAGGCAGGGCAGCCATGGCCGGGGAGGCCGGGGAAGGAAGCGCAGGAGTTTGCTCTGGCCGGAATCGGGCATCCATTGATTTGCTGCTATTAAAACCAAAGCTGCTGTCGGGAACACTGCAGCCTGGCTGCCCTCGCACTCGCTTCCTGGAAAGGACCGCCCCGCGTGCCCCCGCCTGGGGGGACAGCCCCCCAAAGCACCTGGACCAGGTGCTGGCCCATGCCAGGGTCGGGCGGCAGCCGGGGCCGCGGAGGCCCCAGGGCATCAGTTCTGTGCCTGGCACCTGCGGCTCCGCTGCCCAGCAGCTCCCAGCCCCCGCCGACCCCAGCCCCCTCGGCTCGCCCGGCACCCCCGGCGCTGCTGCAGCGGGTGCTGGCGCTGCTGAGGGCACAGTGGCACTTGCGGGGCTAAAGAGGGTTTACTGGAGGAGCAAAGTCATCGCTTCCAGCGGGGATGAATCACCCCTGTCAGGAATTCTGCCCGGGGGCTTTTCTGTAGGAGCATGGGATTTCCACACGCAGAGGCCCCGTGCCCTCCTGGCCGTGCGGGTCCCTCCTTCTTGCACAACTGCCCCCGGGGTTCCCGTTCCTCCCAGCGCAGCAGCTGCTGGGGTGCGGGCAGACACCGGGCAGGACGGTCCCTGCCCGCGCTGGGGAGCGAGGAGCCACACAGCCAGCCAGGGCCCGCAGGAGCCCGCGTTCCCAGGGTGCCCCCACCCCAGATCTGCACACCCCGGTGCCCCACACAGCTGCCCCAGCCGTGAGCAGGACCCCGTGAGGCCGTGGACTCGCCGGGGCCACCTGTGCTCTGTGCTCAGCACCGTGGCAGCCGGCGGCTGTCAGCATGGCGGTCGCTGCGGTCTGGAGCCCCAGCTGTGCTCACACCCACAAGCAGGTGCTGGCAGAGGGACGTGGTGGGTCCCGGCTGCAGCGCTGCAGTCACCGCGGCAGCACCTTCCCTCTGCCCGACCGGGCACATCCCGCCCGTCAGTGCTGGCGGCTCCCAGACTGAGCGGGGGACACCAGCCAGGCAGGGGCGTGTGACCACGGACGGGGGCATGTGACCATGGACAGGGGTGTGTGACCACGGACAGGGGTGTGTGACCACGGACAGAGGTGTGTGACCATGGACAGGGGTGTGTGACCACGGACAGAGGTGTGTGACCACGGACAGGGGTGTGTGACCACGGACAGAGGTGTGTGACCGCGGACAGAGAGCGGGGGCACTCGATGGCTGGTGTGCAGGAGAGATGAGTGAGCTCAAACAAGCCCAGCAGGCAGCCCTGTGCCAGCGGCAGCCGCGCACATCTGCTGCGTGCAGCGCCGGTGCGCCGGGTCCACGTGCAGGCCCCGCCGCGGTGCTGCTTCCCGGCAGGGGCCAGCCGCCCTGCAGTAGCCACCAGCCGTCCTGCGGTAGCCACCAGCCACAGCTGCAGCGATGCTTTCCGGAGCACAGGGTGATTTGCCTGTTGTGCTTTGCATGCCGGCGGCACCCAGGGCAGGGCACGCAGGGTGCACGGCCAGCCTGCTGTGGGGGGCACAGCTGGGGGCCCCACCCCAGGGCAGGGCAGGCAGGGAGCAAAGCTGCCCGCCTCAGCACACTGAGCAACCAATGGCCTCTCCGGGTCTGGGGGACATGGAGACCGAGCAGGACACGGCAGGACCTCGGCTGTGGGAAGCTGCTTTATTTTGCTTTACTCTTTGTGCCATTCCTGGAAACGAACAGCTGGAGGGGCCGCTCGGACCTGCCTGCTGGGAAGCAGCTCACCCCCCCGCCCTGCGGGTCGCTCCTCGCCCACAGGGTCCCACGGCCCCACAGTTGCCTGGCCCTGAATCCAGGAGCAGCTCATCCAACCGCCCCGAAACCAGGAGAGATGCTCATGCCGCAGGGTCACGGAGCAGCCCCGGCCCCGCCGGCAGGCAGCTGCGGTTGCCCCCGCGCACAGTGCTGGCGAACCCGGGGGCAGCTGCAGTTGCCCCGTGCATGGCGCTGGCGAGCCCGGGGGTGGCGGCTGTTGCCCTCGCGCAGGGTGCTGGCGAGCCCGGGGGTGGCGGGCCCGTGCGTGGAGGCTGAGCAGCTCCATCCCCAGCTCCACGCATTAGCACCAGGTTGATTTATAGAAATCCAATGGCTGGGGCTGCTGGTGCCTCCCGCCAAACATCATTAACGGCTGGCCTGGGAGCAAGGCAAACAGCTCAGCTCATGCAGCAACAAGGAAATCCTTGTTTAAGTGTTTCTGGCCATACAGGGCCCTTCCCTCACACCCAGGGGAGAAGGAGGAGGAGGAGGAGGAGGTGAAGGAGGAGGAAGTGGAGCAGGCCACAAGCCCCAAGCTGGCACCACATTGGCAGCCTAGGAGACGCAAGGGGACACAGCGGGGTCTGCACAAGGAGGGACCCCAAGGACGGGCTGTGAGCCGGAAGGGAGCAGGAACCCCCAGGGACACGGTGGGGAACAGAGGGGTGCCATGCCGCAGCACCAGCTCTGCCCTCCTTGCGCCACTGCAGCAGCACCAGTATCCGATGGGAACATGGGGACACCGGCGTGCCAGCAGTGAGTGAGCAAGGGCTGGCTCAGGAGGCGGCGCCGCTCAGCTGACAGCGCCAGGCTCTGCCTGGGGCCACCGAGCGGCCCCCCTGTGCTGTGCCATGACACACCGTGGGGCAGAGCTCTGCCAGCCTTGGCTGGGGCTGGCCCAGCGGGATTCACCAGCCCACCCTGTGCAGAACAGCCTGGAAGGAGCTGCTGCGTGGGGCTGGGGCAGGATCCCGACCACCTGCGGTGTCCCTGGTCCCACGCACGCCAGGCTCCCCACACAAAGCTCTGGCCACGGGTGCGGGGAGCTCCAGGCACGGGCAGCCAAGGGGAGGCCGTGGCAGCCAGCGCCGGCACGCTGCCCGCGGCGGGCACAGGGCATCGGCACGGATGGCCTGCGGACCTGGCACTGCTGAGCTCTGGGGCAGCCCCAGCAACCTGCATCCCACGTGTGGCTCGGGATCTATTTCATCATCTGGAGAAAAGCATTTACTGCCAATAAACGGGCTAATTAATTCTCCTCAAAGACCTCTCAATTATTCATCTCGGGCCACAGAGAAAACAATTACAGCACTTACCTCAGCCCTGGCTCGGCCAGTGCAGCAGCCAGCGCGGGCCCAGGGCTGGTGACGGGCAGGCACGGCCGGGACAGCGGGCACTGCTCTGCCCACCTGGCAGGACCAGCCTGGGCACCCACCCCCGGCTGCCCCTCTGCCCCGCGGCCCCAGAGCCCAGGCTGTGCTGGGGCTGCCCTTGAGAGGGGCTTTTTTCCCAGCTGGTTCTGCAGCTCCGTGACCCTTGGGATGCTCCTTCTGCCCCATGGTGCTGTTCAGTCCCTGCTCCCTCCGTGTCAGCTGCACCTTGAGAAGGGAAACCCGTGATACCCGCTGGCACCGCGAGCTCGGGGTCCCTTCCCACAGCGCTGCGGGCACCGAGAGCTCGGGGTCCAGCACGCTGGGCAGGACACAGGTGCAAAGGCCACAGGCCCGGGGTCTGTGTCGCTCTCTCCCACGCGCGCCCCACGCACGGCAGGTCAGGCTGCTCCATCCCGCACCCGCGGGGAGCGGGGGCGGCCCCGGCCCGGGGCGGGCGGGCAGAGCCCCTGCGCAGCTCCGCGGGGCGCGGGGCCCGGAGCCGCCGGGCTGGGCAGCGCTGGGGGCCCGGGCGGCCGCGGGGCCGGGCCGGGAAGGGTTAAGGGCGGCCCGCGCCCCCCCCGGCGGCCGAGGGGCGGGCCTGTCGGGAAGCCGGGATTTCTGCGGTGGTTTTACTGGAAAAGTTGTTGCCGGCGGAGGGAGGGGTCACCCGAGCAGCCCCGGCAGGTTGGGGACGGGGGGGACCGGCCGCCCCGCAGCAGCTGCGCCGCGCTCCCGCGGGCCGCAGCCCCGGGACCAGCAGCACCCAGCGGGCTCCCGGGCCGGCTCCGGCTCCGGCTCGGCTGCCGGCACGGCCGGGACGCTGCGCACGGCGGCCGGAGGCGGCCCCAGCACCCCGGAGCAGCCCCGGCTCCCTCCACCTGGGCGCGGGCACCCCGGGGGCCGGGACCGGCAGCTGCCACCTGCCCAGGTGTGTCCCGCGCGGGTGTCCCACGGGAGCCGCAGCCCCGCTGCACAGCCACAGTCACGGCTGAACCTCGCGCCGCGCTGGCTGCTCAACCGGCCCCTTCCAGGCAGAGCCCCCACACCGGCTCGGGGCAGCGCTGCCCACAGCTGCTCCGCAACGGGGCCACCGATGGCTTGTTCTGGGCTCTGGCTCGTTTAGGTACCACGTGTGTGAGCAGCCGCTGGCACACGTGCCAAGGAGCCCAGGCCCAGCGTCAGCGGTGCCGTTACACCAGGATGGCGGTGGGCTGGGGCTGGCAGAGCACGGCCTGGCACTGGCCATGGCACAGCACGGCATGGCATGGCACAGCATGGCACGGTACGGCACAGCACACTGGCGGTCTGGCTGTGCCCTGGCAGGCTGAGCCAGGAGCCCAGCACGTCCCAGCACTTCCAGGCATTGCTCCACGGTTCCCGACAGTAGGAAATCACTTGGCTCTGCGGCTCCTATCCCTCCAGGGATAACTGATAGTGGCTCCCCCCTGCCCGGGTGGCAGCGGGGCCCTCCAGTTCAGCCGGCCCCAGCCCACAAGGACGAGCCGTGGCGGTCGCAGCACAGGCAGCGCGGGCAGAGCAGCTGCAGGGCCAAGGCAGCCAGGAGGAAAACACCCCCGAGCTCATAGCAAGCACTTGGGGCAGCTGCCAGCCCCAGGCACGCAGCACAAGACACTCAGAGCACCTCCTGCACCACCAGCGCTCCTGTGCCTGCAGCCTGCAGCCCACATCGCTGTCCCTGTGGAAGCCACAAGTGCCAGGGGCGATGGCTTGGCCTCTGCCTGGCGATGGCCGAGGAGGCACAGCCACACCGGCACGGGCCACTGTGTCTCCCACAGCCCCTCCGCAGGCACCGCAGAGGGGACGTGTGTCGGGGCTCAGCCCCAGGGCCGGGCGCAGGATGTGCAGCCAGGCGAGCGGGCAGGGCCTGGCAGCGGCCGCTCGTGGGGCTGCCTGTGGGGCCAGGGCAGGGGGAGCCCGGCCGGCTCCGGGAATCGCCCCGGCAGCTGCCAGGCCTGTGGCAGGGAGGGTGGGGGGAAACCCGATCTTCCGCGGCGGGACCTGGGCTCCGATCCCCGGCCAGGCTGCTAATTTTAGCCCTGGGGAGGCACTGCTGGAGCGTGAGCTCAGCTCAGCAGGGCTGCACGTTCGGTGGGGCCGGGAGCTGCTGGCCAGCGCTGGCCGGTGGCAGCCAAGGGATCTGTGACGCAGCCCCCAGGTGACCCCCGGGTGAGCCCCCCCAGCCGCTGGCTGAGCCCACCGCCGAGCCACTGGACAGGCACCAGCACTGCCCGCCCGCTGCCCACACGCCCGCTGCCTCAGCTCGGCCAGCCCTGCACGTGGCCTCCTGCCATGGGCCCCGGTGCTGGCCCCTGAGCCCCCACCACAGCCCCCGGGGGCCCCATGCAGCTGGGGGCTTGCTGGGGGCGAGTGGCTGGGGGGACCCCCGGGGCAGGTCCCAGGGCTGCAGGACGCGGGGCTCCGCGGAGGAGGCTCTGCCGCGCTGCCAGGTCCTGCGGAGCGTGCGGCCCCCTCCCAGCAAAGGAGCACCCTGCGCGGCCACAGACCCCGGCCCTGCCCGGGCTGCGGGGGGCTGCGCAGCACCGCGCCCCCAGCCACTGCTCAGGTCTCTGAGACCAGTGCTCACCGGGGTTGAGATGAGGGGCACGGCCGGGCCAGGTGCCCTCCCCACACCGGGCACAGCTCTGCAGCCAGGAGCAGCGGGACTGGATGGGGGAGCGGCTGCTGAGGCTGTGGCTGAGGGTGCTCCAGCCAACTGGCCCTCCCTGAGGGAGTGGAGAAAGCGGCTCCAGACCCTGCCCTGCCCCGGGGCAGCGGCCCCTGCACGGTGGGGTCCCTGGGCGAGGGCCCTGCAGCTGCACGTCCCCCAGCCCTTCACCTGCGGCGTGGCCGGCCGCGCTGCCCAGCGCTTACTGGAAGAGGAAGCTGCTGGGAAGGCAGCGCGTGCAGCGGGGCAGCTTTGGGGAGGAGAGGCTCGCACGGCTCGGCTGTCCATGCTCCCAGGTCCAGGGCCAGTAACGGGAAGCGTCTGCTCTCAGTGACGGTAAATCAGATCGGGGAGATTAGAGGCCTTTTTGCCTAATCATGAGCAGCTTGAAGTTGGAGGACAAGTTCCTGGAACAAAGAGGAAATGGAGGCAGTAAATAAAGAAAAACTGTTAACATGTGGCCCTGCGTGTGAAAAACGTCTCCATGAAGAACTGTTTATGGCTCCCTCATCTGCGGGGCTGACAGCGCAGCTGCGGTGGGAGGTGGCGGCAGGTCCCCCGTGCAGGGCTGCAGGCGGCACGGCGGGCATGCGGGCAGCCAGGCGGGACGGCCACGGGGGCTCTCGGGTGGCAGGAGGGCTGGGGGGCTGGGGATGCGAGGTGGCACGTGGTGGCGGGAGGAAGGCAGCAGTATGGCGGGAGCTGTGGTGGAGGTGGCTGGACAGGGGCTGTCGAGAAGGCTGCGTGCACGAGGAGGCAGCGTGCACGAGGAGGCAGCAATGTGGCACGCTCGCAGGCGGGCAGGGGCCAGGCAGCACGTGGCCTAAGAAGGGAAGGGGGCACCTGTCCTGCTGCTCCCCCTGCAAGTGCCAGGAGAGGTGCTGAGTGCTGCAGAGCTGTGCCCCCTCCCCACCTTCAGCACCAGGGACACAGCCCAGACCACCCCAGCAGAGCACTGCGGCCATGGGCCAGATCTGCCCCGCAGCGCATCACCAGCCTCTGGCTGGACCAGCCCGATGGGGGGAGGCGGGGGTCTCGCTGCTCTGCTGGGCACATCCCCTGCTCTGCGGCCCGGGGGGTTTCTGCCAGGAGCCAGACGCCGAGCCCCCTCCCTGGCGAGGAGCGTGCAGAAAGCTGCGGGGCTGCCCGCAGCCAGCGCCAGCCCTGCCGCAGGCCATGCCTGCGCTGCGGCGCGTCAGCTGTTTCCAGGGCAGACGCAACCAGGAGCCGGAGTCAGTTCCCAGCAGCAAGGTCACCCTGTGCCATCCGCATCAGCAGCCGGAGCAGCGTGGCGGGAGCGATGCCATTCAGCACAGGACACCACGGGCCCGTGGAAAGACTCGTGGATCCTCACGGCACCAGGGCCGAGGGGTGCGGGCGGACTTGTGCTGAATGGCGGTTGCTCCAGCAGGACGGCAGGGACAGGCGCTCCCGGCAAAGCGAGGGGCTGCGGGAGAGCCGGGGGAGTGCGGCTGCACACACTCGTGTCCCCGGGCTCCTCCACGTGTCCGTGCACCGTGGCTCGGGGACAGCGGTGACGGACGGAGGGTGGGGAGGGTCTGCGGGGGCCGCGCTGTGGGGCAGCCCGGGGCACCCTCGGTGCCCACGCAGCAGCCGCTGCCCCGTCTCCCGCAGCTCCTGCCGGTCGCGCAGCCCACGGCCGCGGGTCCCAACCCCAACCGCAACCCAGCCCCGCCCGCCGCGGCGGCGATCCCGCCCCCGCCCGGGAGCCCTTGCGGCGGGGCGGTCGCGGCCATGCTGGCGGCGCGGGGCGCGGTGCGGCGGGGCCGCCTGCCCGCGGGGGCCGGGCCGGTGCGGCTGCGCTCCCCCCCGCGCACCGTGGACCTGCGGAGCGACACGGTGACCCGGCCCTGCGCGGGGATGCGCCGCGCCATGGCCTGCGCCATCGTGGGCGACGACGACTACGGGGAAGACCCAACGGTCAATGGTGGGCGGCGGGGACGGGTTCCCCCGGACCCGACAGCGATGAGGGACCGACGCCCCCCGGTGGGGTCCCTGCCTGCAGCCCCCCAGCCCAGAGCAAGGCTTAGGGGGCTGCGAGGGTCTGGGGGTGGCAGCCCGGACGTGGGGGGCTCCTGGCTGTCCCCCCACACTCACCCAGGGCCAACAGACACCCCCTAACCCCCCTGCTTTTCCCCTGCAGAGCTGCAGCGCCTGGCCGCAGGGATCCTGGGGATGGAGGAGGCTCTTTTTGTGCCCACGGCCACGATGGCGAACCTCATCGCCGGTGAGTGCCGAGGGTGTGCCCAGCCCTCCTTCCTGCACCCCAGGGGGGCAGGTCACAAACCGAGGGACAGCTTTATGTCCCCATCGCACGGAGGGTGCAGAGGGCGAGGCCAGTCCCACTGCCCCGCGCTGCCCCGAGGAGAAACCCGCTTGCGCTCAGGAGGCTGCCCGGGCAGCTGCCGGGGAGAGCTGCGGGCAGCAGTCCAGCCTGACACTGGTGCATCTCCTTGGCCCCCTCCACCTCCAATCTGGAGCAGCACGCCGCCTCTCAGCCCCTGGAGCTGACCCAACCTCCCTCGCCCCCTGCTCTGCTCCGTTAACCTTTACCCGGTTCATGTTCCTGCCCTCGCGCAAGCGGGGACTCGCTCCAGCCCAGCCATGTGTGTGCCCCAGGGAGGGGAGGCCGTGCCCCCCAGCTGCTCCCCCACCTCCAGCTGCTGCAGGCGGCCCCCGTCCCACAGCCCCAGCACCCCCGGAGCCCCGCAGAGCACCCGCTGCCCGTGCCCCCCCTCACGGCCCCTCTCCTTCCCAGTGATGTGCCACTGCCAGCGCAGGGGGGGGCAGCTGCTCCTGGGCCGGGCCGCGCACCTGCACGTCTACGAGCACGGCGGGGCCGCGCAGGTGGGTGCTGCCCCCCGGCGGCTCGGTGCTGCCCCCCCGCGGCCGCCGGCCGGGCTGCAGTTGCATCCCCCGCGTGGGCCCGGCCGTGGGGCAGAGCGGCGGCCGAGCGCACCGGAGCGGGTGGAGGGGCAGAGCGCCGGGGTCCCCGCACGCTGTGCCCGTCAGCCCTGCTCTCTGCCCTGCGCACAGGTCGCTGGTGTCCATTCCCAGGTGCTGCCGGACCTGCCAGATGGCACCTTCGACCTGGAGCAGCTGGAGCTGCTCATCCGCGAGGCCCACGGCAGCCGGTACCACCCGCGCCCCGAGCTCATCTGCCTGGAGAACACGCACAGCACGGCGGGGGGCCGGGTGCTGCCTCTCCCCTACCTGCAGCAGGTGGGACCCGCAGCCAGCAGCTGGCAGGACCCGCAGGGACACCCAGGCCTTGCCGAGGAGCTCGGAGTGGAGCCCATGTTGGCACCAGGCACCCCGGGGGTCCCTCCCAGCCCAGCTGCTCCTCTGCCTCCCCCAGGTCCGCGGGCTCGCTGACCGCTACGGGCTGCAGGTGCACATGGACGGGGCACGGCTCATGAACGCGGCGGTGGCCCAGGGTGTGAAGCCGGCTCAGATCACCCAGTACTGCGACTCCGTATCCCTGTGCTTCTCCAAGGTGTGCTCATATGGGGAGGGGTCCCCGGGTTCAGATGGGACCAGAGAAGCTGGGGCCTTGCCCTTGCTCAGGGGCATCGGGACCTTGCGGGCTGGGCCATCCCTGGGCACGTCCCCAGGAGGGGCGGGGGCAGCTGGGGTCACCACTCCGGGGGCTGCGCAGGGCCTGGGCGCCCCGGCCGGCGCGGTGCTGGCTGGACGCCGCGGGTTTGTCGCCGAGGCCTGGCGCGCGCGGAAGCTGCTGGGCGGGGGGCTGCGGCAGGCGGGCGTGCTGGCAGCCGCTGCCCGCGTCGGGCTGCAGCAAGCGGATGAGACGCTGCGCAGAGACCACGACAACGCCCGGCGCTTCGCTGAAGGTACTTGGGGCTCTTGGCATGCCGGGGGTACGGGAGGTACGGGCACCCGCAGCCTGATGCTGTCTGCCCACCCGTGCGGCTTCCACATGCTGCTGCATGGCTGGGTCCCATCCTGCGCCACAGCTCGGGGTGGGCCCGGCCTTATCCCCCCACACCCTGCACCAGCTGGCTCTGCTGGGAACAGCAGCGCGGGCGCCTTCTCCGGCAGCCGTGCTGATCTCCAGCAGGCCAGGGTGCTGCTGGGGTCTCTGTCTGACTGGAGCGCCATGACGGTGCCGTGCCTGTCCCTGCGGTGCCCCTGGTGCTGCATGGGCGGAGGGCAAAGGGCTCACCCCCAGCCAGGACGCGGGGCAGGGTTTGGGCAGCACCGCAGCCTCCTCCACAGTGGCAGCTGATCACCCCTGCGTCCCCCAGGCATCTGGGAGCTGAACTCGCCCCTCTGCTCCATCAGCCTTGCGGCGGTGGAGACCAACATCGTGATGATGAACACCGGGGGGGGCTGGCTGTCCCCCCCAGAGCTCTGCGAGCACCTGCGGGCCGTGAGTGAGGAGGAGGTGGCCGAGACCGGCCAGGCTGTCAGTGTCCTGGTGTTCCCCTGGTCCGCGCACACCGTGCGTGCCACGTGGCACCGCGACGTCTCGGCCCATGACACCGAGCTTGCGAAGAACAAGCTGGCGTTTGTGGCCAGGAAGTGGCAGGAGAAGCTGGACCTGGGGCTGCGCCCGACCCCTCCAGGCGCAGGGGGAGCCTGAGCCTCCCGCAGCCCGGGGCGGCCGCTGGGAGCCTGGGGAGTCCCGGCCTGTCCCGGCAGCCAAGGGCTGGGACCAGCCCTGCGAGCTCCCGGCGCGTTCCCGCCTGGCTGCAGCGCAGCGTGCAGCCCCGGGGGAGCCCAGCCCAGCCCCCGGCGAGACCCCCACACCTCCCAGCAGGGACAGGGGACCCCACATCTCACACCGCCGCCCAGGCCCTCGGTGGCAGCGTCACCCGGCAAACCGCCCGAGCACCCTCTAGTCCTGTGCAGGAGCTTCATGTACAGTGGCGCTGCTGGGGACACAGATCCCAAGAGCTGGTCAGGGCACCAAATAAAGGTGTGCGGGCAGTGCTCTGGCCGTGCAGGGTGTTTTCTCCCAAGTGCACTCCTGACTGCAGCAGGGACATTGTCCCCAGGTCCCCATTGAGGGACAAGTTCTCCTGAGGACGTGAAGCATCTCAGCCGCAGGACCAGGGCCAAAGTTTGGATCTGCCCAGGACTGGCCCAAGGGCAGGAGCCCAGCCTGGCCCCGGCAGCTCCCCAGGGTGCTGCTCCGCCACCCCCAGCGGGCTGTGTACCCCGTCCCACAGCCTCCCCGCAGCCACAGGCGCTGGGCCTCCTCTCTGCCCAGCCTGTCACATTCTGCACCGGCAAGTCCCCAGCTGTGCCGTGGGAAGAGCTGGGCCGGGCTCGGGTGGGAGCTCCGCGCTGGGAAAGAATCTGCAGCAGCCACGTCTGGTGTGTGCAGTCACACCAGCAGCCGTTGTTCCTGTTTGATTTTGTATTGGCATTAACCAGTTTAAAGGAAACCAAGGGAACAAACTTCATCGCCTGGGTGTCCAGAGCCCTGCAGACCCGGCAGCCCCGCACTGCAGACGGGCAGGAACACCCGGCAGAGGAACAACAGCCGGGCCAGAACCGGTGACAACGGGTGCTGCCCCTGCCTGGCTGCAGGCAGGACGGGGCACAAGGGCACGGGGTGTCTGAAGGCAGCAGCCGCTGGAGCGAGAGCAGCAGCACGGGCAGGGCGCAGGCAGGGGGCGGGCAGGATGCGGGCACGGCGCAGGCAGGACACCGGCAAGGTGCGGGCAGGATGCAGGCAGGACACTGGCAAGGTGCGGGCAGGATGCAGGCAGGGTGCAGGCAGGACACAGGCAGGATGCAGGCAGGATGTGGGCAGGGCGCAGGCAGGGCACCGGCAGGGCGCAGGCAGGGTGCAGGCAGGACACCGGCAAGGTGCGGGCAGGATGCAGGCAGGGTGCAGGCAGGACACAGGCAGGGTGCGGGCAGGATGCAGGCAGGACACCGGCAGGGTGCAGGCAGGGCGCAGGCAGGCTGCCGGCCACTGTCATGCTGGCCTGCGGTTCCCAGCTTGGTTTGCTCCCGACATGCCATCAAGCTCTTGAAATCAAGTTCAGAATCACCTGGGATGAGGAACCGAGCCCTGTGAGGTGCCCGCCAGCCCGGCAGCCGCCGTGGCACAGCCGGCCTGCGCTGGTCCGGGCTGCGCTCAGAGCAAAGTGAGGACGGGAGCTGCTCCCCTACCTGGGTGAGGACATAGCTGTCCTCCGACAGCTTCTCAACGATGTCAAAGTGATCGACGCCGGCGAGGTCCAGCATGGAGACGGACCAGCCGGCTGCGCGCAGGGCCTGGGGGAGAGCGGCGCTGCTGGGAGGGACCCCGACCCCCATGTGCCGTCCCCGCAGCAGCAGCAATGCTGCTCTGATCATGGAATCGTAGGTACAGCACACGAGCTCCCCATCCAGCTCGGCAGGCCGGAGCGGTGCTGGGGCCTCACCTGCCCGTACTCCCGCGACTGCCGGCGGAACTCCGGGGAGTCGTGCTGGGCCACGGCCACCAGCACCTCACAGGCTGCAGGCGCTGCCGGGGGCACGCAGAGCAGGGGGCTGTTCCTGCAGGCAACCTCCCTGGGGACACCACGGGGGCAGCTGACTCGGAGCCTTGGTACGGCTTTGCCTGTCGAGCACCCGCGTCCTCGGCCGTGCTCCGGGTCGGGGCAGGTGGTGCCAGCAGCGCGGGCAGGGGTGCAGGCAGGGGGTGCAGGCAGGGGCAGAGCCGCTGGTGCTGCCCGCAGCCTGGCCGTCCCTCTGCAGCCGCTGTCCCCGCAGTGTGGGGCTCACCGGCTCATGTTCAGCGCGTCGTTCACGTAGGTGTGCAGGATGGGCTCCAAGTCGTACACGCCGCTCACCAGCACAGCTCCTGGGGGCGGAAGCGCCGGCGCTGAGGGGCCCTGCGGCTCCCCCCGCACAGCGCTGCCCCCACGAGTTCTCCTTGTGCCCACATCCCCGAGCCTCGGTGCGCGGCCGGCGGGCGCTCGACACGCACACCCAGGGCAGCTTGCCCGGGAGCCCGGAGTCCGGCAGTCCCAGCGTCCCTGGGCCGCGGCCGCCCGGGGCGGCTCGTCTCCTTGGCTCTGCGGCCGCACAGCCCCACAGCAGCAGAGACTCATGACCAGCTCCCCTTCAGCTCCTGCGCCCGGACACGGCGGCGCTACCTTTGATATCCGGCACCACTCCATATCCTGTCCAGTCCGTGGACAACACCATGGCTGCCAGGTGGGCCCCTGCCGAGTGTCCACACAGGTAAATGCCCCTGGAGAGAAGGAGCCGTGAGCCAGCGCGGGCAGTGACGGTGGCTGCTGCCTCGGGACACCCCGCTCTGAGTGCGGCCGTAAGTGCCGCAGCCCAAATGCGGCAGCTCAAACATGTTTCCCAGCCCATCGACTGACACGTGGTGCAGTGACAAGGCAACACGGCCACAGGCCAAAAGGACCAAGGACACGAAGCCTGTGTCACAGTGTCACAGCACAGGGCTTGCTCGCCCCCTCCTGTTGCTGCTGCAGCCACCTCCGTGCCCCAAACCACCCAGGAATCACACGGGCACAGTTTGCCGTGGAGGCCCCAGAGCGGCTGTCGCGGGGGGCAGAGGGGACCCCGGGAGCTGCGTGGTGCCCACCTGGCTGCGGGGAACCGCTTCGCCAGGAAGACGACGCTGCGCCGCACCTGCAGCACCATGGCGTCCATGTGGCCTGCCCAGAGGGCAGAGTCGGGTGGGCACCGGGCCAGCGCGGGTGGCCGCAGCCCCCACTGGGCAGCACCTACCTCGGGGCGCCGTGTCGTAGCCCACGGCCACCAGCGCCACGCCCCGCGACACCAGCGGGGGGGCTGCGAACCCCGACTCCTCTTTACTGTGGGGACAGAAGCAGGCGGGCTGCGGGCTCGGCTCCGCTGGGGCAGCCCGGGAGCACCCCGAGCAGGCCCGGGGGTCGTGAGAAGGGGGGCAGGAAGAGCGGGCCGGGGGGTCCCTTCCCAAGGGATCCCCGCACCGACAGCGCCGCTCACCTCAGGCACTGCCAGTATCCGCCGTGGATGTAGAGCAGGACCGGGAAAGCTGCGAGCACAGCCCGGGGTGAGCGGGGGAACACGGCCCTGCCCCCCCCCCGCCCACCCAGCACCTACTGCCCGCGGCGTCCGCCGGGAGGTACATGTCCAGCTTCTCCCCGTCCCCGTCGCCGTAGGGGACGTGCAGCGCGGTCTGGGTGCCGGCCCGGGCCCGCCGGGTTCCTGCGGCGGGAGGGACGCGTCCCGCGGGGCCGGGGCTGGGACACGGACACCGAGCGGCGGCGCCGGCCCCGCCCGCTCACCTGCCGCCGTGGCCGCCATGTGGGCCTGGATGACGGCGTCGCTGCCCAGGCGGCGGGACCAGCGGCTGGGCGAGTACTGCTCCTCCAGCGCCTGCGGGCGGCACCGGCTGCGGCGGGCGGCGGCGACGGGAGAAACGCACCCGCCCGCCCCGGGCCCTACCTCCGCGGGCATGTCCCGCCATCCGCCCATGCTGCGGCCGGGCCGGGGCCGGGGCCGGGGCCGGGGCCGGGGCCGGGGCCGATCCCGATCCCGATCCCGATCCCGATCCCGATCCCGATCCCGGTCCCGGTCCCGGTCCCGATCCCTGTCCCGCGCCCTCTGCCTGCCCGGGGGCGGGGCCCAGGGGCGGGGTCCGGGGGCGGGGTCCGGGGGCGGGGCCGTCGTGGGGGGAGGGGGGACTGGGCCAGGTTGGCAACACCGGGCGGGAGCGCGGTGCACGCCGGGAAGGCGGCGCAGGCCGGGGCGTAGACGCGCAAAAAGAAATAAGAATTTTGGCGCCTGTGTGCCTATTGGCCGGCGTGGCGGCCAGGTGGCTCGAACCCTCCTTCGATTGGCTGGCACGGCGGCGCGTGGGCGTGAGGCTTCTGCGGATTGGCTGTCGCGGTGCCGGGGTGCAGAGGCGCGCGCGCGGGCAGCCAGTCCGCCGGTGCAGCCATGAACTGCCTGACGGTGCCCGGCGTGCACCCCGGCTCGCCCAGCCGCCCGCGCGGCCAGATCCAGGTACGGGCCGGCACCGGCGCTGGGCGGCGCTCAGAGCCCCTGGGGCCGCGCCGGGGCCGATACCGGGGGTGCCCGGGCTGCGCGGGGCGGGGGCCGGGGGCTGCCCGCGTGGTGCTCCCGCCCAGCCGCGCTCTCGCCCGCTGACCGCCGTGGTTCTGTCCCCAGGTGATCTTCGGGCCCATGTTCTCTGGGAAGAGGTAGGTCCGGGGTGGGGGCGGGCCGGGCGGGCCGGGGCTTGGGCCGCGCCCGGGGCCGCTCACGCCCGTCTGTTGCAGCACGGAGCTGATGCGGCGGGTGCGGCGGTTCCAGCTCGCCCAGTACCAGTGCCTGCTGGTGAAGTACGCCAAGGACACGCGCTACGGCGCCGCCGGCGTCTCCACACACGACAAGTGAGTCCCGGGCAGGACCCTCTCTGCGGCCCAGCCGCGCTGCCTGGCTCGCGGGTCTCACCGTCTCGCCCTTCCGCAGGAGCACCATGGAGGCCCTGCCGGCCTGTCTCCTCAGGGACGTGTACCAGCAGGCGCTGGGCTCCGCGGTCATCGGCATCGACGAGGGACAGTTTGTAAGTGCACGGCCAGGGCAGACCCTGGGGAGCTCTGCGGGGCCCAGCCTCTCCAGAGCAGCCTGTGAGGAGGAGGTCTGAGTCCTCTGGGCGGGGGGAAGAAATACCCCGGGGCAGTTTGCTGCTGGACCGTGCCGGTGGAGTCAAGCCCTTCCCCTGGTCCCTGCAGGCTGGGGACAGTGGGACTGGAGTCTGTTTCACAGGAGATTGATTTTCCCAGTGCCCTATGGTGCTGTCTGGGCCTGTGCTGCTGGGTCCCGAGTGAAATGCTGCCCCTTCCTCCCCCTGACGCTGTTTCTGGCCCCCATCCAGTTCCCAGACGTCGTGGAGTTCTGTGAGATGATGGCCAATGCTGGGAAAACCATCATCGTTGCTGCTCTTGATGGGACTTTCCAGAGAAAGGTAAACCACTTTTTTAATACAATAGCTGCTTCGGGATCCTCACGGAACCCAGAGCACCCCCTGCTGTCCCGGCACAGGCTTTCGGGAGCATCCTGAACCTGGTGCCACTGGCAGAGAGCGTGGTGAAGCTGAACGCCGTCTGCATGGAGTGCTACCGAGAAGCCTCCTACACCAAGCGGCTGGGAGCGGAGAGGGAGGTGAGTTCCCTTGGAACACAAAGCGCTTCAGCCGCTTCATCTCACCAGTCCTGCTGGTCCAGATCCCCGAGGGGCCTGGGCTCTGCAGTCACTCCTGGTTTTCTTGCCAGGTTGAAGTGATTGGGGGAGCAGACAAGTACCACTCTGTGTGCCGAGCCTGCTACTTCCGCAAGCGGCCTCAGCAGCCAGGGCCGGAAAACAAGGAGAACGTGCCTGTGGGGGTGAAGCAGCTGGATGTGGCCGCCTCCCAGAAGGTCTTTGCTTGACAGCCGGGCTCCCGCACGGGGAGAAGCAAGAGCAGGGAAGCTGAATGCTGCAGCTCCCTGGCACCAGATGTGGCTTCCCCTGCCTTTAGCAAAACTGTCAACTGTCTGAGCTCTGCCCGCCAGCCCAAGCTGCCCCTCTGCACTGGGCGCTGGAAAAGACTGGGAGCAACTGGACCTGCTGCCAGGGGGAGCGGGAGCCTGACGAAAAGTCGGTTCTTGCACGGGACACGGAAAAGCTGCCACACTGACACGTCCTGGAAAACTGTGAGAGCAAGCCAGGCTGCAGAGCTTCCAGCGCCCGCCTGGCTGCTCGCCTGCCGTGTCCAGACTGGCTCTGGTGGCTGGTTCACTTGCCCATGAATGCAACTGTTTCTTTATCTCTTGTGCAGTGTTGCTAAATTCCAGATTTCTTAAGACAATGTACAGTAACTTTGTATTTTAAAGTCACTTCCTTATTTAATGCAGTCTGGGGAGATAACCTGATCCTTGTCGTAGAGCTGTGGCACAACTTCTCAACTGCCCCGCGTGGCAGCAGCCTGGCGCTCGGCCGTCCCTCTGCATGCCTGTGCACGGCCTGTCTGGTGCTGTCACGCTCGCTGCACCCCCCGCTGGGAGGAGGCAGCACCTGGGGGGTGACGGCTGCCCGAGCCCCCGCTCCCACCGTGTCCCCGAAGTGATGACAGTTGTGGTGCCCAAAGCACTTCAGTGCCAGGCCTGGGCCCTCCCGTAGGGACAGGGAAGGCAGCACTGCCGCTGGTTTAGGTTAATAAATAACTTAATGAAATTGCCTGTGCGTGGTTTATACCAGACTGCTCTGAAAAGGCTTCCCTGCAGTTAAGGGCGCGCAGCCGGCGCAGCTGATCACAGCAGCAGGCTGGGCCGGGCTTGGAGCTCTGCTCAAACCGGACTGCGAGGAGCAGGAGGGCTCGCTAAAAATAGACAGAGCATGAGCGTGCTGTTTACAGCGCAGCAGACGGCTGGGGCGGCCCTGCTGCTTCCCGCCTGGCCCCCCGGCCCTCGGGGAGAGGAGCAGCCCCCTTCGCTTCCCCGGAGAAGAGGCAGGTGCTGGCCGGGTGAAAAACTTTATTCCATCTCTACAGTGACAAACAACTCGAGGGCAGCCCCAGCAGCGAGAGCTCACACACCGCACGCTGCTGCTGGGAGCAGCTTCACTACAGGTGCAGCAGCAGCAAACACCCCCTGAGCCAGCGGCACAGCCCCCGCGGGACACAGGACAGCGGCGACGCTTCCGCGGGGACAGCGCGGGGTGCAGGGACCCCGGGAGCAGCCCCGGCCGTGCTGAGACCCCAGTGCTCGCTGCTCCCGCAGACCCCAACCCTCCTCACCCGAGCACCAGCAGCTCTAGCGCAGGCTGCGGGAAGGCACAGCGCGGGAGTTCACAGTCAGGACAGGGCTTTGGCATCAAGCTCACCCGGCAGCAGCCGGGGAAGGCGCGGGAAGCGGCGCGGGCAGGAGCGGGACCGCCTGGCACTTGGGAGGTTCAGCTGGGCTGGAAAGGCACCGGCGCCAGGACTGGCCAGGGCAGCGGCCACAGCTAGGCCAGAGCCGAGGGCGCAAACACCCACCGTGCTGCTCCCAGGGGCAGGAGCCCAGCCCCACACACCCACCCTCCCCGGAGCCGCGCTCAGCAGCCACATCACCCACCACGCACCCGGCTGCGGGTCCAGCGGCAGGACCGGGACCAGGGCCCCCTGCGCCCCAACACCAAAGCCTGGCGGCTTTCACACGCAGCAGCCGCCACCCCGCACACCTTCCCCCGTCAAGTCTCAGGTCCCTCCCGCCCCACCCGCAGAGAATTGCACTGCAACAGCCGTCCCTGCCAGGCCGCGGCAGGGGCTCAGTACACCGGGGGGGGCTGGTAACCCTCCGGGGTTTCTGCCGTGTGGGTGAAGGGCGGCTGCTGGTAGCTGTCATGGCTGATGTTGGGGTAGCTGGAGTACGGAGTCGGAACCTCCGCGCTGGGGTCGATGTAGCTGCGAGCGAAGTCCTCCACCCCCATCTTGTACCTCTTGTAAGCGAAGGCGATCAGGAGGCCCTGGGGAGAGGAGGGGCGGTGGCGTCAGGGCTGCCCTGGGACCCCACAGCGCTCCCTCCCAAGCGGAGCAGGACCGGGCTCACCGCGGCCTCACTCACCCAGGAGAAGATGGAAAAGAAGCTGAATGTGATGGCGGCACGGGCCGAGTCAGCCCCGATGTGCACATCGCTGGCCTTGGTCCAGGACCACTGGTTGGTCAAGAAACAAAAGCCAATGAACCACAGGAACGTCCAGAGACCTATGGGAGGAAGGTGGCGTGAGGGGCTCCCGGGCGGGTCCCCAGGGCGGTCCCTGCCGCGGCCGGTGCGGGAGCCCAGCGGCGCGGCTGTCCCGCGCTGCTGCCCGCGGCTCCTTCGGGCTCTCAGCAGGCAGCGCGTGGCCTGTGGGCAGCACGCCAGGCGGGAGCGACTCCCTTCGCCAGGCACCGGCAGCCACGTCACGGGACAAGGGCGCCATTGTAGCAGCCGCGGAAGGCGCAGCCCTGCCCGGGGCTGCCGGTACCTGAGAAGCAGAGGTCTGCCAGGACCAGGTACTTGCGGTCGGTGGTGTTGCTGATCTGAGGGAAGTAGATGTCCACCATGAAGAAGAAGATGCACGCGAGGAAGGCGAGGACACCAATACCGATGCCGTAGCGGCAGGCGTCTTCGTTGTGGTTAAAGATACAGAAGAGCTCAGAAGAGCTGGGCAAGTTGGTGTAGCCCTCCCCGACCAGGCAGGAGAAAACGATCAGGGCGAAGACCTGCAGAGGCGGGAGCAAGTGTCCGGTGGGCGGTACCGGAGCCCCGTCCAGGGCTGCCCGTGCCCGGCAGGGCTGGGGGCACCGGCCCGGGCAGGGCTCAGCCGGAGCAGGACGCAAGGGCCGGGAGGGAGGGCCGGGAGGGGAGGCCGGGCCGGGCGGTGCCGGTCCCCGAGCGGCGGAAGAAGAACAGGACCGGGCCGCGGGGTCCCGGGCCGGGGGCGGAGAGGAGGAGGAGGAAGGGGAAGGCCGGGCCGGGCCGGGCCGTGCGAGGCTCTCCCGTCCCGTCCCGTCCCGTCCCGTCGCGTCGCGTCCCGTCCCGCCCCGACTCACGGCACTGGCGATGCGCGCCAGGACCTGCGGCTGTTGCACGAAGCGGCCCAGGTCGAAGGCGCCGCCGGCCTTGGCCGCCCCGTACGCGCCGCCGCCGCCGCCACCTTCCATCGCGCCGGAGCCGCCGCCGCTCCCCGCCGCTCCTGCGCGGCACCGCCCCGGGGAGGGCCGGGCCGGGCCGGAGCGGGGCGGGCCGGGGCGGAGCGGGCCGTGCTCGGGCCGGCGGGACCGGGTCTCCCCCGCCCGGCCACCTAGCGCAACGTCAGCTTCCCGCCGATGCCCCCGCGCCCCGCAGCCGTCCGGTCCCGCAGAGCGGGGAGTCCGGCAGCCGCCCCCCCCCCCCCGCCGCGGCGGACCGTACCGCGCCCGCCCGGCGCCGCTCCCGCTGCCGCCCGCCCTCCCGGTGCCGCGGTCGCGTGGCCCCAGTGCAGCATCCGGGACCACGGGCGGCGCCGCGGACGGGGGAGCCCCGGCCGGAGCTGAACGGGGGCTCCGCGGGGTTACCGGGCGGTGGCAGGAGGGCGGGCTGGGCTGTGTCGGGGCTCCGCGCTCCCTCGCCCTCCCCGCCGGTGGACGGTGCCGGCTTCGCACCCAACACGAAGCCGCGGCGCCTGCCCGGTGCGGGCGGAGTCGATGAGCCCCGGGGCGCGTCTGCGCCCGGTCCTGGTACCGGGACAGGGGGTCTCGCCGCGGGGCGGCGCTGGCGGGGAACACAGAGGTCTCTGCCCCAGTGTCACCCCCGGGTGTGGTTTGAGGCCCCCGGGGTCGGGGCTGCCGCGGGGGATGGGAAGGGGCGTCTTCGCCGCCCCGGGGCTGCGGGTCCCGCCATGCCCTTCCCGAGCCGAGCGCGGGGGCCGCTCGGGGCCCCCCCCGCGGTGCGGGCTGGCTCCGGCCCGGCCCCGGAAGGGCGGGCGGGCTCCTCCGGCGCAGCCCGGGACCGGGGGGGGCGGTGCGAACCCCCGGCGCGGGCAGGACCGGCTGTGCCACCTCCCCCATCCGCTCGCCCTCCCCTTCCTTCCTGCTCCGCCGCCGAGCCGGGTTTGCCCCGGGGTTAGTCCTGGGATTAGACCCGGGTTTAGCCCCGCGATCACGCCTGACCCGCTCCCCAGGGCCCCGCACGCAGCGGCCCCGGTTCTGTCCCCGTCCCAGGAGCGGCTTCGGGTGCCGGTGGGTGCCGGTGGCGCGGAGCTGCTGACGCCCGTCGCTCGCCGCTCAGGACGGCGTGTCGGAGGGAGCGCGGCGCCGCCGGGACCGGTTCGGCCGCAGCGGAATGTCCCGGCCGCCCTCCTTCACCCTCCGCGTCCCGGAGGACACCGAGAGCGATGGGTGAGTGTGGCCCTGCCCGCGTCTGCCCCAGCCCCGTCCCCGCACGTTCGGCCCCGGGATGCCGCGGGACACGGCAGCGCCTGCCGCAGGCACCGGGCAGCACGGCGGGCTCGGGGCTGGCGCTCCGGCTTTTCCAGGGCTCCAATCCCCTGGCCCGGGGCCCAGCCCAGCCCCGGGTGAGCGGGTCTGTGTCCCTGCAGGCAGGAGCCGAGCCCGGATAACGAAGGAGCCCTGCACTCCTCCTTCCACCAGCTCATCCAGGAGCAGAGCAGCTTGGTAGAGGCGGGTGTGGAGCTGGAGATGCAGGCAAGGGGCAGAGGTAAAGTGCTGTGGCTGCTGCCATGGTGGTGGGATGGGGTCAGTGTGTGTGCCCAGAACCATCCACTGTCCCAGACCCTGCCTGGGCCAGCAGGGCTCGTGCCAAGGCTGCAGCCAAAGCTCTTGTAGGAGCTGCTGACACCTTTGCCAGTGCAGGCAGTGGGGCAGACCCGCCCTTGGGGACACAGAGAGTGTTCCTGGAGAAGGGGATGCCCCTGGAAGAGCACACACCGGGGCAGTGGGGCTGGGAGGACGGGAGCTGTGGGCACTCTGGCTCTCACCACGCTGCACCCTGTGCTTGCTCTCCCAGAGCACCCAGCACACCTGCCCCACCCAGGTGCCGGTGCCGCAGCCTGGCAGGAGCCTGGACAGGGCGAACAGCACCCCGGCTACTCCTCCACCACCCTGCGGATCCTCGCCAGCATGCCCAGCCGCACCATTGGTGGGTACCACCCACCCTTCCCCAGGCCCAGGAGCCCCTCGGCAGAGCTCTCCCATCCGCCTTGCTCTGCCGGGGCACCCACCCTCCTGCCCTGCTCCCGCCTGCAGGGCGCAGCCGTGGGGCGATCATCTCCCAGTACTACAACCGCACCGCCCGGCTGCGGCGCCGGAGCAGCCGCCCACCCCTGCAGCAGCTCTGCCGCGCCGCACGGCCCAGTGTGCGGCAGTACGACCTGGAGACCGACCCCGCCAGGGCCACGCTGGAAGGTGAGGGTCTGTCGGGAGCGGGGCAGGCGGTGCTGGCACTGTCCTCGCTCTGGGTTCAGGATGGGCATGCCTTGTCCATGTCCTGAGCCCCTTGCACCCCCAGGGAAGCGGAACCTGCTGGTGAAGGAGCTGCTGAGCCTCTCGCCCAGCCAGCGCAGCCACATGCTGCTCACCGTGCCCCTCAGCCTGGCAGAGAAACGCACCCTCCGGTAGGTCTTGTCCTGCCAGCCCTGGCCAGGCAGGGCTTCCGCAGCCAGGGCCGAGCCGGGGCCCATGTCACCCCCTGACCCCCCTCTCTGCTGGGCAGGCGGGAGCTGAGCGGGCAGATGAGACCCCCGAGGCAGCACACGGAGCACCGGGCCCTCTCCTCTCCCTGCGGATGGTCCAGGGGCTGCGTCATCCTAGTAAGGCTGGGATAGGATACAGGGCTGCGCAGCAGCTGTTGGGGGCTCCGGCACAGGCTCCGGCCCTGGTGCTCCCCCTGTGCTCCCTCTCCCCAGGGCTGCCGGGGCCTCTGGTACAGGCTCCTCTCCCTGCTCCCCGCCGCGGAGCTCTGGCACTACTCCCTGAAGCAGATCGGGGGCCGCTTCGGCTCCAGTGTCCTCTCCTACTTCCTCTTCCTCAAGACACTCCTTATGTTCAACATCTCATTCCTCATCCTCCTGGTCTTCGTGGTGGCCCTGCAGGCTGCGTATCCCCCTGCCTCACCCAGCCCCGCACCCTTCACCGGCCTCGAGCTCCTCACGGGAGTGGTGAGCACCGGCAGCGCATCCCCGGGCCGGGGGCTGATTCATCCCTGCATCCCTGCCCTGCATCCCCGCCGCGATGATGTCCCCATCCCTGCCCTGCATCCCTGCTGCGGTGATGTCCCCATCCCTGCCGTGGTGATGTCCCCATCCTTGCCCTCACATAGCTGGGGCCCTGGGATCCCCAGTGCTGTGAATGCAGAAGCGGGTGCTTGGTGCTGCCCCAGCCCAGGGCTGTGTCTCCATGAGCTGGGCCAGGCGGGGCAGGGAGCCGCAGGCACCGCTGCCGTCACCACGATCCTCGTCGTGCGCTTCCCCACAGGGCTCCTTCACTCACTCGCTGCTGTACTACGGCTACTACAGCAACACCACCCTCAACGAGCCCTGTGCCTCCAGCCCCAACAGCAGCACGTGTCCCCTTGCACCGCCCCCACTGCCATACAACATGCCGCTGGCCTATGTCTTCAGCGTCGGGGTCTCCTTCCTCGTCACCTGCGTCCTGCTGGTGTACAGGTGGGTGAGCATCGCCTGCGGCACTGCCAGCCTCCCCCTCCCAATGCCCTGACGCCTCCCCCTCGCTGCAGCGTGTCCCGCTCCTTCGGGGAGAGCTATCGCGTGGGCAGCTCCGCAGGGGACCTGGCGGTCAAAGTCTTCTGTGCCTGGGACTTCAAGGTGGTCCAGAGGCGCTCGGTGAAGCTGCAGTGCGAGAACATCTGCACCCAGCTGAAGGTGAGCAGCTGGGCTGGAGCTGCCGGCGCACGCCCTGAGCCCTGCGGCGGGCGCGTGAAGGCGTTTGCAGGAGCCAGCCCAGACCCCAGGGCTCAGCACCCCTGTCCCCCTGCACAGCGGGGCTCTGCAGCTGCAAATGCCCCTGACTCCAACCCCGCACCAGCGCTTTGCCCTTCGGCCACCCGGGTCCTGCTCGGTGCTGCAGGACAAACCTGGAGCACGTTGGGCAGCGCGGGCACCGCTCTCTTGCAGGAGCTGCTGGCGGAGCAGCGCTCCCGCTCGCGCTCCCGCAGCCTCTGCCAGCGCCTGGGGCACTGCGCCGTGCTGCTGCTGGCCTGGGCCGTCTCGCTGGGCACGGTGCTGGGCGGCGTGCTGGCCGTGCACCACGTCTCGCAGCACATGCACACGGTGAGTGCTGCCGCGCGCCAGGGAGCTCCTGCCCCGGTGTTGGGGGTCTGGGGTGGGGCGCTGGGGAGGGTGGCCAGAGCAACCCTGGGAAGCGGGGGCAGCCCCCTCCCGGTGTCGGTGTTTGCTGCCCTCCCGCAGGCGCTGGGCTGCCGGCAGCCACGCGCTCAGCCCGGTACCCGCTGCCAGGTTCAGCAGGAGCTCCGTGCGCAGGGCAGCGGCCGGCAGCAGCGGGAAGCCGTCCTGCTGGTCCTGCCCCTCACCGTGTCCCTGCTCAACACACTGCTGCCCCACCTGTACACGCTGCTGGCGCGGTGGGAGCGGCAGGACTCCCCCGCCGCGCAGGTCTACGTGGCGATCTGCAGGTGCGCTGCCCGGGGAGGGAGCATCCTGCAGCCCCGTGGTCCTGTGGGAGGCTTTGGGGCCAGGCACCCCACAGGTGGGGCTCGGCCCCTCCATCCCCAGCACTCAGGGGCTTCTGGCCCTGCTCCTGCTCCCCAGGAACCTCATTCTGAAGATGGTGGTGCTTGGCCTGCTGTGCTACCAGTGGCTCAGCCGGAGGGTCGTCTGCTCCATGGAAGAGGTCAGCAGCGCCGCGCGGTGCCGGGCTCCGCTGGGTCGGCGCCAGGGGCACACGGTGCCTGTGCGAGCTGTCTGGGACACGCCGTCCAGACTGCCCTTTGCCCGGGAGCGCGGAGCAGCGCCGAGGCTGCCGTCCTGGCACCAGCAGCAGCATGGGCAGGGTCTGGCAGCCGGGGATCTGCCGGGCAGCGCCGCAGGCACCATCCGCTCCTGTGCTGGGGAGGGAGCGCAACAGCCGGACACGGCCACCCGGACTGGGGACTGGGGAAAGGGTGTGGGGAGGAAAAACTGCCACGGCCCCTCACACCCCATGGGGGCCACGAGAAAGTGAAGGGGCAGGAGAGGCCTCGCTCCGCACTCGGTGCCACCTTTGCTTCCCCCCAGTGCTGGGAGACGTGTGTGGGACAGGACCTGTATCGCTTCATGGTGATTGATTTCATGTTCACGCTGCTGGACACGCTCTTCAGGGAGCTGCTCTGGAGGTAACGTGCCCTGGGAGGGCCCCCGCAGCGCGGCACCCCCGGCACGGCCCTGGCGGCGCTGCTCCGGTGCACCCGGCTCTGCCGCGGTCGGGGGAGGAGGGGGCACCGAGCACGCTCCCAGCGGCGGTGCGGGAGCAGAGCTCTGCTCCGTCCCAGGCTGATCCTGGAGAAGAGGCTGAAGAGGAAGCAGAAGCCCGAGTTTGACATTGCTCGAAACGTGCTGGAGCTGATCTACGGGCAGACCCTGACCTGGTGAGACGGCTCCTGCCTGGCGCGGCTTGTTCCTCTGCTGCCAAATGCCTCATGGTCCCTGGGAGCCCCATGGTGGGCAGGGACCAGGCACAGGGAGCCGCACGTTCCGCTGGGTGGGGGGACAGGCATCCTGGTGCCAGCACCATACAGCTGCAGCCCCCGCGCTCCCTGCGTGGTGGGGGGTGAGAACCACAGGGGACCGGCAGCAGAGCGTCCCAGTGCCGCTCCAGCATCCCCCGCTGGCCCCTCCAGGGCTCAGCTCCTCTTGCCCCTCTCCCCCAGGCTGGGTGTTCTCTTTGCCCCGTTGCTGCCGGCCGTGCAGACGCTGAAGTTGCTGCTGCTGTTCTACATCAAAAAGGTGTGAGCTGCTCCCCCCTCAGCCCCCGTGCATCCCCGCAATGGGCACGCCCCGCGTCCTGCCGCAGCAGAGGGGCCGCCCGGTCACCCGGTGCAGCAAGACAAGCGGCCTGGTGGGAGGGAGGGGTGCTGGGGACGGGGTGTCCCTGAGCTCCTGGGCTCCGCTGGGCGGGAGGTCGGGCCGGGGCCCGGTGCGCAGCACGGGGACACGGCTCCTGCCCACAGAGCAGCCTGATGCGGAACTGCCGGGCGCCCAGCACGCCCTGGCAGGCGTCTCGCATGAGCACCATCTTCATCACCTTGCTGTGCTTCCCGTCCTTCCTGGGCGCAGCCGTGTTCCTCTCCTACACCATCTGGGCGTGAGTACCCGCCGGCACGGGCACGGGGCAGGGGCTGGGGGCCGGTGCCCCCCCCCACTGATGGCACATGGAGCCATTGTCTCCAGCGCAGGGCTGTGCAACAGCAGCTGTTGCCAGATGTTTCTGACGCAGGGTGAGGGCCCCCTTGTCCAGCCCTGGGCAGGGCTGGGCTGCCCATCGCTCTGACCCACGCCTCGCTCTGTCTGCCCAGGGTGCGGCCGTCTGAAACCTGTGGTCCCTTCCGGGGGCTGGAAACCATCTACAAGTCAGGGCAGACCTGGGTGCAAGTGCTGGAGAAGTCCAGCCCCAACATCACCTGGCTCGCCTGGGTCCACCAGCACCTGGTGGAGAACAGCTTCCTCCTGTTCTTCATGTCCGGGGTCCTGCTGTGAGTCCAGCCCTGAGCCTGAACCCCGGGCTGTGCTTTGGGGGTCCTGGGCACGGCCCTGAGCGGGGGCTGGGGGCCGGGGTGCCACTCCAGAGCCCTGTGCCCGGAGCGCCACATCCCCGGCTTCCCACCCCGGCTGCCACCGCCCGGTCCTGCGTGTCGTTGCAGAGCCGTGATCTACTTCAACATCCAGGTGGTGAGAGGCCAGCGCCGGATCATCCGCCTGCTGGAGGAGCAGATCGCCAACGTGCGTGAGCCCCGCGCCCCGGTCCGGCCCTGGCAGGGCCGCAGCACTGCCGGCCTCGGGCTCTGGTCCTGGCTGCGCCGCCGCCTCTGCGGCTGCTCACCGCGCTGTCCGTGCTGTTGCAGGAGGGGCAAGATAAAATATTTCTCATTCAGAAGCTTCACTCGGTTTACGAGCGGAGAGAGAGATGCGCCTGAGTCCCAGGTGAGGCTGGCGCCGAGGGGCTGCTGGGTGCCGGGAGCTCGGGTGGGCGCGGGGACGGGGACGCGTCTCTGCCCCGTGCCGGTGTGGGGCCGTGCTGGGCCAGCCTGGCCGTGGCCGAGCGCTGCGTGCCAGGAGCGGGAAGGTGCAGGAGGTGACAGGGCAGCCAGCCCTTCCCAGAGCTGTCACCCCTCGCTGTGCTGGCAGCTGGGGCTGCAGGTTGGGGCTGCCCTGGTGCTGGGGGCGCTGGGTCCCTTGTGCTGCCGGGGATGGCACAGCGACAGGGGTGGGGACAGACCTGGGACAGGGAGCAGGAGGATGGGGACATTTAGAGATGCTGATCTCTGCTGTCCCCAGCAGCAGCCCCTGGGGCGCAGGGGCTGCACGTTTCCGTCAGACTCCTCGGGCAGGAAGGGGCCGGACCCAGCGCACCCATCGCAGCGCTGGGAGCAGCGGGACCGTGCGGTGCTGGGCAGATCCTCTGCTGCAGCCAGGGACACATTGGGACGTCAGCAGCTCCACGGGGACGTTGCAGCACAGGGACAGGGATGCTCCCACTGCCAAGAGCTGCTGGGGACAAGGCAGGCGCAGCAGGACCAGGACAGCCCAGGCCACAGCCCTGTGGCAGGATGGGCTCCGGAGAGCCGCGGCGGTGCCAAGCGCCGGGCAGAGGAACCCGAGGGTGCTGGATCCCCAGCTGCAGGCTGACCCGGATCATTAAAGCTCAGCTGCGGGAGCACCCAGCCTGTGTCCGACCTGTTGCGCTGGAAGCGGGTGAGCGGGTTTGGCGCGGTAGCACCAGCATTCGTTAGGGGTGGTGACGGCAGCCGGGGCCGCATGCGCTCCCCAGCACCACTGCCCGCCCGCTGGCTGCCCCGGCAAGAGAGCGCAGCCCCAGCCCCAGAGCCGCTTCCCCCATCCCGCCGCAGCAGCCCCTGGCCCGGGGACGCTGGTTGTGCCCACAGCACAGCCCTGGCGCCCAGGGAGGTTGTGCCGCGGTGTGCGCCAGGCCCAGGCAGCCACAGGTGCCCCGTGACTTGGCTCTTGTGCCGCGGGGTGAGGCCGTCAGGGCGGGTTATCGGTGCGGACACAGACACAGTTTATCGGTGCGGACGTGGGCCGGGCTCCCCGCGCAGACCCAGCTGTGCCCTGAGCCCAGGCCAGTGCTGGGGAGCAGCCGTGGGCTGACGCTGCAGCTCGTGAGACCCCCGCGCGGGGCAGCCCCGCGGCTCAGCCTGCGCTGGCTCCTGACGCCCACCCGCGGCCCCGGTCACCCGTGCTGCGGCTGCACAGCCCTGCAGGGCCAAAGCCGCGGGCAGGAGCCCCCGCACACACACTTGGTCTCCGCCCTGAAGCCGTTCCAGCCCCTGCCCCCGTGCTGCTGCCCACAGCCCCGCTCCTGCCCGAGTCGCCAGCACGGCCCCGCACCAGCCCGTTCTGGCCCCCGGGGCTCCTGCTCGTCCCTTCCCCAGAACGCCAGCGTTTCCAGCCGAGCACAGGGGAGCCGCCAGCCTGGAGCGTGGTGAAGTTTTTACTGCGACGTCCCGCGGGGCCAGGGCCGACGCCAGCCCGTGACCCTGTCCCGTCCCCAGCCCCGCGCAGGGCAGCTGCTCAACAGCCGCCTCGTGTGCCAGGAGCCGCCGGCGCTGCCACAGGGCTGGGGTCACCGGGCGTCCCCGAGCGTGGCCCGGAGCCACCGCAGGACGTCGGCCAGGCCGGTGCCGTCGCGGGCGCTGGTCTCCAGCATCGTGATGGGCTGCGTGGCGCAGGAGACAACGTCCTGCATGCGGAACAGCGACTTCATCTCCGCCAGCGACATGTAGCAGGGCAGGTCACTGCAGCGGGGGTCTGTGTCAGCCCACCGTGGCGGCTCCTGCCGGCACAGCCCTGGCCCGGGGCCTCCGCGGGCCCGGTGAGTGTGGCAAAGTGCAGCTGCTGCCCTGGGACACATCAGGCTTCCCCGGTGTCACCGATGAAGGGACCAGCGCAACCCCTGGGGCTGTCCCCACACACCCCGCCCCCGGGCGAGCCCCCTCCTCACATCTTGTTGAAGAGGACGAGGACAGGCACGGCGGCCAGCGGCGCTGCGGACAGCACGGACAGCAGCTGCACGCAGGACGAGGACACCTGCGTGGGGTTGGCGGCATCGACCACGAACTGCGGGGACAGAGGGGAGAGCGGCGGTGGGAGAGCCCGGGGAGGGAAATCAGGCAACCGGGGCTGAAATCGGGAGCCGCCTCCCCGCAGCAGAGCCGGAGCAGGGGCAGCCCCGGCCATGGGCGTCCCCCCGCCTCCCCCGGGCCGGGCCCGTCCCTGGGGCCGCGGCCGTCGGTGTCGGGTCCCGGTGCCGCTCACCAGGACAGCGCTGCACTCGCCGTAGTAGCTGGGCCAGATGGGGCCCATGCAGCCGCCCAGCTCCCGCAGCCTCGCCCGCCGCGGCAGCCGCAGGTCGCTCAGGTTGGTGCCCACCTGCCGGGACAGGCGGCTCGGCGGCTGCGCACGGGGCCCCCGGCCGCACCGGAGCCCGCACCGGAGCTGCCGGGCGGCTCACGGCCCCGCCCGGCCCTGCCTACCGTGGGCAGCGTGGCCGGGGGCGCGCCCAGCTCCGTGGCCCCGTCCTCGGTGCTCAGCTGTGCAGCGGGTTAAGGACACTGCGGCGCCTGGGGAGGGGACGGGGACGCGTCCCCACGTACGGACGGACGGACGTGCCTGCCTGCCTGCCGCCCGCCCCCGGCAGTCCCGTCCCGTCCCGTCCCGTCCCGTCCCGTCCCGTCCCGTCCCGTCCCGTCCCGTCCCGTCCCGTCCCGTCCCGTCCCGTCCCGTCCCCCGGATATGACGCAGCCGCCGCGCCACGAGGCTCTTCCCGCCGCCCGCCGCCCCCAGCAGCAGGCACGTGGGCACCGGCCGCCGCGCCACCGCCATCGCGCCCCTGCCGGAAGCAGCCACGCCCCTGCCGGAAGCAGCCACGCCCCTGCCGGAAGGAGCCAGGCCCCTGCCGGAAGCGGAAGCAGCCGCGGAGGGGCAGCGGGGCAGCCGGGCCGGCGGGGCAGCCATGGGGCGCGGTGGCGGCACCTTCGAGCGGCTCCTCGGTACCGGCCGCGGCTTCCCTCCCCTCCCCTCCCCTCCCCTCCCCCTCCCCTCGGCGCGGCGGGCGGGGCGGGGGCCGGGCGGCTGGCGGGCGCAGCGCGGCCGGGTCTCGGGGCCGCCTGGGCGGGTGGTGCCGGGCCCGGGCCCGGGCCCGCGGGAGCCGGTGCAGCGGGTTCGCGGGTACCGAGCGGCCCGGGGCGGCTGGCGGGGAAGAGCGAACGCAGCGGCGGGACGGGCAGAACCGCGTCCAGCGGCCTCACGGTCCGTTCCTTGCAGACAAAGCCACGAGCCAGCTGCTGCTGGAGACCGACTGGGAGTCCATCCTGCAGATCTGCGACATGATCCGCCAGGGAGACACGCAGTGAGCGCCGCGCGGGGTGCCGGGGTGCGGGGGCGCGGGGTGCGGGGGTGTGGGGTGCCGGGGTGCGGGGGTGTGGGGTGCCGGGGCGCGGGGTGCCGGGATGCGGGGGCGCGGGGTGCGGGGGTGTGGGGTGCCAGGGCACGGCTGGCGCGGCGCCCCTCGTGACGCACAAGCCGCAGGGCGTTTGTGCCTCCGGGGAGCCGCGGGGACGAGGGCAAGTGTGCCCCGCTGTCAGGGTGGGGGCGAGCAGGGGCCCAGCAGTGGGTGGAATCTCCCCTCGTATCCTCGGTTACCTCAGCTTGTGTGCTCTCCTTTCCCACCCAGAGCAAAATACGCTGTCAGTGCTATCAAGAAGAAAGTCAACGACAAGAATCCCCACGTGGCTCTCTATGCGCTGGAGGTAACGGCCCAAAGCGCGAGCGCTGCCGGGCTGGGTCGCAGGCCGGGAACTGCCGGTCTCTCCCCAGCTGCGCCACCTGCGCCACGTCCCCTGCCCCGCCTGGCGCCGCGCCGAGGGTTTGCCCGAGCGGCCGGGAGTTTTGTGACCGATCGGCAGGCCGCGGTTTTTGTTCTTGAATTCCACCTCAGCGTTAGGAACACCCACAGCTGAAACACGCTGTCCCTGCACAGCGGAGGTACAAAGGCCACCGAGCCCTCACTGTGTCACTTGCCCTTAGCCTGGCAGTGTCCACTTCTCAGGCTTCGCTGGCGCTGCCCTAACGGGACTCGTGGTTGGTGTGCCCATCTCGCCGTGCTGCTGCAGGGACCTGTGGCGCGTGCTGGGACCCGTCCTGAGCCACAGAGGACAAGAGCCGTGGGCTGATGTTGTCCTTTGCCCTTGCAGGTTATGGAGTCAGTGGTTAAAAACTGTGGCCAAACAGTCCATGACGAGGTGGCCAATAAACAGACTATGGAGGAACTGAAGGAAATACTCAAGGTAAATATCTCTGATTTTATTGTTTTTGGCTGAGCTTGTAGCAGAAGCCGCAGCAGCAGCAAATGTACACGTCCTCTCTTTCATTCCATTTGTATGCGGAACAGGAGGGATACAGGGAATGTGTTTCAGAAAAGAGCAGACTGTGTTGTGTGATGTGAAGGGTGCGTGCAGGGAACTCGGGAGTGCCTGCTGGGGGAGGAGTGTTGTGACAGCGACGGTGACGTTTGCCCGTGCTGTGGACTGGGGAGGGACGCGCTGCAAAGGCCCAGACGGTTTCCTGTGCGCGACGCTTTGCTTGGCTGGAGCCAGCAAAGGAAAACTGAGCTGGGCAGCGGTGAGGTGAATCCTGCCTGTGCTACCGCCTGAGGCACACGGGGAGGTCAAAACGAGCAGCAGCTTCCTCTTTACTTTGGCCATTTCACTGGCCTGTGGAACTGTTTGAGGAGCTTTGCAGGACTGCCAGGCCATTGTCACAAGCTCTGTCGCTTGCCAGGTTGATATAACGTGATGTCTCGGGAGCTCCGTGTGTTCTCCAGCTGGAGACTTCCACAAGTGAAGTGAAAATGAGAACTTGTCTCTCCAGCTCCCAGCCCCAGAACGGCAACGCCCGGGCAGCAGGTGCCCAGGTGACCCAGATACTCGGTGACTGAGCTGCGCGAGTCCCATGGCCCCGCGCACCGTGCAGGGCGGCTCTGCCGTCACCTTCCTGCCAGGGCTGACTCAGCTCCGTGTGGGATCTGCTGACACACGGCCGCGAGTGAGGTGTCACAGCGTGGTCACTCCAGCGCTGAGGAGATAGACGAGAACAGATCGGGACATTTTGTGGTTCTCTCCAGTCCTCATCTGCCTCGGTAGTTCCACAGCTGCCGCAGACCCGCTGTCCTACGCTTGCAGCTTTGCTGCTTGTGGGTGCCCAGGGCTGGTGAAAGGGCCGTAGTCCTGAGGAGGCTCAGGGCTATGACGTTTGTGGAGTGCAGGATTTTGCCAAGTCTTGTAGGAGTTTGGAGCTGCAGGAATTGTCAGGAAGTCACGCTGTGGCTGAGCTCTCTGAAACAGGAGCGTGGTGATGCTGCTGCGCGTCTGGGCGGTTTCTGCAGCAGCCGGTCATGTGAGTGCGTGGGTCAGCTGGTGACGCGGCTGCTCGGGGGCTGCCCGGGGCAGGAGCAGCCTGGCCACGTTCCCTCCAGCTGCTCAACCTGCGAGACGGGCATCCCGGCCTCCAGAGGGCAGGCAGCCCGGCTGTCCTCACCGCGCCGCATCCTGCGGTGGCTTTGGCTGCTCCGGGGCAGGACTCTGGGGCTGGGGGTGCTGACAGCGGGTACCAGCCCCGCCAGGCCCTGTGCTGCGACCTGCGTGGCCTGTCACCCGGGCCGGGGGGACGGGGCTGTGTCACTGTGGGTCCTGCAGTTTTCTGGGTGCGGGACGAGGTGCTCGTGTGAGGTGTCGAGCAGCCCGTGCTCGTGCCTGTGCCAGCCTCTGTGGGAAGTTTCTCAAAGCAGCGTAACCGCAGCCTTCCCAGGTCAGTCCCCACTCTCTGGAGGACGTTTCCTTGCTCGTGCTGTGGGTGGAGCGGGGAAGCCCAAGGAGCACACGGTCCTTGCTCTGGACTGCCCTGTTGCCGCTTTCTGGCAGCTCTTACCTCGTGCAACTGCTCTGAAGTCTCATTCCGTGGACAGTGTCTCTGGCTCTCTCCTGGGGGTTCACACCAGCCTTTGGGCTCCACGGGCTTCTCTCCAGATATTTTTTTTCTCCTCCCTTTCTGTGCAGCGGCAAGTGGAGACGAGTGTGCGCAGCAAGATCCTGTACCTCATCCAGGCCTGGGCTCACGCCTTCCGCAACGAGCCCAAGTACAAGGTGGTGCAGGACACCTACCAGATAATGAAGGTCGAAGGTGAGGACCGTGGGCAGAGTGGGGCAGACAAGTGGCCAAGCAGCTCTGGAGGAGCCGCGCAGGAGGAGGACTGGCTGTCAGGTCCTGCCTGGTGTCAGCCAAATCTAAACATGCTATACTGAGCTCCTTGGCGTTAATTGTGACGCATCACAGGCAGGGCCGAGCTGAGCTGGGCCTGTTGCGTGGCCGGGACCCGCGGCACGAGGGTGTTGGCACCACGGCCTCCCCGCGCACAGGAGCCCCTTCCCATGGGACTCTCGCTTCTCCCGCAGGGCACGTGTTCCCGGAGTTCAAGGAGAGCGATGCCATGTTCGCTGCAGAAAGGGTGAGCTCTGCTGCGGGGAGGCGGCGCTGCGGGACACACCTCACTCTCCTGTCCCGTCCCTGCTAACATTCTCCACTCCGTGCAGATCAGAGGCCTCGCTGGGTGCGTGATGCTCCAGCTGTCACACAGGCCGTTTCTGGGGTCGTGTACGGCAGTTCAGCCTAAAACTGCCAGAGGGAGGGGAGACGTGACCAGGACAGGGAGTTAGTCTCGTCCCCGACTGGGTGGCCTTCCAGCAGCACGGCAGTCTGCACCGGGCCACAGGGCGTAGCTGAAGCCATTGCTGTGCACACGTGTTCCTAGAAAACCTCTTGCTGACTGGGAAAGCGTTACAGTGTCTGGTGACATGAGAGGAGGTCACGTGCAGGGGTCGATATTTCCTGTTGAGCTGCAAACACTTCCAGTCCCCCCACTCAGAAGCGCACCTTGGTCAGCCCGGCAGCTCCGGAAGGCTCCATGCGTCGTCCTCCCTGGGGCCGCCGTCCCCTCCTCACACAACTTCCCTTATTCCAACAGGCTCCTGACTGGGTGGACGCTGAGGAGTGTCACAGGTGCCGGGTGCAGTTTGGTGTCGTGACACGGAAGGTGGGTGCTGCTCCTGCCCCTCGAGTTCCCCGTCCCGCGCAGCCCCAGGGCTCGTGAGGTTCCCTGCGCCCACGTGTGAGCACGTCAGGGCTGGGCCGCGGGCCCTGGGCACACGCAGGGAAGTGCCAGGAGCGTCTGAGTGATGTTTGCAGTGGTGAAGCAGCATCTGATGCGCTGATGTCTCCATCCTTTGCAGCATCACTGCAGGGCCTGCGGGCAGATCTTCTGTGGCAAATGCTCCTCCAAGTATTCCACCATCCCCAAGTTCGGGATTGAGAAGGAAGTGCGAGTCTGCGAGCCCTGTTACGAGCATCTCAACAAGTCAGTGCCCTTTGTGGTGTTTCTTTGCTTGTGACAGCTAGAACGGAGAGGGAACACCTGGTGTGAAGCCGCCTTCCTGCAGGGCAGAGCCAGGGTTCCCCAGCTGCGTGGGCGGGCTGGGCTCCTCTCCTGGGAGCGGTTATGGCTGTAGTCTTGTGCAGAGCTGGGGCCGCAGCGCAGAGGAAGGAGCGTTAATTCTGCTCCGTTGCCTCTTTCTGACTGCAGGAAAGCTGAGGGTAAATCTGCCGCCACCTCTGAGCTGCCCCCCGAGTACCTGACCAGCCCCCTGTCACAGCAGTCCCAGGTGAGCGCCGCCCCGTCGCTGAGCCAGTGACCCTGCCCTGCACCTCGCTCCCTCCACTGAGCTCCTCTCACCGCTGCTTGCAGCTGCCCCCCAAGCGTGACGAGACGGCTCTGCAGGAGGAGGAGGAGCTGCAGCTGGCGATCGCCTTGTCTCAGTCTGAGGCTGAGGAGAAGGAGAGAATGGTTCGTGCCCTGCTTGCCGTCGGGGAGCGGTTGTTGCCGTACAGCCCAGATGTGCTGGGCACCTCCTGGCTGCGTGGTGACAGATCTCCAGGCGTGTCCTGGCGTGAGCGAGTTGCGGGGCCCGCGGGATGAGGGGGTGGACGTGGAGCCAGGCAGGAGCTGTGCTGCAGCCCCAGGTCACGGCCACAGCCTGTGCCCGCGTGGGCAGCCCTGGGCACGCCGGCCCGCAGCAGCGGTACCAGGTGTGGGGCCGGCTCTGCTGGCTGTGCCTGCTGTCACCAGGAACTCGCCCACCGCGGTGTGCCCTGTGTGGTGCTGACTGGGTGACCTGAGCCGTCTGGACAGTCCCTGAGTTGACTGGTTTTTCTCATTCGCAGAGGCAGAAAACCACCTACTCCATGTACCCGAAGGCCGAGCCCGCACCCGTCACCTCGTCAGCGCCCCCGGTCAGCACGCTCTACTCCCCGCCCGTGGTAGGTCCCTGGGAGCCCCTGGTGGTGGAGTGAGGGGCTCGGGCTGCCCCGTGCAGCCTTCCCAGGCCGAGTGGGATCGAATCCCTGTTCTGAAAGAAGAGGTTTGCCCCGTTCCTGCCCTTGCTCTCCCACAGCACCGCTGTGTTTGCAGCTGGCAGTCAGGTGCCTCTGCTGCTCGCGGCAGCTGCCACGGCTCTGCCGAACGTGGCGGCTGTCACCAGTCAGTCTCCTGGTGCGCGGCACTGGGGGTTGTGCGTGGCCAAGGCTGAGCAGGACACGGGCGCGGGAGCTGCGGGGCTCTGCTTTCTCTGAACTGGATCTCTCTCTGTCTTGTTCCAGAACTCCTCTGCTCCCTCGGCTGAGGACATTGACCCGGAGGTGAGGACCCAGGGATCCAGGCCTTGCTAGTCCCAGGCGCAGGCTCAGTCCCAGCGGGGCTGTGGTGCTCATCTGCCTTCTCTTGCAGCTGGCTCGGTACCTGAACCGCAACTACTGGGAGAAGAAACAAGAGGAGGTTCGCAAGAGCCCCACACCGTCAGCACCCCTGTCCCTCACCGAGCCCGCCGCACAGCCGGGGGAAGCCCACCCCCCCCCGCTGGGGGTTGTTGAGGTAAGGGGGGGCCTGGACCCATCTCCGGCAGCTTCTGGGGGCGAGGAGCACCCAGCTCCTTCCCTCAGCCCCCCACACAGCACTGCGGGTTTGCTGCTGGCTCGGCAGGGGCGGCTGGGGCTGAGCGGCTGCCCGTCCCTCAGCAGCAGTACCAGAACGGCGAGTCTGAGGAGAACCACGAGCAGTTCCTGAAGGCGCTGCAGAACGCGGTCACCACCTTCGTCAACCGCATGAAGAGCAACCACATGCGGGGCCGCAGCATCACCAACGACTCGGCCGTGTTGTCCCTCTTCCAGTCCATCAACAACATGCACCCGCAGCTGCTGGAGCTGCTCAACCAGCTGGATGAGCGCAGGCGTACGTGCAGCTGCCCGGCGGGGCTGCGGGGCGCTGTCCCTGGGGAGCGGGGGCTGCCCCAAGTGCTGGGGTTTGGCATTCCCTGGCACAGCCAGCGCGGCGTGCAGGGGCGGTCGGCGCACAGGGCTGGTCCGAGGGCTCCGCCCCGAGGGGTCCCTGAGGCTGCCTCTCCCCTCCCCAGTGTACTACGAGGGTCTGCAGGACAAACTGGCCCAGATCCGGGATGCGCGTGGGGCTCTGAACGCGCTGCGGGAGGAGCACCGGGAGAAGCTGCGCCGCGCGGCGGAGGAGGCAGAGCGCCAGCGCCAGATCCAGCTGGCCCAGAAGCTGGAGATCATGAGGCAGAAGAAGCAGGTAAGGCAGCGAAGCATCGCGAGGGTCCCCAGGGCTGCGTCAGCCAGCCCACGGCGGGAGGGGACGCTGCGGCGTCCTGGCTCTGGCCATCACGGCCCTGTTCCCACAGGAGTACCTGGAGATGCAGCGGCAGTTGGCCATCCAGCGGCTGCAGGAGCAGGAGAAGGAGAGGCAGCTGCGCCTGGAGCAGCAGAAGCAAACCATCCAGATGAGAGCCCAGATGCCGGCCTTCTCCCTGCCCTACGCGCAGGTACGGCTGTTGGCCAGAGCCCCTCCTGCCCGGCCCAGGGGACGTGGCCTAAAGCTTCGTTTTGTCCCCCAGCAGCTCCAGGCCATGCCCGCAACTAGCGGGGTGATCTACCAGCCCTCTGGGCCCACCAGCTTCCCCAGCACCTTCAGCCCGGCCGGCTCAGTCGAGGGCTCTCCCATGCACGGCGTGTACATGAACCAGGCGGCGCAGGGGGGCTCGGGGCCGTACAGCGCGATGCCCGTCGCAGGGACAGGTATGGCGGGCAGCTGGTCCTGCGTGGTGGGGGCTGAGCGTAAGGCAGGTGCTTCAGTCTCTGCCTCCCCCCAGATCCCAGCATGGTGAACGCCTACATGTACCAGCCGGGTGCGGGCAGCGGGCAGGCGGCTCCGCAGGGGGCGGCGGTGCCCACCACCACCCCCGCCTACTCCTCCTACCAGCCCACAGCAACGCAGGGCTACCAGGCAAGTGCGGTGGCCTGCCACACTGTCACAGTGGCGCATGGCATTCTGCAGGGCCAGGGCATTCTGTGGGGTGGGTGCAACTTGCCCTGGCTCAGGGACGGGACCCCTGGGCGGGAGCGAGGGCTGGTTGGCCCCAGGTCTCGGGGTCTGCCGCTGCTGTCGCTGGGAGCGCGCTGGGGCCAGAGCCGGGTTTGGGCTTCCCAGGGGTGCGGAGGGAGGACTCCTGGTTCCAGGGGAGCAGGGAGGGCGGTGCTGGTCCTGGGGTGCTGGTTTGAGACGTGCTGTGGCTGCCCTCGCCGTCTCACCAGCCTCTCCCCTGCAGAGCGCGGCCTCACAGTCGCAGAGCATCCCCGCCATCTCACAGGCCCCCCAGGCGGGCACCATGGGCTACATGGGCAGCCAGTCAGTCTCCATGGGCTACCAGCCCTACGGCATGCAGGTGAGGGCACGTGCCCGTGGAGCCCCTCGGGCCTGCGGTGCCGGTGGTGGGGAGGCTGTGGGTTCCCCCGCCCTGGGGCGCTGCCGCCCCCAGCACCTGACCCGCCGCTCCGCAGGGCCTCCTGTCCGCGCTGCCGGGGCAGGACGCGGCGCTGAGCAGCCTCCCCCCGCAGCCCTACCTGCCCGGGCAGCAGCCGCTCTACCAGCAGGTGAGTGCTGGGGGTCCCGGGTCGGGGTGCTGGGGTGCGCTCGCTAACGGCCCCGCCTCCTCCCTTGCAGATGGCACCCGCGGGGGGCGCCCCCCAGCCGCCGCAGCCGCAGCCGCCGCCCGCGCAGCCGCCGCAGGGCAGCGGGGAAGCGCAGCTCATCTCCTTCGACTGACCGCCCGGGGTCCCGTTAACACTAACTGCACCGCCCCGCCCTGCTGCCCCCGTCCCTGCCCGGGGGCGTGGGACCAAGCGTCCGGCCGGGGGGCGGCCCTGCACCCCCGGGCCGCTTCCCCGGGCCCCCCGGCCCGGGCAGGACCCGCCCGGTTCGCCCCGTCCCGCCCCGGTCCCAGCTGCTCCTCCCCCACCCGCCCCTGCCGGGCCTGTCCCCGGCCCCGCCGCTCCGTGCCCGCCCCGTGCGGGGGACACCGAGTGCGATCGGTGACAATAAAATGTTCTGAACGAGCCGCCGGTGTCTGAGCAGGGAACGGGCCGTGGCCGGTGTGCGGAACGGGAGCGCTCGGGGCGCGCCGTGTACCGGGTCCAGCGAGTCCTGGCGGACCCAGCGGCTAGAGCGCCGCCTCCTCCCGCCCCACCATCGAGGCGAGGCGCCGGGCCTAGAGCGGCTGGCGCGGCGCGGGGGCCGCCGGAACCATCGAGCGCGGGGCAGAGCGCCGCCGTGTCCTCTGCGGCCGCCATGCTGCCCGCCGCCCGCGCGCTGCCGCGCCTGCCCCGCCGCCCGCCGCCCGCCTGGCGCTGCGGGCCCGCCCGGCCGCTCGGCACGGCCCGGGAGCGGCGCTCCGAGGCGCTGGCCGGGGCGCCGCTGGACACGGCCGCCAAGGAGTACTCGCCCAAGGTGCGGCAGCTGGTGCGGGACATCGCGGGGCTGACGCTGCTGGAGGTGGCCGACCTCAACGCGCTGCTCAAGGTGGGTGGCGGGGCGGCCCGGCTCCCCGGGGTGGGCCCGGCTCCCCGGGGTCGGCCCGGCTCCCCGGGGTGGGCCCTGCTCCTCGGGATCGGCCCGGCTCCCCGGGGTCGGCCCGGCCCGCGTGCGCCGCCTCACCGGCCGCCGCGGCCGCTGCTCTTCCCGCAGGAGACGCTGAAGATCCCGGACGTGGCGGTGGTGCCGGCGGCCGCCTCCCTGCAGCCCTCCCCGGCGGCTCCGCAGGTACCGGGAGCTGCGGGCGGGGGTCGGGAGCGGGGCCGGGGCCCTGGGGGCTTCACCGAGCCCTGGCTGCTTGCAGGAGGAGGAGGAGCTCCCGCTCAAGAAGGAGAAAACGCACTTCACCGTCCGGCTGACGGAGCTGAAACCCGCGGACAAGGTGAAGCTGATCAAGGAGGTGAAGAACTTCGTGCCAGGAGTGAACCTGGTGCAGGTGAGCGGGGCTGCCGGGGCCGCGGCCCCACCGGGGGCTGCAGGACGGTGCCGGGGGAGCCGGGAGCCCTGTGCCCAGGCCAGCGCTCCGCCGTGCGCGCCCCGGCACAAACGCGGGCAGCGCGCAGAGCAGGAGGCGGCTGTGTCTGCTTGGCGTTTTTTGGAGAGGGTTGTTCCCTTCCCGCCCTGCTGCAGCCGGCAGCTCAGCCCTGGCAGAGGCGATGGGCTCAGAACAAAGACCTGAGGGTCCTCTGTGCCAGTCCCACTGTCTCTGGGTCTAAGAGCTGCGGTGAGCTGTCCTGGAGAACTCGGGAGCAGCCAGAACTCCTCATTACAGCTGTATTTGGCTTGCCTTCCCCTAAAGGTTTTTGCTTTTTCAAGGTGTATGGACCTTAGATGAGTTTCTGCATGAGGTTTCTCTACGTGTCTTTCAGTCCGTGCTTCCAGTGCTTTCCAGAGCTCCTCTTTTTGCAGGTGATGCTTTTTCCTTTGTGCCTTTCACAGTCCCATGCAGTGTCTGAGCTCGTGCCCTTGAGCAGTGCTGTAGTTTCACCACGAAGCGTGGGCGATACAGCGATACAGCTGCTGCTACAGGAGCATTCAGTGTGCTTCGGTTCTCCGCTGGATGGTGCTTTCATGTATTGGTGATTATAGAAGCGCTTTCTATTTATCCTGTTGCAAGGAAGAAATGTTGAGCGTTGTAAAATCTGCTCTTATTTGTAGCCTGGGATATCAGGATGATTTGCAGGAAATCTTCTGACCCATTCATATTGCTGCATTGCAAAGCGAACGGTTTGATAACAGAAACTCCGGTGGTAGAGATGCGGGTCTCCTCGGCCCGCTGGGACGACGCGCTGGGTGCTCCGGCAGTTTGTCCGTCACCAGTCCCCAGCAAACATTAAAATACCGCAGCCTATAACGGGCTGATCAGCGAATAACTAAAATCTGTCTGCAGAAGTGAAGCTCAGCCAGTTTGGCTCAGCACGCGGAACCCGCCAGGCGCTGGTCACGGTTGCGATGCGGTTACAGGTTGGCGAATGCAGGTTATTGCCGGTAAACTTGGTCAAGTGTGACTTACCTGACATTTTGGTTAAAATACACACACACAAACCAAACCTCTACCAGGGGTTGGTTAGCTGATAGGTTTTTATTGGAAATTTGCCATCCAGTTGAGGGGTTTTCATAAGATTTGTAGGGAATATATTCTTGGCCCGTAAGGCTGTGAGTTGTTTGGAAAAGCAGTTGTAGAAAAGCCTTTGGTCGTTGGGCGCTGGTGCGACTGGAGCAGGACAGCGCTACCGGTACAGCCTTGCTGGGACCGGCACGGCGTCAGCGCCAGCCGGGCTGGAGGCCGTTGTCAGCTCTGGAGCGTGTTCGGGGCTGGAAACGCGGCTGTGCCGCGGGCCCTGCTCCCCGTCCTGCCGCGAGGGCCGGGCGGCCGTTCCCGTGCACCGGCCGCTCTGGAGCGGGAGTTCAGCGCCAGCGAGCCGCGGTCTGAGGAACGTCAGCCCCGTGGGGCCAGCGGCACCGGGGCACGCCACCGCGAGGCGGCTCCGAGCGCGTCCCCAGCACCTCGGACCAAGGCTGCACAGTGTGCGATGGGAGGAATTTACAGACGCTTACTCACTGACAAGGGTCTCCCCGGGCGGCCGTGGGTGTGCCGTCACTTGCAGTCAGGCTCGAGTGTCTTCCAGCAGCATGTGCTGTCGTTCAAGTAAAAGTCCTGGGTTTTGGAGCGGCCACTGAGTTTCCCGGTCAGCCGCGCAGGGCTCAGGCTCTGCCAGCTCTGCCAGCCTGGGCACCCGCGCCGCTTCACCAGTCTTGACCTTTGTCCCCCCCGCAGGCCAAGAAGCTGGTGGAGTCCCTTCCGCAGGAGATCAAGGCGAACGCCTCCAAGGAGGAGGCAGAGAAGATCAAAGCGGCGCTGGAGGCGGCGGGAGGGACGGTGGTTCTGGAGTAGCGGCTCCGGCGCAGCGGGAGGGACTGGTGCGACGCAGCCGTCGCCGCTGCTGCCTGCCCGGGCACCGGCCGCTGCCGAGCCGGGTCCAGACGCGTCCGAGCGCGAGACGGCCCCTCATCTCGTGGTGGGAGCGCTCTGCGGCAGCGATCCGGTGCAGGAATGCTGTACGGTTTGACGGAGCTGCTGTCTAGTTCCGGCATCACAATGGACTCTTCATAAATGTCGAAAAATACCTGTAAAATGGTTAAAGTCTCAGAATCAGCCCCCCGCTTGTCCTCTGGGCTCCGCGCGCGTACCCCGGTGGCTGTGCTGCCCGCGCCGCTGCACCGCGCAGCGCCCCCGCCGCCGCGCTGCCTGTGGGTGCCGCTGCACGGGCCGGCCTGGCCTCCCGGTAGTTATTCGCCGTTAACGGGAGAGGCGCGTTGCCCGGTGTGCGGAGCGGCCGGCGATCGGCAGCGCGGTACCGGGCGGGGCGGGGCCTGCAGGGGGCGGGGCCGGGGCGGGGCCGGCGCAGAGCGGCGCCCATGGCGGAGCGGCGTGTGTCGCGCTGGTACTTCGGCGGCCTCGCGTCGTGCGGCGCCGCCTGCTGCACCCACCCGCTGGACCTGCTGAAGGTGGGGCCGGGGAGCGGCTGCGGGGGACCGGGCACCGGCGGGGGGAGCGGCTGCGGGGCACCGGGCACCGGCGCGGGGAGCGGCTGCGGGGGACCGGGCATCGGCGGGGGGAGCGGCGGCCGGGACCGGGAAATGACTGGGAGGACGGCTGTGGGACCGGGTCGGGGTGGCGGGGACCGGCAGACGCTATGCGGCAGCCGTGAGGGACCGGGGACCGGTTGTGGGGCCGGCTCTGATTGACCGGCCAGCGGCTCTGGGGCAGCCGGTAACGGCGGCGCGGGGCAGGGGAACGGCTGCGAAGGGCGGCAGCGGGTGCCGGGGAACGGCCGGAGGGGACCGGGGAGCCGGTTCTGAGCGGCCGGGCTGCGGCTGTGAGGACCGAGAGCGCGGGGATTCGGCCCGGGGCTCGGGGAGGAGCCGGGGACGGGCGGGGGCAGCGCGGGGTGCCGGCCCGGGAGCTGCGGGGTGCGGGGGTCATGGAGGACACCCCGGGCAGCCCTGCCCCAGCGCCTGTGCACGGCCCGGCGGTGGCTCCGGGGCCGCGGCCTTGGACACCGGCCCACTGGGCTCCGTGTCCTCGGGCCAAGATGTCACCGAGGCTCTGCGGCCAGCCTGGCATCCCCGCTCCCGCACAAAGAGCGCGGCGAGCAGCCCGGCGCTGCCAGCGCCCACGGACGGGGCGAGTGCCAGCGCTGCCCGGAGCCCTGTGTGCCGGCCAAGCCGCGGGCAGCCGGGCAGGCTGCGGGGGAGCGGCAGTGCCAGCCCGGGCTCTGCCGGCCAGTGGGCAAGGCTGGGGACAGGCAGCCCCTTCCCACCGCTCCGCGTGGAGACGATGTGCTGGGCGTGGGCCCTGGGGGAAGCTGGCCCTGGCAGGGGGTGCTGTCTGCCCGGTGCTCGGCCCGTTGCCGGGCCCGGCTGGCCCTGCCTGCCCAGCGGCGGTGGCTGGCAGCCCGTGGGAGCTCGTGTGGGATGCCCTGGCAAGGCGCTAAGCAGGGGAATTAGTCTGGCACACGTCTCTGGTCTGTCTCTGTCCCTGAGCCAGCGTGACGGGTGTGACTTTCGGGCTGTGACCCGCGGATGCGCAGCCCCGTGTGCCCCGCAGCCGTGAGCAGCCAGGGCTGGTGCCTGACCACTGAACACGGAGCTACCTTTGACCCGAGCTCCCCGGCAGCCGGGCTGGTGCCAGGTGCGGGGGAGCACGAGGGGCCTCGGGGCCTGGCAGGACAGGGGTCCAAGGGCACCTCACAGCACCTCTGGACCTTGGCCCCGGCGGGAGGCCCCAGCTGGCCTGAGGGGGCTGGTGCTTTGCCGGGACGCCTGGGCTGGCACAGTGCAGCCGCTGGCCGCCCACGGGCTGCCTGCCCTGCAGCGGTGACCACAGTGCTGGCTGGCCTGTGTCCTGCCCTCCCGCCTGTGCTTCCGCGGGGCGGGCAGGCAGCAGAGGCGCCAGGCATGGCTCCGGTGTACCTGCCTGCGCCAGGCTGTCCAGCAGCTGCTCGCCCAGCTCCCCAGCACGCCACAAGCTCTGGTCCCTGGTGCCCGAAATCCGCCTGCCGGGGTCAAATGCAGGTTCTGTTCCCTGCAGCTGCCCCGCGCGGGACACAGAGGCTGCTCCTGGCATCCCGCAGCGTGTCCCACGCTCCGGCCGCGCTGGGGCTTCTGTAATGGGAGCCGGGCCTGGCCGCCCGCCAGCGGCCCTTTGCTCTCTTTAATTTGATCTGCCGGGGCCTTTGACTGACACGTGATTTGCACAGAATGGGGCCAGGCGGGCGCACCCCGAACGTGCTCCGACACCGACCGGCACGGCTGCTCCATCCCAGCCAGCCCGCGGTCCCGCGGCCACTTCCTCCGGCAATGGCGGGAGGTGCTGGGTGGGCGGGGAGGGCAGCGCCCGCTGTGCCCGGGAGCTGTTCCGAGCGGGTGAGCAGGACTGTCCCGCTGCTGCGCTTCCTGCGGCTGGGGAGGAGGGGAAGTTACTCCGGAGGCCTCGCGCAGCAAGGGCACCGGGCAGCCGGAGGTCACGAATTCACCAGCCTCGTCACGGCCCCGCTGAGCAAACCTGCACTGGTGCTCACTCACTCCTGTGCTGCCGCGGCCTCTCAGAGCGTTTCTCGGAGGAGCAGGCACCGCCGCTTCACCTTGGCGCGCACTGTGAGGCCCCCAGGCCGGGCAGGCGCCTCGGCACTCGTCCTGCTCCCGCAGCCTCCGCTGGGCTGGGCCAGTTTCATGGTGCCGCTTAGGTGAGCGGAGCCTGGAGCTATTGCTGTTTGCAGGAAACCTCCTGCGTGAGTGCTGGCTAGTCACCCGACGAGCACCCGGCATGGCCAGCGCTGCCCGGCGCTCTCCCGTTGCTGTCCGGTGCTGAGCGGGTGCGCTGACGCTGCCGGACTCTGCCCCAGGTCCACCTGCAGACGCAGCAGGAGGCGAAGATGCGGATGATGGGGATGGCGATGCATGTGATCCGCACTGACGGCTTCCTGGCTCTCTACAACGGGCTCAGCGCCTCGCTGTGCCGGCAGGTGAGTGCTGCCGTGCCCTGCCGGCCCCTGCTCCCCCGAGGCCAGCACGGGGCTCCTGCAGCGCTGCCCCCCGCGTTGTGCAGCTGGGCTGGAGCTGACAAGCTGCCCGAGCCACGGGGCCGGGGCGGCAGCACCCAGCGGGACACAGCGGCTCATTGTCCCTCTCCTGCAGATGACGTATTCCTTGACTCGCTTTGGCATCTACGAGACCGCAAAGAACCACTTGGACCAGGGCAGCAAGGGGCCTCCCCCCTTCTACCAGAAAGTGCTGCTGGGGGCAGTGGGAGGTGAGTGAGGGTCCCACAGCCCCGGGCTCCCGCAGGCTGGAGGAGCCCCCTGACCCCGGCTCTTCTTTGGTCACAGGTTTCACTGGTGGGTTGGTGGGGACCCCGGCCGACATGGTGAACGTCAGGTCAGTCCTGCTTGTGTCCTGGTGCTGCTGCTGGGGGAGGCTCATGGCTGGCACGCGGCAGCAGCTGGGGCGGTGGGATGGTCCCCGTGCTCCTGACCGGGCTGCCCATGGTAGCGGCCCCGTCCGTGGAGCTCTGCACCGCGAGGGACCAGGGTTGTTCTGCCCCTCAGTGGCAGCCCCAGCCCCAGCCCCTCTCGTGGCCGCCGGGAGGTGTGTGGCTGGAGGCAGCTTTCTCGTCCCTTTGCGCACAGACGTCGTGACCCGTCTGCTGGGGCGCTGCCCGCGGCCCGGAGCGGGGCCAGGCGCGGCCCGGGTCTCCGGCGCAGCGGCCCCGCTCAGCCCGCTCTCTGCCCTGCAGGATGCAGAACGACGTGAAGCAGCCGCCGGCCCAGCGGCGCAAGTGAGTGCGGGCGGAGGCAGAGAGGAGGGGTCGGGACGTGCGGGGTCCGTGTGGCCGCGGGGGGGCAGCACTGCACCGGCAGCGGGGCTGCACCGGGGCCGTACCGGGAGCACCGGGGCCGGGGCTGCGGCCCGGGGAGCTGCGGCTGCCCGGGGGGGCGGCGGGGCCGCCGGGGCGCCGGGGAAGCTCCAGCCCTGACGCCGTCCCCTCTCGCTCCTTGCAGCTATTCTCACGCCCTGGACGGCATGTACCGCGTCCTCCGGGAAGGTGAGGCCGTGCCAGCCGGGCAGGGCGAGCGCGCCTGGGCTGTCCTCGCTGGCACCGGGAGCGGACACCGGGCGGCCGCGGAGCCGCGGGTCGGGCAGCGCCCGGCGCCTCTGAACCCTGTGGCGCGGTGGGGCCGGCAGCCTGCCCAGCGTCCGGGGGAAAGGGAGACCTGCTGCTGTGAAAGGCCCGAGAGGGTGGAGCAGGTGGGAAGGGACGAGCGCGGGGAGGAGGTGGTGCTGCTCTCCAGGATTCCCCTTACCCGCAGCCCACTTGCTGTTGCGTGTCTCAAGCGCTGATGTGTGAGGGGCTGGGACACTGACCGGAGGCTCATGGGGGACAGGAGGGTGAGTGGCGTCCAGGACTGTGCAGGTCCCAATCTGTCTGTCCACAGAGGGCCTGAAGAAACTCTTCTCAGGAGCTACGATGGCGTCCAGCCGAGGGGCCCTGGTCACCATAGGGCAGGTAGGACAACGGTGCAGGGCAGCAGGTGATGGAGCAGTCCCCGGCGAAGAGAGGGGACGTGTCACTAATATGCCATGTGTCCACAGATCTCCTGTTATGACCAGACCAAGCAGCTGGTTCTGGCGACTGGGATCCTGTCAGACAACATCCTCACTCACTTCCTGGCCAGCGTCATCGCTGTGAGCCGGGCTGGGTGCGGGAGGCAGGGCCGGGCTGCCACAGCTGCTTCTCAGGCCCGGGGTGAAGCAGGGCCGGCACACAGGCTGCTGTGGGGCTCTGGGTCCCTCTGGGCACCATGGCAGTCCTGGCGCCCAGGGCTCCTCCGGCCGCCGCCGCTGACCCGGCTGCCTCTCCCCAGGGCGGGTGCGCCACATTCCTGTGCCAGCCCCTGGACGTGCTCAAGACGCGCCTCATGAACTCCCAGGGCGAGTACCAAGTGAGCAGTCCCTCCTGCCCGCCTCCCGCCCCCTTTGCGCGCCGGCCCCTGCCTCCCGGCGCCTCCTCATCTCTCCCTGTTGCTCTAGGGTGTCACCCACTGTGCCATAGAGACTGCCAAGCTCGGGCCCCTCGCCTTCTACAAGGTACCCGGCTGGGGACACCTGGGATGGGCTGGTGGGGGGCAGCGGGGGGACCTGGGCTGGGAGCAGAGTTGGTGTCCAGGACGGTTCCAGGCAGGAGGCCCCCGGGCTGCGCTGCCTGTGGTGCAGCTGCTGCCGCGTCACTCTCGGTCTGCCCGTCCCCGCGGCGCTGCCGCCCGGGGCCCAGCTCGCCCGCCAGGCTCCCACACGGGCTGTGGGTCTGGGCAGCGCGGCCCCAGCACTCGGTTGGAGCTGCCGGGCCGCAGACACCGGGCAGCTCTGGAGCCCTACGTGCCCAGACTTGGTGCAAACACCCCGAGTTCGGTCTCACTCCCGGGATGGCCCCGGAAAAGAGGTTTCGCACCTGAGGTCTCTTCCAGATTCTGCCAGTCAGGCATTTTCCCTGTTACAGCCTGTCCGCTCGTCCTCTCCAGGCAGTCCAGCGCCCTTCCGAGCCAGGGGCTGCGGGATCTGACCCGGGCTTCTCCTGAGATTCTGCCTACGTGGTGGTGATGGCAGCGCTGCTGTGTTTGCGGGCAGAGGGGTTGATGCATGATGCTGAGATCTGTGTGCGCTGCGCTGGCTGTGGTGCCTCCCGCACTGCTCCGCAGTCTCTGCCTGCACCGAGGCCCCGGCTCCCGCAGCTCGTGCTGCATGCCCGGCCAGACTCCCCCGTGCTTGCCGGCCCCCGGGGGTCGGGCTCCCGGCACCCTCGGCCCTGACGGGGAAGCCCAGGGCCAGCCACACGCTGACTCCCTTTTCTCGCTGCCTCTTCCAGGGCTTCGTTCCTGCTGCCATCCGGCTCATTCCTCACACTGTCCTCACCTTTATCTTCCTGGAACAGCTGCGCAAACATTTTGGGATGAAAGTGATCACCTGAGTAGGAGGGACAGGACCCCACCTTGCCCCAGGGGGGTGAGCGTGCGGGTCACCGCTGAGACCCCAGAACCCCTCTTCTGTCTGGGGCCAGCACCGTTCCCCTTGTCCCCACTCCTGTGCCTTGCCAGTGCCTGTGACCAACCAGTCCCAGACTCTCCTTTCCTCTCTCACCCCCGTTCTCAGCATCTGTTACCTCTGGGATATTCTTGGACCTCTTGTTCCCCCTGCACCGTTCGTTTGGGGTTTTTCTGCTGTTTTCCACTGCCCTTCTGGCCGCGAGTCCTGCCCCAGGCTCCCTCAGCCCTGTCCCGTGTGGGCCGCCGGAGCAGGACTGCCCTGTCCCGGGGAGGGAGACCCATCTGGCCCCGCGGGGCTGGGGGCGATGTCCGTGCTGTGGCGGGGGCTGTGCCGGGCCGCAGGGGAGACACCGGCTCTGCCCTGGAGCCCTTAGCGCCCCTGGCCCCACGCTCCTCCGCTGGGTCCCTGTTCTGCTTCCCGACCCCCAGACACCCCCTGCTTCCACTTGCCAAACCTCCCCCGTGCCCGCTGGCTGCTGGGCTCTTCAGGGATCGTGCCTCGTACCAATGACAGAGCAGGGACCCTGGGGGTGATGGCAGCGGCCCGGCAGGGCCCCCACCTGCCCCCAGCCCTGCTCCCTCGCCTGCAGGGCGCTGACCCTCCCCAGCCCCAGGGGAGCATCCGTCCAGCATCGCCCTGGGCCCCCCCAGCCCCGTCTGCCCGCCGGCCCCCCTCGCCCTGCCCACAGGGGCTGCGGGCACCAGCCCCTCTCCATGTGCACCCCTGCATGTGGTGGCTCCGAGGGATCAAAGAACTGGAATATCTGTGACCTTAATATACATTAAACAGTGGAACAAGCACAGGGCCTGGTGTCCTGCTCGTGTGGGGGAGGCCGTGCCCCTCCCGCTGGGGGCCCAGGCTTGGAGCTGGGCTCCCCAGGAGAACAAGGCGCGTGCCCCTCGGCATTGCCCCGAGCAGGGGCCTGCACGCCTTTCGGTGCCCCAGCCGGCCCGGGGCGTGTGTGTGCCTGGGCTGCCCGTCTCCCGGGCCAGCGCTGCGCTGGGCTGTGCCCGGGCTCAGCGGAGCGGGCCGGGCTGTGCCGGGCGCCTGCTGGCGCTGCCCCGGCGCGGGAGCTGCCTGCGGGATGTGACACTAATTGGGCTCCAGCGGGCGGAACGGAGCCAGCCTGCAAGAGCAGAGAAGTGAAAGCTCGTCACCTTAACGAAGTCTAATGATGCTGGCTGGCACTGCTGCCTTGTTCCTGTGCCTGGATCTGTGTGAGAGCTGTGGGCAGGTGAGCACGAGGCGAGCTGAGCCCTCTTTTCTCGTGAGGGGCTGGGGGCTGCCCGGGCTGTGGTGCCTTGTGCCTTTGGTCACCTCAGCACCACTTCCAGGGTGACGGGTGCTGCTCTGCACCCGCAACAAAGGCCAGCGCAGAGCCGCAGGACACTGTCCTGGCCAGTGGCAGAGACATTCCAGCCCAGCCATGGTCCTGCGGGCTGTCCCAGCCCCATGCTCCCACCGCTCGCACACCCTCTTCCCACGTCCCTCACGGCAGCTGAGCAGTGCCGCGGCCGCCCCGGCAGGACAGCGTGTGCCAGACGCAGCCTGGAGCACGGCGCGCCAGCAGCTCCGCGGTGCGGGAGCACCTCTTATCTCTGAGCATCGCGGACCGAGGGGCCTCGGCCCTGTCAGCAGCGCGTAGCAGCCGTGTTTGCGCTCGCCCCACAGGTCTCGCCCTGCCCAGGCCTCTGCCCACCCCAGCAGTCACCCCACAGCCTGCACAGGGCTGGGGCTGCTGATGCCCCCCCACAGCCCCGACCGGGGGGTGCGAGGGCTGTGTCCAGGGGGTGCAGCTGTGAGTCTGAACCTCCCCAGTGCTGGCGGGGCACCCGCGAGCGCCAGCATGTGCCCAGGCGTCTGGGCCGCTCTCTCCACACCCGCAGGGGCTTCCAGCGAGCGGGACCCTGCTGGGGGGCTCCCGGAGCCCCGTGCTGCAGCCAGCTCCGGGGGCAGGGCTGGCCGGGTGCCAGGTGGGAGGACGCTCGGTGTCCCCGAGCTGTCGCAGCTTCCATGGCCGCCGCGGCTGTCGGCCCAAGGTAAATCTGTTGGTGCCCAAGGGCCGGGGCAGTGCAGCGGCCGGTGGCCCCGCGGGCGGTGGACCTGCCCGGCCCACGCTGCAGCGCGGGGCTCGGGGGCCGGGATGTGTTTACCCGGTGCCGCAGCGGGGCAGCGCCGCAAACACGGACCCGTCGCCGCCGGCCGTGGCCGGAACGCGGGGGTCGGGGCAGCTCCGGCTGCGCGGCCAAGGTTTGTCCGGGTCCTCGGCGGGGACGGGAGTGTTGGGAAAGTCCCGGGGCCGCAGGAGAGCCGCGTGATTCTGCCGCCTTGCTGGGGCCTGGGGAGCAGCCCCGGGGACCCCCCGCAGCCGCGGGTACCGGTCCCTCTGCCTCGAGGCCGGTGCGGTCCAGCTGCCCCCGCCGCTCCGCCCGCCCCGTCCCCGCCGGGGAGCCGAGCCGGTGCCGGGAGCGGAGGAGACGGCGGCGGGGACAAGCGCCCGCGCCCCCGCAGCTCCCGGGTTGATGCGGGGCCGCTCGGTCCGCGCCGCGCACAGCGCCGAGCGCCCGGAGCCGGCGAGGCGGGGCGGGGGGCACCGCGCTGCGTCCCCCCGTGCCGGCGGGAGGAGCGGGGCGGCGGGATGCGGCTCCTCGCCCGCGGTCCCTCCCCCTGTCCCGGTCCCTCCCCCCGAGCCACCACAGCTGCCGCCGCCGCGGCTCCGGCAAAAGTTTTCGGCGGAGCGGCCGAACGCGGCGGTGCCGGTGCCGGTGCCGGTCCCCGCCAACACCGAGATGCGCCCGGGAGCCGGCGCGAGCCCAGAGCCGACAGGTACGGAGAGGGAGGGAGGAGGGAGTGGAGCGCCCATCCCCGGGGCTACCCCCGGCGCGATGCCGCACGCCCCGAGCCTGGATGGGGACTCGGGTCCGGCGGCGCATCCCCGGGGCCGCGGCTGGAGCCCCGGGGGCCGGAGCAGCAGCTCCCGCAGTCGTCCCGGTGCTGGGCACCGGCCCCGGCGGGGCTGAGCTCCTCTGCCAGGGGTGTCCTGAGCTGGGGAGAGCCCAGCTGGGCTGTACCGGCTCCTGCCTGAGCCGCTGCCTCCGCCGTTCCTGGGAAGGGGCTCAGCCCTTTGGGCATCTCGGCACCTCTGGGTGCTGCCCTGGCTGCCAGGAACCCCGGTGAGCAACGCCAGCCGGGTGCTGACAGGCTGGGAGCATCTCCCCGATCAGCCCCTCGCCAGGGTGGTGCCTGCCAGGTCTCCCTGCTGTGGGCACAGCAGTGCCTGTGGCTTTCTTGCCGAGGGGCAGAAGCAGGGGACGCTTTTCCACCCTTCTCAGTGCTCCCCAAGCTCCCTGGGTGTTGCAGGGGCCCATTGCAAGTGCCCTTTGTGACTCTGTCCCAAGCTCTGCTGTGTCAACACGCTGTTGGTAAATGGCTTTGTTTAACCAGGACATGTTGGGTATGTGACCTTGCTGTCCTTGTGGCTGCAAGCGCATCTCCAAAGCAGCGGCCGAGCCCACCTCTGCCTGGCACTGCGCTGCCCGGCCTGGCAGCTCTCTGGGGCTGGCCAGGGAGAGGAGTCAGTCCAGCTCCCCTCGGGCCGTGGTGGCTGGACGGGCAGACGAGGGGGCATCTGCTGCTGCCCGGGTGGCACTGCCGAGTGTTGGTCTGCCCGCGCCTCGCCGTGCAACCCGAAACGCAGCCTCCTTGCCCCATGCAGCGCTTGGCAGCATGTGCTGTGGGTGTCCTGACCCATGCCAAAGTCAATGGTTGCCCCTGTGATTTCCTCAGCTTTATCTGTGCATCAGCAGGATAATTTGGGGCCTGCAGGACCCCTCCTCAGCATGTTAGTGCTGCCCCAGCTGCCAGCTCCTGCCCTTCCCACCAATCCCTGCGCCTTTCTGCACGCTGCGGTGCAGATTATGTGTTGTTGTTGCCTGGAGAGGGGAACAGAGAAAAGGCTGAATGGAGAAGAGGCAAAATGTGGATTAAAAATAGTTAATGAAAAAATGTGACCGCAAGCCCTGATCAGCAGCACAGGGCTGAGACCAGCTGCTGGGCACAGCGCTGCGCCACGCCGCCTCGTGCCAGGCAGAGGCAGGGTCTGGGCAAGCCGGATGCAGGGGAGATGGGGCGACGCTCCGCTCTGTCCCCTTCTGCTCCTCCATTGCACCCCGCCCAGTGTGCTCCACGACCAGAGCCTCTGCCCCCGCCTGCCCCAGCCCAGCGGCTCCGGGGAACCTGGCTGTGAGCAGTGGGTGCCGACGGCCGCTGGGCATGAGTGCAGCCCCGCCTGCCTGGTGTGGCTGGTGACATGTGCCCATGTGCTGCAGGTGCCTGGGGACAGCGAGGGACCCTGCCAGGACAGGCTGCGGTGTGCAATGGCACTTGCACATCGGCACCTCGGCAGAGCAGGGGCTGAGCTCACTCCTTGGTGAGCTGCCGGGACAGTGTTCCCAGTGCCGCGATGGCCGCAGCGTTTGTTCATGACACGAGCTGCTCTGGGCAGGCGGGCGCTGAGCTCCCAGTGCAGGCGTGTGCGCAGTCCTGGCTGCACTGACCTTTTCCCAGTCCTGTGCCTCCCCTGTGACATGCTAACCACACGTGTCATGCTGTGTCTCTCGTGTCATCCTGTGTTTCATGGGTTTCCATGCAATGTGATGAACGAGGAAAACCTGTTTCCCGCAGCCAGGACCGCGGTGCTGTGTGGCTCAGCATCCCCTCACGCGGCGATTCGAGCACCACCTGGCTGCCCGGCGCTCGAGGCCGCGTCCCTCTGTGGCACTGGGCAGCTGTGGAAGATGGTCCTGACCGTCCCTTCGGTGGCGGGGCAGCCGTGGGGTGACGCGGAGTGTTCTGGCAGCACAGGGGTGGTCGCTGTTTGTTTGTGTCCTGTGTTCCTGTTGACGAAAACACTGTCAGGGTTGCTTTAGGTTTTGTTGGTCCAAAGTGACACAGAATCCGACACCATGGGTGCCTGGTGACGGTGGCTCTTTCCGTGTGCCGCTGCTCAGTGTTTCCACAGCCATGTATCTCTGTGCAAACGAGCTGCTCCAGGCAGTTCAGCTGCTCCTTTGCTGCCCAGGTTCCTGGTACTTGCTTCACAGGAGAGGACTGGAGCCATTGTGGGTGACAGATGGGGAGCAGGAGGTGCCCCCAAGCTCGGGACAGGGACACAGGCGGGGACAGTGAAGGGGGTGGGACAGAGCTCCCCACCGTGCCCGTCCCCCCCAGCTTGTCCTGCTTACCATGGTCCTTGGGTGGAAAGTGGAGCAGGATCTGCGGGGCCAGGCTCGCGCTGGCGTTGCATCAGCTCTGGCCCTGCACCGTCCCCTCCCTTGCCAAGTGCTGAAGCCCCTGCCGCGCTGGCTTGTAGTGCTGAACTGAAAGCCAAGCCAGCCGTGGAAAGCACCGCATTAGCACATGGGGGGCTAATCCCTGTGTCTGGAGGGGATGCAGCCCCCACCGCCACCTCCCGGGCACGGGGTGCTGTGCTGGGCACGGGGCTGCGCTGGCGGGGCTGCCGTGGGCTGCACCAGCCTGTCGGCGCTTGTTCGGGGCCGTGGTTGTGCCGGGTGCCCCCGGGTCACGTTGCGGATGCCCATGAGTGTCCCTGTGGAGGCTTCACCGAACTGCTGATCCGTGTAGCAATCGGCTCCAGCGATCCCAGATGTGGAGTTCGTTCCTTCACACGTGTGACGGCAGCCAGAGCCGGGTGCCGGCGGGGCCGCACGGTCCCCGGGGAAGCGCCTCTGCCCCGGCCGGTTGCCGACTGAGGGGCTCTGAGCGGCTGCGGGGCCAGGGGGCTGCACGCCTGCGGGGGGGCAGATTCCCGCCTGGTCGCCATGGGGGCTGACCTGCTGGTTCAGCCAGCATAGCATCAGTGCTGTCCCGCTCCCCCCGAGGGCAGATGTTGGTACCTGGGTCTGACATCCCCGTCCTCCGGCACCGCGGCTGCCAGCGTTGACCCATCCCCACGTGGCACAGCTGCCCCAGGGCTGGTTCCTCTTCCTGTGCCATCGTGGGAGCCGGGGGTTCCCCCACCAGCGGAGCAGCGACGAGTGTTTGCAGCCCGGCCCCCGCAGGGGTCAGCAGCCGCAGAGCCGTGACACAGGGACATGCCACATTGCCCAATGCCAGCACAGGGCAGAAGTCCCCTGTGTGCCCACTGCGGCACGCCATGGCTCCAGCAGATGCACCCGCTCACACCCCGGGCACCCCCAACACAGTGCCCATGCAGCAGAGGGTCCCCCAAAGCCTGGCCCCAGGGCAGGGGGATGTGGCACTAGAGCCAGTCAGGCGTGACAGGGTGAAGGGACGTGGTGATGCAGAGCCTGGCCCTGGTAGACCCGGTGGTGAACATGGCAGAGGGGCTCCTGGCACCCACAGCCATGGCACATCCAACCAGCAGCACCCGCTGCTCCGAGCACTGCAGGCACCGGTGCTGGGCAGTGCCGGCTCTGGGGAGCTGCTCAGCGCCACTGGGGGTCTGAGCTGCCCAGACCCCGCTGTCCCGGCCACACGGGGCTGCTGCTCCTTCCCCGCCACTGCCCGTCTGTGCCGCCCCATGGACAGCTGCTCGGCGGCTGCTCCCGTGTGCCCGTGTCTGCTGGAAACAGCCCGCGTCTCCAGGGCGCAGGGTGGGGTGGCCGAGCCGCCGGGGGTCTCTGGCACGGCAGGAGCCGGGGCCGGCACAGCGCTGCAGCCGCACGGCACCACGGGCAGCTGGGACAAAGGGCCTGGCAGGGCGGGGAGCCCCGTGCCGAGGCGGGGAGCGTGACCGGCCCCGCGGCCAGGACCCCTCACCCAGTGCAGTCTGCCCAGCTTGGCCACGGCCAGGCCCCGGGGCCAGGGGCGGCTGCCAGCCCGGGGAGAGTCTGGGGCAGAGGCCTCCCCGCCGCTAAATCCCATCACAGGCAGCTAAAAATAGACACACCTCTGCCCCACAGCTGCCTCCTGCCGCACAGTGGGGCGGGCAGCCAGCTCGCGGTGCTCGGGGAGCGGTTCCTCTGGGGATGGGGATGCTCCGGACACCAGGAGGTTCCCACGGGGCCAGGCCAGCGCCGGCAGTGGGATGGGGCAGCTGGGGACACTTGTGTGGGGCTGGCGGTGGGACAGAGACGCTGGTGTGGGGCAGATGGGGGATGAGAACAGGCATGCTGGTGTTGGCAGGTGGCTGGTGGGTGCCACCAAAGGTCCCCATTCCCAGAGCCCACCCAGCGCTGTCTGTCCCAGGAAACGGTTCCCTCTGTCCTGGGACGGTCTAAATAAGGCGCGATGGCAGATCCAGCTCCTCGAGCCGCATCTGGAGCTGCACGCGCTGATTAATGAGCTGCTCGGGCAGCTGTCTGCACATGGCGAGTGGGTCTGCATGGAGGAAACACGACTTTCCCAGGGATAAAAATAGGCGTGGGCAGCGAGCGAGCCCTGGGAGCCGCGGCTGGTGGGGAGCGCAGCGCTCCGGCGGTGCCCGGGGGACATGGGGGTGATGCTGCAGTGTCTGCCGTGGCACTGCCGCTGCTGTCTGTTCTGTTCCCATCCCCTGCCCCGCTCAGCCGCTCTCGCCCCACACAGCCATGGGGCTGCCGGCAGAACTGGCCCTTGTCGGCAGAGCCAAAATCCCACTCAGGAGCTCTGTAACCGGCTTAGGGGGATGGAGGGAATTACGGAGCCTCGTGAGCTGGGCTTCGCCGGGGAGATCCCGGCGCTGTGTGGGTCCTGGGGCTGGGGTGATGGAGCCACGGCAGCATGGCCTGGCTGAGCCGGTCCCGGGGCCACGGCAGGCCCATGAGCCGGGGATCCCTGCGGGTTAATAGTTAACCACCCCGGGGCTGGCAGCCATCCTGGGTGGGTGCTGTGGCTGGGGACACCTGTAGGGACAGCAACGGGGACAGGGCACCCCAAGGGGGAGAGTGTCCCGGGTGCTGCCCTCAGGTCTGGGGGGACCCAGGAGCAGCATTGCAGCACGAGGGTCCACACTGCAGGGGGAACGTCTCGCATGCGGCTGCGCTCCAGCTGCCGGGGCTGGGGGAGCTGCGGGAGCCGGGATGGGGGGTCTGGTTCTGGCTCTGGGGCGGGGTGGTGTGGCTGTGGTTCTGGTGCCATCCCAGGGCGGAAACTGCAGGTACCCAGCCTGGTGGGAAAATGCACCAGCAGCCGGGTGGATGCTGGAGGCAGGTGAGGATGGGGACAGCAGTGCAGCACTGTGACCCGGCTGGCACTGCACCGGGGGACCCCTGCCCTGCCCGCCCGCCCCGGCTCTGCCCTGGGATGGGTCCCACCGCCTGCATCCCCGTCACCCGCCACCTCCTGCAGAGTCACCTGCGTGCCAGGACCTTCACTGTCAGGGCAGAGGAGCTGCCGAGGGACAGTAGGAAGCCCGACACGCCGCGCTGCTCCCCATGCGGCCCATGGTACAGCAGAGGGATGTCCCGGCCGCGTCTCCTCAGCCTCCTGCTGCTGCTGCTTTGCTGCCAGGTAAGGACGGGCAGGATGGGGCTCTGCTCTGCGCCCGCACCCATGGCAACCCCTGGCCGTGGCACAGCATGGCGCGGCACGGTGCGGCACTGCGTGGCACATCAGCCTCTGCTTGCCCACGGCCATTCCCGAGCCAGGGCCGCTGCCCTGCCTGGCGTGGTAGCCCTGTGGACAGGGCAGGTGACACTCTGGGTTCTCCCAGGGCCCCTCTGCTCAGATCACGGATTTCCTCTTTGAGAGCTGGAAGGCGTACAGTGAGGAGTGCCACCGCAACATGAGCCACCTGCCCGCGCCCACAGGTGAGCGCCGGGGGTCCCGCGGGACGGGGCTGCGGGGAAAGGGGCCGGTGGGGGGCTGGTGCTGGCCGCTGGCACCGGCGAGGCCGCGGGCGCTGCCACGTGCCATCCCTCTGCAGAGCTGGTCTGTAACCGCACCTTCGACAAGTTCTCGTGCTGGCCCGACACAGCGCCGAACAGCACGGCCAGTGTCCCCTGCCCCTGGTTCCTGCCCTGGTACCAGAAAGGTAACGGCCAGCGGGGGCTGCGTGTGTGCGCGCGCACATTCGTGTGCTGTGTGTGCACATGTGTGTGCACGTGCTGCTCTGTGCACTCACTCCTGAGCCGGTGCCCGCGGTGGCTCCAGGTCCCAGCTCCCCCATCACCCCCTCCCCTCGCAGTGAAGCACAGACACGTCTTCAAGACCTGCGGGCCAGACGGGCAGTGGGTGACGGGCCCCCGGGGACAGTCCCTGCGCGACGCCACGCAGTGCGAGCTCGACGCCGAGGACCTGGAGGCACAGGTGGGCAGGGCTGGGGCGGCTGGTGCAGGGCTGCCTGCCCTGCCTGCCCCCTCCCTGCCTGCCCTGCCTGCCCCCTCCCTGCCTGCCCTGCCTGCCCTGCCCGCCCCTCTCCCTGCCCCTGCCTTCACTTGCTCCCCCCTTCTCCAGGAGAAATTTGCCAAGACCTACGGCAGCTTCAAGGTGATGTACACCGTGGGCTACTCCGTGTCCCTGTGTGCGCTGATCCTCGCCCTGGCCCTGCTGCTGGGTTTCAGGTGGGGCCAGGGGCAGGCGCCCGGGGGGGCAGGAGACGGGGCAGGCGGAGCCGTGCCGGGCCGGGCGCTGACGCGGCTCTGCTCGCAGCAAGCTGCACTGCATGAGGAACTACATCCACATGAACCTCTTCGCCTCCTTCATCCTGAAGGGCGTCTCCGTGCTGGTCATCGACGCTCTGCTCAAGACTCACTACAGTGACAAAATTGACGGCTACAACGTGCACATCTGGCTGAGCGATGAGGTGAGCGCAGGGCACGGGCACAGGCACGGGCAGCCCTGACCCTGACCCCGACCCTGACCCTGACCCTGACCCTGACCCCGACCCTGCCTGCAGGCGGCCGCGGGCTGCCGGGCGGCCACGGTCTTCATGCAGTACGGCATCGTGGCCAACTACTGCTGGCTGCTGGTGGAGGGGATCTACCTGCACAACCTGCTGGTGGTGGCCGTCTTCTCCGAGAGGAGCTACTTCACCCTCTACCTGTGCATTGGCTGGGGTGAGCGCAGGGGGGCTGGCTCCCCGTCCCTGCCCCCTGTCCCCCTCCGTGCCTCACCTGTCCCTGCACACTTCCCTGCAGGGGCGCCCATGCTGTTCCTCATTCCCTGGGTCGTCGTGAAGTTCCTCTATGAAAACATCCAGTGAGTACCAGGTCCTGCAGCAGCACCTGCGGGTGCCCAGGGCATGGGCGGTGAATGTGGGACACGCTGAGGGGTGGGGGGACTGTGCGATGGCCCCGGGAGGCTCCACGCAATCGTGCGTGCAAGGAGCAGGGTGCCAGGCCACGGCGCTTGCCCGGCTGGGGCTGCCAACACCGTGCTGGGCTGCAGCAGCCGCCTGGTCGGGGGGCTGCCCAGCAGTCTCTGTCCCGCCGCCCCGCAGGTGCTGGTCCACCAACAACAACATGGGCTTCTGGTGGATCCTTCGCTTCCCCGTGTTCCTGGCCATCCTGGTGAGTCCAGGGCTGCAGACCTGCCCAGCGCAGCCCTGCCCCGGAGGGCTCTGGCCCTGTGGCGAAGGGGCTGCCCCGCCTGCCCCGCCCTGCTCCTCAGGGCTCACTCCTCCATTGTAGATCAACTTCTTCATCTTCATCCGCATCATCCAGATCCTCGTCTCCAAGCTCCGTGCGCACCAGATGCGTTACACTGACTACAAGTTCCGGTGGGTGCGGGTGCAGATGCCGGGGGTGCATCCACCCCCAGGACCCCGCGTGACGGGCCCCTCTCCGCCAGGCTGGCCAAGTCCACGCTGACACTGATCCCGCTGCTGGGCATCCACGAGGTGGTCTTCGCCTTCATCACAGACGAGCACGCTCAGGGCACCCTGCGCTACGTCAAGCTCTTCTTCGACCTCTTCCTGAGCTCGTTCCAGGTGAGCCCAGCCCGGCGCGGCGCTGCCTCCCGCGGGCCCAGGGCTCCGGCCACGGGCCCCTCACACCTCTCCTCCCTCTGCACAGGGGATGCTGGTGGCCATTCTCTACTGCTTCGTCAACAAGGAGGTGAGTGGGCCGGCACGGGACAGGGCGGCAGGGGCTCTGGGGCCGCGGGGCTCTGGGGCCGCGGGGCTGTGCCGCGCTGAGAGCCGCTGCCGCAGGTGCAGGCGGAGCTGCTGAAGCGGTGGCAGCGCTGGAAGCTGGGGAAGGACCTGGCGGAGGAGTACAGACACACGTACAGCCACGCACCCAGTGCCCGCAACGGCGCTGGCACCACCTGCGAGAAGCACCAGCTGGTGAGCAGCTGCACCAACGGGCTGGGCCGCGGCCCGGCTGCCGCGCGCCCCGGCACACGCCACGCCGAGAGGAGCGGCCGCGGCCCCGCCGAGCACCTGGCCCTGGGCGAGCGGCACCACTGCTACGAGTTCCCCGAGACCACGGCCGAGAGCCACTTGTGAGCCACGCGGGGGCTGCGCCGGCCCCGCTGCCGCGGGCTGAGCCGGCAGGGAAACCGCGCCGGCCCCAGCTCCGTCCTCCTCCGGGCGCTGCTGGCGGGACGCGGCCCTGTGCCGGACCACGGCGGCGGCTGGGCCAGCTGCCAGGGAGGCATGGCGAGCAAGACCTGGACCTCTGTGGGGAGGGGGTATGTGTGGGGCGGGGGTGGGGGGTGGGGGGGTCGTGCTGTGGTGCTGCCCTCATGCACCTTCGAGACCCTTTGTGCAGTGCTGTAACTTATGTGTAACTGTAAATAGGTGTGAGCCCAGGCCGGGCTGCAGGGCCAGTGCCGCGTGTGCCTCTGTCTGGAGGGGGTCCGGCTGTGGGAACGGGCTGCCCGCACTGTGCCCAAGCACCCGTGGTGACGGCGGCAGCCACGGATGGGGAGCTGGGCCGTGCAGCATGGACGGGCTGCACCAGAATCCAGCCCCACGGCCTGCCACACAGCCCCACGGCGTGACCCACAGCCCCACAGCCCTACAGCCCACGGCCCCGCACAGGTGAGCAGACGCGGCAGCGGCTGTAGCAGCGCAGCGGCCGGGGCTGCAGCTCCCGCCAGCACTTTCCTCTGTCTGCTAATCGGCTCTGTCCTCTCACTGCCAGGAGCCTCTAATTAAATCATTTGGCTCTGCCCACCGGCACCCCCGCTCCTCCGGGAGCCGGCGCAGGCCATGGCCGGGCAGCAGCCGCCGGCAGCACCGAACACCACGAGCAGTGCGTGGGGTGCGGGGCGGCGGGTCAGCCCGCACTGGACTGGGCTGTCCGCGGCGCGGGGAGCGCGGGGGCCGGCACTGTAAGAGGCTTGGGCCGCGCACATGAGCGCTAAGCCCAGATGCCGCGGCTTTGGGCACCACAATCGCCTGGTGTGCTGGGATTAGCCGGGTCCACCTTTCCGGCCGGAGCACCCTGCCCGACGGCTGGCGGCACGACAGACAGACAGCCCCGCCGTGACCCCAGCACGGGGCACTGCCCGCCACCCGGCCTGGCCCCGCAGGTGACGGGTCCCGGCTGTCCCGGCCCCGCGCACAGCCCGGCACAGGGGAGGCGACGACGGGGCGAGCGCTTGGGGCACCCGCAGCCACTTGCAGCCCCGCACAGCCAACAGCAGCGCTGGGCAGGCGGTCACCCCCGCCAAACCCACCCTCCCAGTGCGGCCAGCACAGGGGATGGGGGAGCCATGCGGCACAGACCGCTGCCAGGACAAGGGCGCAGGTGCCAGCGGGGCAGCCATGGCACAGAGAGGCCACGTCCACAGCGCTGGCCCTGGCTGCACCGCGCTTGGCTCCCGGCGTGGCGCCGTGCTGCGCCAGCAGTAATTTTCCTCTGTTTACTCGAGAACTTGCTGCCGGCCCAAGCAGGACCCGTGCGCGGGGGCTGGAGCCCTGCGGGCAGTGGAGACGTGGGGCAGAGGGTCTGCTCGCAGTGCCGTGGGGCTGCGGGGCCCTGGGGCCGTGGGACACGTCACCTGTGGGGCAGCAGAGCTGTGGGGCTGAGCAGGCAAGGGTCGGCCCAGAGCCGCGGTGCCGGACCCAGCCAGCGCAGCCCCTGCGGAGCCGCTGGCCCCCATGGCCGCTGCCGTCACTGTGGCCTCCTGACGCGGTAACGAGCCTAATTGAGGCAAATTGTTGGAGCACGAAGCAGTTTCTGGGAAGGTAAATATGGCCATCACGCAGGGTCCAGCCCTGCGCCTGTTGCTCCAGCGTTGCCACAGCAACACCCCACTGCTGTCCCCGTGGCACTGTGACACCCCAGAGCTGGCTGCACACACACACACTCAGACTCACAAACACATTCACAGACACAGACACACGCACAGACACACACACGCACACACACACACCATGCACGTGCACACACGCACGCGCACACACCATGCACACCATGCACATGCACACACGCACACACCATGCACACACACACACGCACACCATGCACACCATGCACATGCACACACACACACGCACACCATGCACACACGCACGCGCACACACCATGCACACCATGCACGTGCACACACGCACGCGCACACACCATGCACACACACACACGCACACCATGCACACCATGCACGTGCACACACGCACGCGCACACACCATGCACACACGCACACGCACACCATGCACACCATGCACGTGCACACACGCACGCGCACACACCATGCACACCATGCACGTGCACACACGCACGCGCACACACCATGCACACACACACACGCACACCATGCACACCATGCACGTGCACACACGCACACGCACACACCATGCACGTGCACACACGCACGCGCACACACCATGCACACCATGCACGTGCACACACGCACACGCACGCCATGCACACACTCCTTGGCAGCCCAGCGGGACCTGCCCTGTTCCCCGTGAAGCGCCGGCACTGCCGGAATCACAGATGGTTTGTGTTGCAGGACCTTCCCCGCTCCCCAGGCCCCGGCCGTGGCAGGGACATCTGCACCAGCTCAGGGTGCTCAGAGCCCCGTCCAGACCGGCCTGGGGTGCCTCAGGGATGGCTCATCCACCCCCTCTCTGGGTGCCTGCCCAGGCTCTCACCACCCTCCCCGTGAGCCGTTTCCCCTGCGGCGGTGCCCGCGGCAGAGGCCGGAGCGGAGGGAGGCCGGGGCACAGCGGCCACTGGCCGCCCCGTGCAGCTGGCCCCGGCGCCTCACAGGAGAACTCCCACTTTATCAAGGAAATGGAGCACCACAAATTGGTCTTCTAAGTAGATTGTGACCGCTGCCGGCCCTCTTCCCACCACCTAATTCAATGATACAACACACACCTCTCATCCTCTCACCGTTTAATCTAATGATCAGCACCGTACTGGAGGCACAGGGAAAATAAACCCCTGCTGACTTCGATTTTTATAGGTAAACAGCCCGATTTCTCTCGCCTGTGGCCTCAGCTCCTCGCAGGGACGTTCCCCCCCCGCCTCCCTCCTGCTCCCGCGCCACCTCACCCCGGGGATTGTTATTCGTCTTTCTAAAAATCGCCTGTTTATAGAACGATTCTTGTACGACATTTCATTAGAGCGGCTGCTTCGCCTCCGGCTTCCCGGCACCTGAACCTAAAGACAAACAAGGCGGAGGGTGCTGGGGTCAGCCGGCAGGACCCCGCGCGTCCCACGGGCTCGGGACACCGAGCAGCCACTCCCGCCCCTGGGGACACACGGCCCGGGACAGACAGACAAATGGCTCCGCAGGACAAGCGCAGCAGGGGCCGTGACAGCGGTGACCGTCACCTCCTGCCCGGCTCCCCGGGTGACAGAGGGACACGGGCCCGGCGGTGAGGGACCGGCCCCGCGGCAGCTCCAGCAGAGGTGGCACCACGAGGGGCCGAGGCGGCGCCCAGCTGTGCCGAACTGGGCAGCACGTCCCGGCACTCGGCTGCTCCGGGAATGTTTTGGTGACGGGAGGTAAACAGGGTCACGGCCAAGTGTGACGAGGGGCACTTGAGGAGGCGTTCTAGCAATGCTCGGTATAGTTCAAATGCCACTAAAGCAGGGCAGGGAAGAGGATACGAGTGTATTAATAGTGTCAACATTTAGATCTCCGGTCCAGCTCCCGGGATGCTGGAGGCCCCAGGCCCAAGGGCACTGTGCTCCCCGGCGGCACTGCGGCGACACCACGGGCAAGATCCCTTGGAAAAGCAAAAATAGAAACGAGAGGTGGCTTCTGCTCTGTGCTGCTTCTCCCTGGGACTCGGTCAGGACTGGAAAGGCACAGAGAGCGCCGGCCCTGGCTCCCAGCACTGCAGAGTGGAGAACAATGATTTGCAAGTCTAAAAGGGGAAGAACACAACAGAACAGTGGGCACCGGCAGCCGAGGGAACAAGGGGGGACAGGGCAGGGAACAGCCTGCCGGGACATCGGGGAGACAGCCCTCCCTGGGCCCCTGCAGCACCACACACTGGGCATGGCGCACTGGGCAGCGCCCGGTGGCACCGCACACGGGGCACGGTGCACCAGGCACGGCACAGCGGCACCACGGGGCACGGCCAGGCATGGCGCACCAGGCACAGCCCAGCAGCACCACACTGGCACAGCGGGCACGGCACACTGGGCACAGCACAGCGGGCACAGCCCAGTGGCACCGCACACCGGGCATGGCACACCGGGCATGGCCCAGTGGCACCGCACACCGGGCATGGCACACTGGGCACGGCACAGCGGCACCGTGGGGCACGGGCGGTCAGTGTCACGCAGAGACAGAGCCAAAAGGACACCAGCTTTTATTTACAACACTCCTCAGGTAACAGACAACAGAAAAAAAGGAACAGTACAGCTGAAGGACTCAAAGGAAAGGCAACGGCAGCCCCAGCCCCTGCACCCCCTCCCCGCCGGCTCTGGGCATGGCGGGCAGGGGCTGCTCCCACCCTGCCGCTGTTCTGGGGGCACAGAGCGGGGGACACGGCTGCTCCGCTCAGACAGCCCACAACGGCACCGTCGCTCTCCCGGGCTCAGGTGATGCAGAAACCCCCTGAGCCTTGCCAGGGGTGGGGGTCCCAAAAAGCCCCCAGGCGGGTCACAGCGGCCACAGCAGCCCCCACGCAGTGACAGCTCTGCCAGCTGCAGGGCCAGATCTCTGCCAAGGTGCGCAGCTGGAAAATGGTGTCAGTACGGAACAGCACGGTGCAGCCCGGGCGCCAAGGAGCTGCTTTCCGCACAGTCAGCACCAGCTGCCCCGGAGCTGCCAGAGCACCGAGGCCAGGCGGGCTGAACATGGCACAGGGGGCTGGGGCCAGCGCTGACACCCCATCCCTCTCTGCAGGGAGAGCAGAGCAGCCCCATCCCCAGCACCACAGGGGCCTGGTCCAGCCTAAGCACAAGGAAATCCGGCCTTGGTCACGGACCCGCGAGCTCCGGCAGCACCGACGAGCCCCAGGTCCCCGCAGCCACCCCGGCCAGGGAGCCAGCGCAGCCGGTGAGACCTGCCCAGCACGAAGGGTGTTGAACCGGGGCTGCCGGTCTGTCCCGGGGCACCAGGGCAGAACCAGCTCTCCCTCCTGCTCCCCCGGCCCACCCCAACGGCTGCGGCTCCTCGGCGCACAGGCGGGAGCAGAGACCTGGAGCTGCCTCCGCCGACGCCGCTGCTGCGCTCTGCCCTGCGTGCGCCAGCGCCCGGGGAGCCCAGCGCGGTGGGGCAGGGATGGAAGACGAGCAGGAGATCCGTGAGCCCAGCGTGAAGTGGGGAAGGACAGAGAAGGCCAGCAGGGGGGACTGGGATCCTTTGCGAGAGGCTCTGGGCATCCTCGGTGAGCCCCCGAGCGTCTCTGCTTTCACGCAGCCTCAGAACCAGCCCCAGAGCCGACCGGCTCTCCTGCGGGCTTTTGGGAGTACAGACCAGAGGAAGAAACCAACACAAAATCTCAAATTAAATCTGCTTGAGGACCTTAGGAGAGCAGCCGATCCACAGGAGGACTCGCCTTAGGACTTCTTCGCATCCTGTGTGCTCCTCCTCTTCAGATCACCCAGGTCAACGGGTTTGAACGCTGCAGAGAAGGCAGCAGAGGCGGTGGCAGCAGAGGCCGCGCTGCAGCCGCCCCGGCCCCGCGGCCCCGCGCCCGCCGTGCTCCCGCCGCAGCGGGGCGGCTGCCCCCGGCCCTCACCTTTGAGGCTCGGGTTCGGCATCTTCTCCACGTACTCCTCGACCAGGCCGCGCTCGGACCCCGCCTGGCTGCGCAGGTCCCGCTCCACGCACTGCCAGGCTGCGGACACGGAGCGGCCGCTCGCTCAGCACCGCGGCGCGGCCCGGCCGCCCCCGCCCCCCGCCCCGCTCACCCTCGTAGATGAAGCGCACGTTCTCCTCGTGGGCCGGCGTGAAGATCTCGCTGCCGGCGCCGGGGGAGCGCGGGCCGCCGCTCCGCTTGCCGTTGTACACCACGCGGGACACCGGGGAGCTGAAAGCGGAGCGCGGGGCTGAGCCGGGCCCGGGGCCGCAGCTGGGCCCGGGGCCGGGCGGGGCTCACCTGGCCATGGCTGTGGGCTCGGCGGGGCTCGGCGGGGCTCGGCGCGGCTGCGGGAGAAAGGAGAGGGCGGCCAGGCCGGGCTAGGCCGCGGGCCGCCCCCCGCCCGTCGCCATGGCAACGCGCGCCCCTCACCTGGGCCTGGCTCCCGCCTCCGCTCGCCCTCGGGCCGCGACGGAAGCGCCGCAGCGCGCAGGCGCGGCCCCACCCCCGCGCGGCCCGGATGGCCCCGCCCACCGCCGGCCCCGCCCCCGGCCCGCCCGGATGGCCCCGCCCACCCCGGCCCCGCGCGCGCGGAGAGGCGGAGGCGGCGCCGTGTCCGAGACGCTTTATTGGAAAAGTACAAAGTGGCCCCGGGGCGCGGTGCCGAGCGACAGCCGCCCGGCCGCCCGCCCAGGCGCAGCCCGGGCCCGGCCCCGCCGCCGCCCCGGCCCCGAGTCCCGCTCAGCCCACGGTGGCGGCCTGGAAGAGCTCCAGGAGGTCCTTGTACTCGGGGTCGATGAGGTCCGACGGCTTGTCCCCGGCGTCCGTGGTGGCGTCCAGGCTGGCCCCGAGGGAGATGAGGTACCTGCGGGACAGCGGCGGGGGCTGAGCCGGCGGGGCTCCCCGGGGCTCCCCCAGCCCCGCTGCCGGGGCCCGGCCGGTCCCGAGCCCGCGGGGCGCGGCGCCCTCCCCGGCGCGGCCCCTGGCCGTGTCCGCGGTTCCCGGGGCCGTGCGGCGCGGGGTCCCCGGCGCGGCCTCACCTGGCGATGTCGGCGTGGCCGTCGCTGCAGGCCATGTGCAGGGGCGTCCACCCGTCCTCGTCCCTCTGGTGGATGTCGGCGCCGTATTTAACCAGGAGCTGCACGCAGTCCAGGTTTCCCGTGAGCACGGCTTCGTGCAGGGCTGCCATGCCTGGGCGGGAGATTCGTGAGCCCCGGGCTGCGTGAGGGGCTGCTCAACACTGAGCTACAAGTGCGAGTCGTCCACAGCCCGGGCAACAGGGTGCCAGCAAACCCTCGTTATCGGGGAGATGATGGGGAAGAAACAAAGACTGAGGAGCCGGGAGGAGCTGCTGCAGGTGTCCGTTCCCTCCTGCAGCACGAACGCCCTCAGCCCCTCGGCCGGGCGGGCTGGGAGCGGCTGCCCCGGCAGGACTCGACCGGGGACACCGGGGTCTCCAGCGTCCTGCCCTGTCCAAGTTCCAGGAGCTCCTTACAGAGCAGGCGATGAAGCAATCGGTGAGAGCGGGAGGAAGCCCCGGGGTCATTTGAGACACTGTCTTTGCAGCCATGTGACAGCAGAAGCTGAAGCCAAGCACAAAAAGGGACAAATCTGGGCTCTGCACCAGCCCGTGGGGATCGAGATCAGGGCGTTCCGCAAACAGCTGGTGTGAGGTTGGGTGCAAACACAACCCAGTGCCTCCCACAAACATCGGTGCCGCACACACCCAGAGCCGCCGGTGCGGCAGAGAGCGGGTGGAAGGCAGGGGCCCGCCGACGCTCGGGGCTCCACAGCCCGGCCCGTACCTGCGGCCCCGTGTCCAGGTCCCACTGCGCTGCGGGACGTGGTGATGCCGTGAAGGGACCCAGGGACCAGCCTCCCCTTTCCCGCAGCGCGCACTGGCCGGGCCGATGAGCGGGGATGTTGGGGCGCTGGCTCGGGGCTCTCGGGCCCCACTAGGCGATTTGGGGGCACCTGCACCCCACCAGGGAGAGAAACGGCCGGATTCCACCGGTCACCCTGCTGGAGGCGCCCCGGCCCAGCGTTGGCCCGCAGCTCTGCGGTGTCCCTGGCAGCCCCGGCTCAGCCGCCCCGCACACTCACCAGAGGGGTAGATGGTGTCCAGCGTCACCTTCCTGGCGCGGATGAACCTGCCCACCTGCTCCAGGTCGCCCTGCCTGATGTGGTCCTGAAAGACGACGTCGTTGGGGAAGCGCACGGTGCGCGCAGCTCTCAGTCTCTGTGCATAGCGGCTGCACCGGTGCCGCGACACCGGGTAATGGTCCCTCATGCTGACGCAGCCCGCAGCCCCGGCAGAGCAGCGCGGACACGGCGCTGAAGGAGCCGCCGGCGCCGCTCCGTGCTCGGCCCTGCCGCTCGCTGCCCCGCGGCGCTGCTCCCTCCTCTGCCGCCGGGGCCTCCTCGCCGCGGTGCAGCCGCGGTGTCCGTGTGCCGGTTGTGCGGGGCAGCGGCCGCGCCGTCCCTACAGCCCCATGCCGCGCGGGAGCAGCCGCGCGCACACCAGCTCACCCGAGGCCCCGGCCCGGGACTGGCGGTTCTCGGGGGGCGTCGCGTTTTATAGGCTCCTGTGGGCTATTTTGGGGACATGTGGCTCATGCTGTTTCCCATGACACTTGGTAATTGAGCCGCCCGGGCCCGCAGCCTCCCGCTTTCGGGCAGAATTTGGTGTCTCATCTTACCATCCACCTGTTGACGTGCCCATCCAGGGGTCACAGCTACTGTTGCTTTCGCACGGAGCCCTTCAGAGGAGCCCGAGAGCCTGGGCACAGAACTTGGAGCAGCGAGTCCTCGCACACCCACGTGTGCTGGGGAAAAGACACAAAGACGATGACCAAGCGAGGGGAACCTGGTCACGCAGCGAGCAGCCAGCGCAGCCGCGGTGCCAAGCACGTTCAGAGCTCAGTCACCCCCGGTGGTTGCGTCAGACTCGGGAGCGGCGCGAGCGGTGCTGGAGAGCGCGGGGCTCAGCGCGGCAGCACCACCAGCGCCCCGAGAACTCTCGTGCCCTTGCTGGTGCAGAACAGGGCGGCCGCGGCACCGGTGCGGGGTGTTTGTGCGCCGCCCCGAACCCAGAACCAGCTGCTGAGCGGGACGGCTCCTGCGGAGCAGCTGGGGAACAGCACCACCACCAGACAGCTCCTGCCGTCACCGCTCGCCGGCCGGAGCTGCCGAAGGCCCGGGACAGACCGCCTTTCAGATCTGGCAAGGGCTCAAGCAACCACTGCTCCTCCACGTTTTTCCCGCCCAGACACACAAGCATGTTGTGCTGTTACACACTGATGGGCCTGCCCGGGCACATCAGGAAACGTCCCCGTCCCGCACTAGGAGGCTCGGAGGTTTGGTGCTGCCTCAGACCCGTGTCCGGAGCGCCCGCCCGCGGGGCCGGCGCCTCGCTCAGCCGCACACCGAGAGCGGCCTGCGCCCGTTTGTCTGCTGGCAAACGCATCGATCTCTCTGCGAGCCCCTCTGCTCGGGTCACGCCAGACACAGCGCGGTGCGGCGGGAGGCCGAGCGGTGCAGACAGGGCTATTTTAGCCGGTTTCCTGGAACAGCGATTATCTGTGCGCGCAGGACGGCTGGTGGAGCCGCCGCGGCCGAGCAGAGCCCGTCTGGGCCGAAGAGAGAACCACTGCAGAGCTTGTTTACACAGCAACCGGCTCCGCAGAACGGACCTTTCTGAGCTGTCCTGGCCAGCCCCTTCCCGCCGATCTCCTTCCTCAGCACCCCCGCTCCCCGCCCCGAAACACAGGGCGGCCCCGGCAGCTGCGGATGGGGACAGCAGCACCAGGACAGGCCCCTGCGGGGAGCCATGCCCGTAACCGCAGGTGACAAACACAACGGGCAGCAGCCAGTGCCCTTTCTGACCCCACGCGCAGCAGTGGCCTGTCCGGCCCCGGCCCCGTGCACAGCACGGCTCACACCGCACTCCCGGTGCCGCAGCCCAGTGCTGCACACGCTGCCGTCCTGCCCCGGCGCCAGGGCCGAGCTGCCCTCGGCTCCACCGCGCCCTCCCCGCTGACATTTACAGCATGGTTCCTTACACAAATATTTCCAGCAGTAGGTGCCTGGTTTGGAAATAGCAGCACAGCTCAGACCACGTGAGCGGAGCTCGGGGCAGCCCCAGGCTCCCTGCGGGCGGACTCCCGGGGTGCAGAGGTGCCCCGTCCCGCGGCGCACCCAGCGCTGCTGGGCTCCTGCCTGCACGAGCTGATTCAGTCCAGACTTCCTTTACCAGTTACACAACACACATCTGTTCAGCTTCAGGTACCCGACGCCACTGGCAGGGCCGGACGTGCTCACCAAGTGTTTCTCTCATAGGGTATTTAGTGGAAGTCTGAGAAAGCTGACAAACACCATTTTGGCAGAGCCCCCTGAGAACCACCCCAGAGCCCCGATCCTCCTGTCAGGGTCAAACATACCAAGTCTATTTCTGATAAAGACAAAGAGACATAATAGTATTAAAATCTCAACTTTATTTGGCCAACAAATTCAATTCCAATGTTACTGTAGTGGAACGCTGAGAACAGCCTGAGGCAGCTCAGGCCCCGCGGCGCTCCCGCCTCCAGGGTCCTCCCCAAAACGCGGTCACCGCGCACCCCGGCTGATCTGTTCTATCGGGCCCTCCCACACCCCCCACCTGCCTGGCCAACCCATTCAAAACAACGTTTGGAAAGCAACTGCATTTGATCGAAAGGATGGTGACAGCCGGTCTCAGCTGGTCTGGGGAGCAGCCACAGCCCACGCAGGGTCCCCCCGGTGCTCCCGTCACCTCCCGAGCCCTAACGCAGGGAAACATCTGCCCGGTGCCCAGAGAAGCGCCCGCACAGCCCTGCTGCCTGCAGCCCGCGCCCGCTCGCCCGAGGCCGAGTGGAGGGAGCGGGGAGCAGCGCGGGCCCAGAAATCAGCTACAGGTTTAGTTGGGAAAGGAAGAAGGAAAGAGCTTTCTGGGAAGGCGTTAGTGGCGAGGCCGCGGGCACCGCGCGCAGCTGCCGCCCCACACCCCGCTCTGCCCAGGGCGGGGAACGACGACAGCCGTGTACAAAAAGGTACAACACGAATCAAGATGGGCCCAGCGGGCTGCGCTGGCCACCCGGAGACAGATCCTTGGAGAGCCGAGGGAAAGGAAGGAAGCCAAGTGTACAGACAAGTGAGGGCAAGTGTTATTCTAAAAGCCAATCCCTGGATTTCCAGTCATTCACCTTCTGCTTTAAATCTTAATGGGTTTCTGACTTACTGGGCTGCAAAACAGCCGCCAATTTAGTGTCTGATTTTGTGGGTGATGTAGATCAGTCTTCGCTTTACAATTCATCCTTCTGGATTTTCTGCTCATCTTCCTCGTCACCTTCCTCGAGGTCCGTTTCTTCATCCGTCTCCAGGTCCTCCAGATCCTGCACAGGCCAGACACAGCTGCTGGTTTCTGGCACACAGACCCAGGCACAGAGCGGCCTCTCCCGCCCGCCCCTGCTGCCAGGTAACAAAGCACCCGCAGAACTCCACCAGAGCTCCGAGTGTGGGACACCGGGACCGGAGCCCCGGGAGCGGAACCTGCACCAGTACGAGCTGCCCCGGCGGGGAGGCGCCTCCGGCTCCGTACACGCGGGAGCGCTCAGCCAAGAACAAGCCCAAGCAAAGAACGGCCCTCCAAGCGCTCCAGCAGTTTGCACAACCACCAGACACAGCTTGCGCGAATTTGGAGGTTGTAATACCAACAGTCTGCACGCATTTGTGTTTAAGCTGCCCACGAACATGAATTTCGCAGCCAGGCTGCAGCTGCACAGCTCACGTTCTATGGCAAAGGCAGTTTTGTCCAGCAACAATATCCTGCCACGTAACCCCGGAGCTTGTTTAGGATGAGGATTCAAGCACAGCACCGGGTCCAACCCACGCCCCGTATCCCAAGGCCCAGACGCTGTTCCGATGGCACTCACGTCATCAGCGGCCGCCCCGTCCTGACCTCCGCTCTCCAGGAACTTCTTGAAGCCTTCCAGCGTCCTCTCCCCATTGTAGTCAATTACCTGCACAGGAAGGAAACAGGTAATGGTTATGGGCACCTACAGAACCACCACCCTGGAGAGGAGAATTCTCTTTCTGAGCAAGAGTTCACATGCCAAGCAAAAGGGAATTTAAAAATTCACCTTCACCCATATGAGACGAAGGAAAACAGCTCAGCCACTAGACTTCAGAGATCACTGCGAGGAAAGAACAGCCTGGGGATGAGCACACCGGCCTCTGCTGCGCTCCCTCGTCCCGCTCCCGCCCCAAGCTTCCCTACAGCCCAGCCCAGAGCTCTCGGGTGTCCTGCAGATGTGACGCGTTCCATCCCCACAGATCGAGCGCCCTCCCAAGGCCTCGTCCAGAACTCGCGCTCCCTCGGTACCGGATCTGCTGCTTACATTTCTGCCAGAGCCGGCCGGGAAGAACTTGAGCGTGGGGAAGCTGTGGATCTTCACGGCCTCGACCTCGTTGGCTGTCGAATCCATCTTGGCAATGACAATGTTCTCGTGGTCCCTGTAGGTCTCTCCCAGCTTGTCCCAGATTGGAGCCAGCTGCTTGCAGTGACCGCACCAGGGGGCATCTGGTGACAAGACGACACAGCTGGCACCGACAACCCCACGGCAACCCCCATTCACACCGACAACCCCACGGCAACCCCCATTCACACCGACAACCCCACGCCAACCCCCATTCACACCGACAACCCCACGCCAACCCCCATTCACACCGACAACCCCACGGCAACCCCCATTCACACCGACAACCCCACGGCAACCCCCATTCACACCGACAACCCCACGGCAACCCCCATTCACACCGACAACCCCACGGCAACCCCCATTCACACAGGTAACCCGAGTCACCCCAGCCCCGCCAGGCGGGTCACACATCTGTCCAGCTGTGCCAGGCGCTTTCTGCCCGGTCCTGGCTACGCAGCGTCTGGCACTGATTTCCTGCCCGTTACTGGGAACCAGCTCTTGAAAGACACTTACAGAACTCCACAAAGACATTCTTGTTCTCATCAAAAGCAACTTCTTCAAAGTTCTTGCCAACCAGGACTTTGACAGGCAGCTTGTCCCAGTCTTCGGGAAGGTCTTGACTCATCAGGTGGGGCTGGAATAAGAAGCGAAATTCACAAACACGGTTTGCGACACAGCTGTTGGGAACGTCCACGCCACCGCACCTCCTGGAGGAGCCAGGCTGAGCCCCCGGGGGCTGGGGCGCGGGCGGCCACGGGTCAGCCGCCTCCTCCTCGGCGGAGCGGCCCGTCCCGCCCCAGCAGAGCGGCAGCGCCGTGACCGTGCGGCCCCGCGGGGCCGAGCTGAACGGCCGAACGGCCGCCGCCTCCAGAGCGGAGCGGGACCATCTCCGGGCTGAGCCGCACGAGCTCACACCTTCCACAGACCGTTGCCACAAACAGAAACCGGATCAGCAGTTGTTACCAGGAGGAGCCGACAGCGGCTGCACCGGAGCCAGCACAGCTCACCTGCCCGCAGCCTCGCGCCCCAGCAGCTTTGCCTTTTGTTTCTCAGCACAGAGGCCGCCAGATACTCGGTACATTAATGGAAGGATTTTCACCAGATGCCTCACACAGCTCCTCACAAGGACCATTCTGTTTCGCTCGCTTAGCCAGGTTCACCACCACACCATTCATTGTTTACCTTGATCTTGCCCTCCAGGAACTTGTTGCAGAACTCCGTGATCTTGTCTGCTGTGAGCTCAGCTGATTCAGGTTTGTATTTGGTCATTTCTTCCTCCAGCGTGATCAGACGCACAGCTGGACATTCTTCCTTCTTTAGGCCAAAGAACTCCAGAATCCTCTGGTTGTCGCTGTGGTCACTGTCGATGAAGATGAACAGGATCTTTGGAGGAAAAAGCCAAAGGCAGCGTGGTGAGGACGAGCACCTCGCGCCCGCGACACTTCATGCACACGGGCAGGAGCCCAACCGGCCCCTCGTCCTGTGCCCAGCGCCGGAGCCACAGGTGCAGGGACCCGCTGCTGCTGTTGGTTACAGCCCAGTCAGATTCACACCCACAGGGAACGTCCGGAATTAACTGTTAACTGCACAGTTGTGCAAGCCAGGAAGTGCTCGGTCACCGGCTACCACGATCCGCAGAGCGCCACGTCGCACCCTCCTCCCCACGGCCGGGGGACACGGACAGCGCTGCAGGACGGGGTCACTCACTAACCACCCAACAAATCCATCTCACCTTCCCTTTGAAGTTCCCTGCTGCAGTCTTGAAGCTGTCCAGTTTCCCTTGATAGTCAGACACACTTTTCGGCAGGAACAGCAGGATGTGAGTCTTGATCTCTCCTCCAAAGATTTTAGGAGCAGTCTGAGGAGTAGCAAATGAAGTTTATTCTCGGAAGAGCAGTAAACCGGTGTCAAGGCCAGCTTGGCTCCGCTGTCTTGAAGAGCAGAGGAGCGCCCCGGCCCGCTCTGAACAGCGAGGTGCTGCCTCCCCTCCCTTGCTCTCCCCACTTCTCCAGAACCCCAGACCTGAGGCAGCTCCAAGACAGAACCGGAGCACAATGCTCACCGTCCAGCTGTTACAGTCTCACAGCGGCTATAGAGAGAAGCCGTACCAAGTACCAGACCTACCTGTTCAGTGAACTCTATGACCAGAGGCAACGCGTTGGACTTGATGAAGTTCAGTAAATTGTCTTTTGTGATGTCCCCTTCAAAGTTGTTACGGCCTTCATCAAACTGCAAAACCAGGTATCATTGCATTAGAGCACCTCCCTGCACCATTCCCCCTCCGCCAACAGCTCGGACACATCCCGTGGTTACTGTCGCGGAGTTCCACCTCCCAACCAGGTCACCGCACGTTCGTGTCAAACCTGGACCGAGGTGTTTGCAAAGCCCCCAGCGGCAACCGGACTGCTCAGCCCTCAGCACCGTTCCGCGGTCACCAACAACGAGCGGAGCCGGTCACCGAGGACCGCAGCCGGCGCGGGACGGAGCAGCCGCGCTGTAACCGCAGCGCTGCCAACAGCGCCCGACAGCAAGGGGCGCCGTGTGCCGCGGGAAAGCGCCTCGCCCGGCTCTGGGGCCGTTTCGGTCTCTGTCAGCGACAGCAGCGCCAGTCTGACACTCACGTTACCGGAGCCTTTTCATCTGGGACAGCACCCGCACCCCCGGCCGGGCCCCGAGCGCCGCGGGGGGGACGGCCGCCCCTCGGCACAGCACGCTCCGGTGCTGGACGGGGAACCTGCTGCTGCAGGAGCTCAGGACCAGCAGAAGAGCTGAGCAAAGCACCTAACACTGGAAGTTAACCTCGTAAATGCTTTAAAGAGCACTGAGCATCACCTCAGCGCCTTCACAACGGTTGTTCACGGTCTCCGTGAGGCTGGACAACACACAAAGAGTGAGCATGACCAGCCAAGCCCTCTGAGGTCGGACCCAGGTGACCACAGGCAGCGGAGCCGGAGCCCAAACCACAAGTTTTGGTGAGATAAACCACCTGCTTGCCGTGCACTGCCGTTTGGTTACCGCTGCGCTCATTTTCACCCTGGTTTGTGGTGAACGTGTTTGAGAGCTCTGACGGCGCTACCGCGACACCAGAGCGGGAGCAGGGGAGGTGGCCACAGGCCAGCGGGCACCATCTCAGGTCGTTCTGCGCGGAGCGGAGCCCGTCGGCAGCGCCTGGCGGCACCGGTGCTCCTGTCCCGATAAAGCGGCTCCGGGAACAGAACTGCTTTTATTTCCAGACGTACCCAAGCTGACTGCGCTTACGTGTCTCTACCGCTAAAGACTGGTCCTGCCCTCGCCACGGCGCTTCGGAAGCGGAGGAAAACGTGACAGGGCCCCGAGGACGTGAGGGGTAGAGGATAACCCATCAGACCTAGTCAGCAAGTCCATTCTGCAGAGCTGAACGGGAGAAAACTTACAGGCAACTAAATAAAGCCCCAGAAGCCCAGCTGCACCGCAGCTGCAGTCGGCTCCAGAGCAGCATCTCTGCTCGGGCTTCAGTGTTCGCCAAACGTGAGCAGACAAAATCCCCGCAAACAGCCCGTCGTTAACCGCCAGAGCACGCAGGGCGCCTACGGAGAGCGACGCGGGTGGGAAGGGCAGGACACTGGGGGTCCTCTCCCTGAACATCCCAAATTTCTAGTTGCAAACCCCGGCATTTCCAGCTCATCAGCCAGATAATGTACTGGCACCCTGAGCCACACCGACCGAGGGGCCTCGGACTGAGAATTCAAGTCCAGAAGCTCCTAACGCCACACAAGTAACTGAATTACAATTTCAGAGGTATTAGAATGAAATATGCTATTTTAGCTGAACAAAGGCTGAAATAAGAACTAATTCAACTCTTCAGCCCGTCTCAAGTTGGTCAGACTGATGACCGTCGTTAGGCACAGATTTAATCAGTCAGGACCAAAAGCAGCCCCATGTGCACCACCACCAAGTCTAAGGAACTCAACCCATTTTCTCAAACTGAGGATTTACCCCCAGGGACCGGGATTTTAACTGTGAGAGGTATCAGCAAGTTTATTTCTGACCCTGCAGGCGGCCAGCGTCCCTGCGCACGTAACCCAGCTGCCCCAGCCCGGCGGCTGAACCGCAGACCCTCTGGGAGCCTCCCGGGGTCTCTGTGCCGCGGAACCCACGGCAGCGAGAGATGGAGCCGCTCGACACGGCCGCCCGGGCCCCAGGACGCTCAGAGCTGCTTTGCTGAGCCAGGCTGGCACGGAACAGCACAGCGAGCCCTCGGAACTTGGCTGCTGTTCCCTTGAGGGCCCTCAGAATCCGGGGCGGGGCACGGGAGGCCTCAGCGGGCACGGCCAGGAGCGCGTTACAGATTGCGCTGGCCCTCACTGCGCAGCTGCCGGGCACCGAGGAACAGGGAGAAGAGCGGGGCGGCGGCGCGGGCCCAGCGCACGGCAGCGAGCGCCGGCGTGGGGACGGAGGACGCAGCCGAGCACGGGCCCAGGGCTGCCCGGCCCCATCCAGGGCTGCCCGGCCCCATCCAGGGCTGCCCGGCCCCATCCAGGGCTGCCCCGAATTGGAGACAAGGAGGGGCAGAGGACTCAACCCAGCGCTCGTACCTTCTTGAAGAGTACCACGCCGTCCCCGCTCAGCTGGTACTTGGTGAAGACGTCGGCGCTGGAGGAAATCCCGAAGGGAATGTCGTCCACAGCCTCTGCTGCTGACAGGAACTCCTTTGCAGCCTCCGACGCGGAGTCCTGGGGAAGAAGGAAAGGTGTCACCCGGGACACAGCGCGGACGCCCCAGAGAACTGGCAGATCGAGTAGGGCAGGGCGGCGAGTTTCACAACCAGGAGAAGCCTTCCCGGCTGCCAGGGCCGCACGGGGCAGGGCGCAGGGGAGCCCGGGCCACGCCGGAGCTTCCCAAGCGGCCGCACAGGCTCTACCTTGAAGAAGCCGATCACCACCACGTCGCCGGACTCCAGCAGCGCCTCCGCGGCAGCCGCGTCTGTCAGGGCGGTCGCGGCCGGGCCGGTGCGTTTCTTCAGCCAGCTGACGATGTCGTCTGCTTCCCGGCCGGCTACGCACAGATAACACTGAGTCACTTTCCCCCGATAATGTTTCAGAACACAGACCCCTAAGCTTTGGGATTGTTCAGCAGCTGGCCGGATCAGGGAAAACCGAGATATCGTTTACGCAACTCTTCCTTTCACTCCTGATGTAATTAAGCTAATCTCTAATTGTTAAGTCAAGGTACAAGGGGCTCTATGACTTCTGGCCTAAGCATGTTCCTAAACTTTGACCAGCAACGCAGCACTTGTGCGAGATGCTGGCACCTTCCATGCAAACTACCGCCTCCTCCTTCCAGAAGCAGCGCTCCGCTCTGAGCCGGCAGCGGCCGCGCTGGTTCTGCTGCCGCCAGCCCATCTCGGTCTCGCTTCCACCCGCCCCCCACCTCCCGTTCGCCCCCCACCCAACCGCACACGCGGTTTCCCAGCTCCGGGTGCCGCAGCCCACGAGCGAAGCCCAGCGGCCCTGCTCCCCCCCCCGCGGACACGGGCCCGGCCCGGGCAGACCCGCTCCTCAGCCCCGGCGCCACCGCGGGCCCTGCCCGGCCGGGCCGCCCGCTCACCCGCGTGTCCCCCCCCGCTCACCCGTGTACTCCTTGGGCGCCGCCTGGTCGCCGTTGCGGAAGAACTTGATGGTGGGGTACCCCCGCACGCCGAACCGCTGCGCCAGCTCCGCCTCCTCCGTGGCGTCCACCTTGGCCAGCCGGATCTCCGAGCCCTCCGCGCGCAGCTTCGCCGCCGCCTTCGCGTACTCGGGCGCCAGCGCTTTGCAGTGGCCGCACCACGGGGCGTCTGCGGGACGGGCGGTCAGCGCCGGCACAGCCCGCGGCCCCCCCGCCCGCGGCCCCCGCGCCGCCCCCCCCGCCCGCCCCGCGCTCACAGAACTCGACGAGCAGGTACGGGTGCGCCGCCAGCGCGCGCTCGAAGGAGGCGGCGCGCAGCACCAGCACCCCGTCCGCGTCCTCCTCCGCGGCGCGCGCGGGCAGCGCGAGGCACAGCAGCGGCAGGAGCGCGCGCAGCCCGGCCATGGCGCTCATGGCGGCGACTCGAGACGGGCCGGAGGCCGCGGCGCCGCCTCCGCTTATAAACCCGCCTCCCCCGGCCGCCGCCGCGCCCCATTGGCCGCGCCGCCGCCGCCCGCCATTGGCTCCACTCACCGCCCGGTCCGACGCGCTGCTCCCATTCGCCGGCGCGCTGGGCTCGGCCACGCCCGCCGCCGCGGATTGGCCGCCGGCGCCGCTACCCGCCCGCGCGCCGCCATTGGGCGCCTTCCCCGCGGCGCGGCTCGCGATTGGTCGGCGCCGCCTCCTCGCGCGGCCGCGGCCCTGGAACGTGGCACTCGGGCGGCCCCGGCGCGCGGGCACTGCGCTTGCGCGTGGCCAGGGGCGCGTGGTGGTTTCTGACTGGGCCGTGTCGGGCGCCCTTTGACCCGGCCGGAAAGAAAAGCTGCTCTTCCGGCGGCCGAGGCGGGGAACGTGCTCAGGGCACGTGACGCTGGGGGATACGTCACGGTGGCGCGAGGCCCCGCGCGTGCCCGGTACCGGAACCCGCGGACACCGCGAGCGGACCCGGAACCGGAACCTGCCCCGTGTGCCCGGAACCGGCCCCGTGCCGCGCGCAGCTCCGGCCGCTGTCCCGCCAGGAGCCCGTCCCGCTCTCCCCGCGGTGCCGGCTCCGCCGCGTGTCCCGGGGTCGCTGTGCCGGGCGGTGCCGGGGGCCGGGCCGGGCAGGACCGGTGCTGCAGCAGCCGCGCCAACGGCCGCGCCAACGGCCGCGCCAACCGCCGTCCGGCTGCGGCGGGAGTTGCCAAAGAGCGCGGTCGGGTTGCGTCAGGCCGGATCTCGCCCGACACCAACGGCGCCGAGTCACCGCCGCGGCTGCGCTGCCGGGGGCTCCGGGCTGCCCCGCCGCTCCGGCCCCGCACCGCGGGACACACCGTGGGACACACCGCGGGACGCACCGCGGGGGCCGCGCAGACGACGCCGGGTCCGCGGGCTCAGGCGGCTCCAGCGCGGCGCTGTTCCCGGAGCGGCCGCGCGGTGGCCCCGGGCCCGCGCTGCCCCCGCGGGTCCCGCGTCCCGTCACGAGCGGCGCGGCCGGGGCCGGGCCCAGCGGCTCCTCGGCGGCCGCTCCGGCGCCGGGGGCTCCGTGAGGAGCTTTTCGCGGCCGCGCCGCCCTCACCCTGGCACGACGCTCCGCAAACATCCGCGGGCTCTTATCGCGCGCCAGCGCCCCGGCTTCCGTTCTGCTTCCTCTCCCCGCGCAGGAATTTGGCTCCGTGGAGCCGCGGGCGGGACGCGGGCCCCCGACCCCACCTGCGCCTCACAGGCACGAGACCCCGCGTTCGCTGCCCCGAGGAGCCGCGGCAGAGCCACACGCAGCCGGGGCCGCCGGGCCCCCCGCCCCGGCAGGACGGTCCCTCGGCCCGTGGCGCAGCCCGCGGTGCCGCCCCCGCCCGCACGACGTTCTGCTCCCTGCCACGGACCCGGGAGCCCGGGACAGACCCAGAACAGACCCGGAACACAGAGCCCATGGGCAGTTCAAAGATTTTATTTAACTGTCATAAAAGGAGAAGCAGACGATGATTCCAAACCTGTCATCCCGTGTCGAGGATTCACAGACAATATGCACCAAATCAAATGGACAAAACTCTCTCTAGGGGCGGGGCAGGGGCGAGTTAGAGGCAGAGACGTCGCTACGAGGAAGCTGCAGGTACTTGGTCCCGGTTCTAATTCAGCCTCAGCGCGGCGGGATCGGACGGGGCTGCAGGGCCGCTGTCAAGGCAACAGGCGCTGGCGGGCCAGGCACAGGCTGTGAAGGCAGCACGGGTACGTAAGGCACCACCCGCCGGGCACGCCGGTCCCTCGCCAGCCCCGTGCTGTGGCGCCAGGAGCAGCCGCGGCCGCCTGGGATTTCAGTGCTTTGCAGCGGCCACGGCTGCAACGAGAACCGTGAGGTGGCGGCGGCACCGGTGACCCACGTGCCCACCGGCCTGGCTGCCCCCGGTGCCGCTGAGGCTGCCGGAGCTCACCGGGGCGGGGCCGGCGTCCCGCGGGCGGCTCTGGGCACCTGTCACCTGGTGTCACACGCCCCCGGAGATGTCCCATCCCAGGCGAAGGACAGAGCAGCAGCAAAGCGGGGACTGGTGAATCTCCCATAGCCCGCGCGGGGTGTGACTGGTGAGCGCCATGCCGGGGGACGGCGGGCGGGTGGCATTTAAAAAGTGTTAACGAGGGCACGGCCCCCTCCCGAGAGGATCCGTGTTACACGTTAAGGCATCGTGGTTACGGGGAACAGCCACAAACGGAGCCGCCAGCGTGCCCAGGACGGGCCGGGGAGGGGCCGGACATGATTTTAGCTGATAAACAGATTCAAAAGCCGCCTGCGTCAGTTCCTCAGCTCCCCACGGGCGGCAGCCGCGCTGGACACGGGGCCGCGCCGGGGAGCGAGCGCTGCCGCCCCGCGCTGGGACGGGACGGGCAGGGGCCGGACACGGGCGGCGCGGGCTGCTCTGTGCGCTCAGCGGTTCTCTGGGGAGGGGGCACGTTACAAACCGAGCTCTGGTCAAATGTATCGGGGCGTGAAGGGGAAGAGGGTTCCAACGTCAGCACTTTGGTACGGGGGGTTTCTACGGGAGCCACTGTCTGATTCACGCTCTCGGTTTGGCCAGGAAGGGCTAGTCCTTCCACTCCTTCTTGATGGTCAGGTTCCACTCCCAGGACAGGTGGTCAGTCTTGTCGTCGTCTGTGAACTTGGATTTGACGTTGTAGCTGCCCCGGGCCAGCATCCCCTTTGGGGCCTCTTCCATGGGGGTCAGGAACTCGTATTCCTCTGCGCGGGGGCCGTAGCTCCCAACCATGTACTCGGTCTTGTCAACTAGGGGCAGGAAGAGAGGCACACGGGGCTGTTCAGGAGCCTCTCTGGCATGTGGGACAAGGCTAAAGCCCGTGGCAGCTCTGTCACTGCTACAGCCACCCCCAGAGCAGCTGTGACCACGCGGCTGCCGCGCGTTGGCAGCCCCGTTCGCTCCAGGGCGGCTCCGGCTGCGGTGACACATTTGCTGCCGCTCCGGCCGGGATCGCACACCGAGCCCGGAGCTGCAGGCACAGCCGGGGCCGCCGGCCGCCCTGTGCACGGAGGGGCAGCCGAACAGCCGCCCCGCGCCGGGCCGGGGCCCCGCGGGCAGCCCCCCTGCAGAGCGGCACTTACTTTTCACGCCTTTCCGGAACGTGTGCTGAATGTACTTCAGCCCCGACACGATCTCCCTGTTGACCTGCGGAGACGAGCGAGGGCTGCAGACGCATCCCGGGATGCTGCCCGCCCGCCGCGCTCCACCTGCAGCGCTCCCCCCGCTCGTCGGCTCTCACGTCTGAGTTCTTACCCTAAAGGAGATTTTTATCCGGTATTCCACGCCCTCCTTCAGCACAAACGCCTGCTTCTTGTAGCTCTCCAGATCACCTGCAAACAAGCGAGAGGGCTGCTCAGGGTCCCTTCCTATCATGCCCCGGGGTGAACTCAAGCAACAGGAGGGGATCGGACAGTCTGTGCCACAGCGGGTTGACCCTGGGCAGCACACAGCTCGTCCGTTCATGTGCGACAGGACCCTCCTTGCTGCACCAGCCGGGCACACGACACCCCGGGCAAGGGTTCTGCAGCACTTGATGCCAGAACGTCCCTTTGCAGACGTTTGCTCTGGGGCTGTCACCGTCTTGAAGCTGCTGCAGCTGCCCCCGCAGCAGCTCAGGCCCCTGCACAGCCAGGGAACGAGGGAGCGGAAGCCCCTGGGGGACACGGCCGTGGGCTCCGGTGCAGACCCCTGCGGCGGCTCCGGCGCTTGGCACGGCGGCTCCGCTGCCAGCGGGGGCTCCGGAGAAGCGCGGGGATCGGCTGCGCTCACCTGTCAGGTCCAGCTCCAGCGGGCCGGGCGCCGTAGCGCAGACCAGCGTCAGTTTGGTCACCACCACATTTGGGGCGTTGGGATCTAGAAGAGAAGGGAGAGGCTGTTAAACACTCACCCTGGCACCAGCCAGCACGGCTCCTTGTCCTTCCAGGGGACCGCCTGAAAGAGCAAGAAGACCTGTGAGAACATCCCCCTGCGCTCCCCCCAAAACTCCCCCGAAGGCACAAGGAGCCGGCCCGGGGCCTCGCTGCCGGGCAGGGGCGGGCGCGGGGGGAGGCAGAGACACACCTTCACCTTTGTACTCTGCCCAAGGCAAAGAGCTGGGAGGAAGAGGAGGAGGAGAACAGCTCCGGGCAGGGAGGAGGCCAGAGCTCTGCTCAAGGAGGTGTCACCGTCCCAGCTCACCTGCAGTCACGGTGACGGCGCCGAGCAGCGCCTCCTTGTACTTGCGCAGGCTCTCGTCGTCCTTGTCCAGCTCCTGGATCTCCTGGATGCTCTTCTGGGCAGGCGGCTTGTAGTTGACGGAGTGTTCGTCCTCCTCGTTCTCAGCTGCGATCTGGGCCAGCTGCTCCGCCGTCGGCTCCTGCTCCGCCATCCTCGCACGTGCGACTCACACTGGAGCGGGGAGGAGAACGTCGCTGCACCGACCCCGCGGCGGCGCGGGCCCTTCCCGGCTGTCCCCAGCGCCAGAGCCCGGCCCGGCGCCTGCAGAGCCCCGCAGCCCAGGTCCGGGTTCGGCCCAGGGAGGCTCATGCGAGAGGGAGCCGAGCGGGGCAGCGCCCGGCGGGCGCGGCCGGTGAAGCTCTCGCTCGGAACAGCCCCGAGCCCACCCGAGCCGCGCTCAGCTCTGCTCCCCGCAGCACGCCCGGCCCGGCGCCGGCACCAGGGGCCCCCGCGGCAGCCGGAGCTCCCGGCCGCAACCCCATCGCGTCAGTCGGTCAGTCTGCTCCGCGCCAGCTCCCCGGGCAGCGGAACAGGACCCGGCTCGCTGATCCGCGCTCGGCCCTTCGCGAGGATCCGTGTCACACTCAGACGGGGACACGCGTAACGAGCTGGAAACGTGCAGATCCGGCTCAGTGCCCAAGACTCCAACACCGAGGGTTGGTGAATGGTGACGCCAACACCCGTTCAAACCTCGGTGACAGCCACCGGCATCCTCAGCCGTTGCTGATGTGCCCCAGGGCCCCCCCACGGCAAATACCAACTTGGACCCTCCGCAGACCTGGAAAACTGTCAGTGGCAGCTTTTGGACCGCTTTTTGTACAAGGAAAATCCTTCACAAATGATCTGCTGCCGGATCCAGGTGTTCCTGCCATTATCTGCTGCTCCCGCGCGAGCACACGGCTCAGGTGGAGCCGCATTCGTTGCTCTGGCGCCTGGTTTCCAATCACTTCGAGAGCTACAACCTTTGCTACAAATACAGCAACACAGGCAAGTACTTAAATACGGCTCAACTCTGCCCCGCGCGCAGCCGAAGCTTCTCCCCAGCTCAGTGTGAACGAGCAGCCGTCACCCGCTCTGTCCCGCACACAGGCCGGTCCTGCCCTTCGTCCCGGAGCGGGACGGACGCCCCAGCCCCGCGTGGCCTCCCGCGCAGCGCTCCTCCGGGTTCTCTCGGTGCCGCTCAGGCGCCACCAGCACAGAGAGCAAGAGCCCCACCTTCCGCCAGACGGACACGCGGCCGGGAACGTCTCCCCGCCTGTTTCCGGGCAGACGGTGGTAACAGCAGCTTCGTCACACCCTGGGACCAGGACCCAGGGCACCAGTGAACCGGAGTTAGTCAGAGTCTCCCCAGGTGAGCTAATTAGTGCCGTTATCTGCCAGGCCGCGGCGCAGCCGGGACGCGCAGCAGCGCCAGTGCAGCCGTCCCCACCCTTCCTGCCTCCCCAGCGCACGGGGAGGATCCGCGGCCACGTACAGCCCGTGCAGCTCGATCCCGTCGGGAGTTCAGCCGCCAGGGACCCGTGCTGCAGGAACCCCCTCCAGCACCTCCCAGCACCCCCTCCAGCACCTCCCGGCACCCCCTCCAGCACCTCCCGGCACCCCCCGGCACCCCCTCCGTCCTGCCGGCTGTTCTGCAGCCGCCGCAGCTCGCGCCAGGACAGGGAGCACCAACCGACACCGGCCCGGGCCGAGCTGCTCCGCACGTGCCGCGGCCGCTCAGAGGGCAGACGGGGAACCGGGTGACCGGGTGGGCTCAGGTGGTGCCGGGGGGCAGCACAGGGACCCCGCGACGCAGACACTGCGCTGGGACACAGCTTGGGGTGTCAGGGTCACACCGCTGCACCCCGGAGAGCCCCGGTCACCGCCCCGCTCTCTGCCCGGGGCGACGGCTCCGGGAAGGCTCAGCTGCCCCGGGGCCGCGGCCCTTGCCGGTACCGCCATTGCCGGGGCTGGCCCGGGGCGCAGGTCGCCCCAGGGCGTTCGCTGTCGGGAGCAGAGCCCGGGGCAGGAGCAGGTGGCTGCAGCTCCCCCAGCGCTCCCCGGGCTGGGAACCGGCTGCGTGGGCCGGCGGGCCGCGGCTGCACCCAGAGCGGGACCCGTCCGTGCGTCCGTCTGTCCCCTCACTGGGGCGCGGCCCCGCCTGTGCCCGCGGCTGCGGGACGGGGACACCGGGAAACCCGGCGCGCCGGGCGCTCGGGACCGGACCCGGAACCCGGAGCGGCAGAGCAGCCGCTCGGGGCGACCGCGGCTTCCCGTCCTCGGAGAAGGAAGTTGCGGCGTTCGGGCCGCTGCCCCGCGCCCCGGGGAGCCGGGACCGACCCGGGGAGCCGGGACCGACCGGCCCGCGGCGCCGCATGAGCACCGGCCCCGGGGAACCGAGGTCCTCGTTCCGTAACCGAAATCGTTCTCCGGAAAACCCCGTTTCCGACAGCGGTCGCGGTCGCGCCCCGGCCCCTCCCGCCGCGCCGGGACAGCGCGGGCGGCGCGAGCCGCCCCGACCGGGGCCTCGTGCCCCGAGAACTGCGCTCCCGAGCCGGCCCCGCCCGCGCCCCGCGCGCCCCGCGCCGCCCCGCCCTACCGGGCCCGCTGCTCCGCCGGGACAACGCGGGATCCGCCCAGCCACCGCGCGCCCCCGCACTTCCGGGACACGCCCGTCACTTCCCGTTAGGGGCTGAGTCCGCGCCCCACTTCCGGCCGCGGCCCGGCACGCTGATTGGCCCAGGGGCACGCGCGCGCTGGCGGGAGGACCGACGGTCAGGGCAGAGCGCGCGCGGCGGGCGGGGCGGGGCGGGGCGCGGGAAGGCGCGCGGCGGGCGGGGCGGGGCGGGGCGCGGCGCGGGAAGGCGCGCGGCGGGCGGGGCGGGGCGGGGCGCGGGAAGGCGCGCGCGGGCGAGCACAGCTCTAGACACGGTTCTATTTTATTACGGCGAAGGTGAAAAAGCCACCTCGGCCCAACAGGCAACCAGTAAAATTTATCCCAAAAATAACTCGGTACAAAACAGGTCTGTTTGGAATTAAAAAAAACCTTTACAGGAGTTAAAACCTATCCCAGAACAAAAATAAAACAAATCCCGTCGGAGCGAGCCGCCCGCGCGGCCCGGGGAGCGGGGGCAGAGCCGAGTCCGTCCTGCGCCCTCTCCGCCACTTTAGCTGGTGTCCATCTGCAAGAGAGGAGCCGAGAGGAGCCGTCACCGCGCGCGCCGGCGCCACCGCAGCCCCGCACCGCGCCCGCGCCCGCCCCGCGAGCCCGCACAGGTCCCGGGGCTGCCGGGGTCGCGGGGACTCCAGGCTCCACCGTCCGCGTGCCAGCCCAGGCGCGTGCGGCTGCGCTGCCCCCAGCACGCCGGGTGCTGAGCACCCTCCGGACCCGTCCCCGTGCTGAGAAGCTGCTCTAACCCACCAAACGCTCCCAGGCCGCGTTCTTCTAGAATTCTGCTCGTCCCGCTTCCCTCACGCTCTCGCCTCGTTTTGTCCCCCCCTAAAGAACTGACTCCCGTCCCCTTTCCGCAGCCCCTGGTCTCTGCGGGTCTCGCTGTGCAGCTGCTCTTCCCGCAGCTGCTCCGGCTCCGAGGAGCCCGCCCTGCGCCGGCCCAGTAACGGCAGCTGCCGGTGAGGTGCGGGGCGCAGAGCCAGCTGCCGGAGCGAGGCACCGCTCGGCTCCGCGGGGAGACGACGGCTTCAGCCCAGTCGCCCAGAAACGCCCTCCCGGTGCTGCGGCCACGCCCGGCGCTCATGCTCACCCTGGCATTGTAAGCGTCCAGCTGTGCGTCTAGTTCCTCTGCGGAGAGCTGCTGTTTGGAGGTCCTTCCAGCTCCTCTGCCTCTCCCCCTGGTCCCGCCACGAGTCCCTCGCCTGTTGCTGCCTCCACCACCAAATCCTCCTGAACCACCGCGGTTTCTGGTCATGCCACCTCTGTTTACACTGTTATTTTCAAAAAGCGACTGTTTTAGTGCATCTCGGTTAACCCCAACGCACGCGAAGTCTGCCCCACGGCAGACAGACCCGCACTCCATGCAGACGGGGTCCGCGCGGCTCTCACCTCTGTGCCGGTCTCCTCTGTGTGTCTATCTGTGACGTGACCAGCTGGATGTTCATGGGGCGCCCTGGGGGGAGCAGCCGGTCAGCCGGGGGGGACACGGGCTGCTCCAGCCAGGGACACGCGACGGAGCCGCCCCGCAGACTCACCGTCCAAGGGGACCCCGTTGTACTGCTTCATCGCCTTCAGCGCGTCCGCCTTCCTTTCGAAGTGCACGTCCGCCGTCCCCAGGCTGCGGCCAGACCTGTCGTAGTGCACGGCCGCCTTCTTCAAGGTCCCAAACTCTGCAAAGAGCTCCTGAGGACAAGAAAGAGAGGAGCACACGTGTCCTTCAGAGCCGCTGACGCGCAGCAGCTCCCGGACACGACCGCCCTCGGCGGCCGCCGGAGCCTTTCGAAACCGCGCCCGCAACTCGGAGGCAGCGCCGCTGGAGAGCGTGGTGCGCGAACCTCCCGGGCAGAAGCGGCAGGAGCTCAGCGCCGCGCTCGCAGGGCGCGCGGTCACAACCAGCGTGGTGGGCTCCAAGGAAGCCGCGGCTGCGTTTGCTGAGGGTTAGTCCGTGGGGAGAGTATTTAAAACAGCCCAGACCTGATCCATTCCACAGAGGAACAACGATCTGTACGAACACAGGGATTTATGAAATGATCGCAGTTCCATTGTGCTGGACTCTTTATTTTCCTTAAATCTTTCCTAGATCAGGTGCGATTTAAAGACAGCCCATTAGGTTTATACGCCAACACCTGAGATCAAGAACATCCCCTGATGAAGCGTGTCATCTGCTGCCGCAACGGACGGAAACAAAGCGGCAGCAAAGGAACCACCGCTTTTGTTCCACAGGCATTACCTTTGGGAAGCCAACATGGACACCCCAGCTTCACCGCTCCTGCGGCACCTGCCGCCCCCAGAGCTCCACGTCTGCCCCAAGGGACGGCCCGTCCCGCAGCGCCTGGCCAGCAGCCGCCCCGCAGGGGCCGCCCGGCTCTGACGGGCTGCACACGCGTTCTGCTGCTCCCGGCGCAAGTGGCACCGCGGGCGGGACTGCGGCGCTGCCCCCGTGCCCCCCCGCGGGGCCGACACGGCGCTGGGCAGGCGCAGCCGCGACGGCGCTCGGTGCTGCAGAGAACGTGGCTGCAAGGGGTACGCGGGAGGGACCTCGTTAACGACGCCGTTAGCACAGAAACCACGACGCCATCGCCACATCTGAGGCGGCGCCACGTTTGGGACGGGCGGTACCAAACAGGCACAAAGCCGCGCGGTCAGCTCTGCCGCTAACCCACCCGCGCGTGGAAGTTCAGCCGCGGCTCAGCGCCATCGGACGGTTCTTCGCCAAGAACCGTGTTCAAACCAAACCTGCGCTGGCACAAGCGGAGGTTGTTTGAGGTGTGGAACCCAGCAACTACGTGACCCGAAAACGCTCTCGTCCAATTCCCCGGCAGAGCCGGCCTGGCAGAGTGACCGGAGCGATCGCGCCAATGACGAAAGCGCACAAGGAGCCGTTTGCTCGTTCCTGGCGAGGACCAGACGCCGATTCAAAAGGAATTTGTGGCGTGATGCAGCCAGCAGAGCCCCGGCGGGGACCCGCCTGGTACCTGTGACTGCTCAGCTCTGACCAACTCACCATCCGCTTGCGCGCGGCCCCGCGGGCGCCACGGGCCAACCGGAGCCTGGAGGACGGACCCGCAGGTTCTTACCAAAGCGCGGCTGGAACAGGAGACGTGGCCCCCACGGGGAGCTCGGCAGGAGGGCGTGAGACAGCGGGGAGCGCAGTGGCTGCAGCGGGGCGCGCGTCCTCGCTCCCCGACACCTCCCCACAGCCGCTCAGCGGCCACGGAACAGACTGCGGCAGCTCCCGCAGCCACCGGCGGCGCAGACACGCGCGTGGGGCGGCCACGGAACTCCCGCGGCCCGGCAGCCGGGGGTCGCACCGGACGCTCCGGCCGCAGCCAGCGCCAGCCCGGGAGAGCCGGGACCGCCCGGGACCGAGCGGCCGTTCCTCCCACGCGCGCAGCCCCGGACGCGCGCGCTCCCGCTGTGCCCCGCGCGGCCGTTCCCCCGCGGGCCCGCCCCCCCGCCCGCACCTGGATGTCCGCGTCCGACACGCCGAAGTCCAGGTTGGACACGAGCAGCTTCCCGCCGGTCTCCACGCCCGCGCCCGCGCCGAAGCCGCTGTCGAACAGGTCGTGCTGCCACTTCTCGGGGAGCTGCTTCGGCTGCAACGACAGCGGCGGCCGGCTCAGCGGCGCCGGGCGGGCAGAGGGCGGGCAGAGGGCCGCCCCGCCGCCCCCCGCCGCCCGCCCCGCCCGTACCCGGCTGTAGGGCGCGGGCCGGTTCCTGCCGCCCCGGGCCAGCGCCGCCCGGTTCCGCACGGGGCCGCCGCCGCCCGCTCGCCCGGCGCCCACGCCGCCCCGGCCGGGCCCGCCCCCGCGGGTGACGCCGCCCCGGCCCCGGCCGCCCCGGCCGCCGCCCCGGCCGGCCCCGCGCTGGCTCCGGTTGAGCTTGATGATGTCGTCCAGAGACATGTCCATCTTGTCGGCCATGATGGCGGCTCCGCTCCGGGGCCTGCACTTCCGGCCGCGCTGCCGCCGCCGACGGAAGCGGAAGAGGCGGGGCCAGGCGGGGAAGGCGCGCTGGCGCGCGGGGCCCCCTGGGGCGGCGGGGCGGGACTTCCGGCGGGGCGGCGGGCGGGGCGGGGCCATGCGGGTGCGCGTGCGGAGCTGGCACGCGGTGGCCGCGTGGCTGTGGGTGGCGAACGACGAGAACTGCGGGATCTGCCGGATGGCGTTCAACGGGTGCTGCCCCGACTGTGAGTGACCGGGGTGACCGGGGTGACCGGGGCTCAACGGGTGCTGCCCCGACTGTGAGTGACCGGGGTGACCGGGGTGACCGGGGTTCAACGGGTGCTGCCCCGACTGTGAGTGACCGGGGTGACCGGGGTGACCGGGGTTCAACGGGTGCTGCCCCGACTGTGAGTGACCGGGGTGACCGGGGTGACCGGGGCTCAACGGGTGCTGCCCCGACTGTGAGTGACCGGGGTGACCGGGGTGACCGGGGTTCAACGGGTGCTGCCCCGACTGTGAGTGACCGGGGTGACCGGGGTGACCGGGGCTCAACGGGTGCTGCCCCGACTGTGAGTGACCGGGGTGACCGGGGCTCAACGGGTGCTGCCCCGACTGTGAGTGACCGGGGTGACCGGGGTGACCGGGGCTCAACGGGTGCTGCCCCGACTGTGAGTGACCGGGGTGACCGGGGTGACCGGGGCTCAACGGGTGCTGCCCCGACTGTGAGTGACCGGGGTGACCGGGGTGACCGGGGTTCAACGGGTGCTGCCCCGACTGTGAGTGACCGGGGTGACCGGGGTTCAACGGGTGCTGCCCCGACTGTGAGTGACTGGGGTGACCGGGGCTCAACGGGTGCTGCCCCGACTGTGAGTGACCGGGGTGACCGGGGTGACCGGGGTTCAGCGGGTGCTGCCCCGACTGTGAGTGACCGGGGTGACCGGGGCTCAACGGGTGCTGCCCCGACTGTGAGTGACCGGGGTGACCGGGGTGACCGGGGTTCAACGGGTGCTGCCCCGACTGTGAGTGACCGGGGTGACCGGGGCTCAACGGGTGCTGCCCCGACTGTGAGTGACCGGGGTGACCGGGGTGACCGGGGTTCAACGGGTGCTGCCCCGACTGTGAGTGACCGGGGTGACCGGGGTGACCGGGGCTCAACGGGTGCTGCCCCGACTGTGAGTGACCGGGGTGACCGGGGTTCAACGGGTGCTGCCCCGACTGTGAGTGACCGGGGTGACCGGGGTTCAACGGGTGCTGCCCCGACTGTGAGTGACCGGGGTGACCGGGGTTCAACGGGTGCTGCCCCGACTGTGAGTGACCGGGGTGACCGGGGTGACCGGGGTTCAACGGGTGCTGCCCCGACTGTGAGTGACCGGGGTGACCGGGGTTCAACGGGTGCTGCCCCGACTGTGAGTGACCGGGGTGACCGGGGTTCAACGGGTGCTGCCCCGACTGTGAGTGACCGGGGTGACCGGGGTTCAACGGGTGCTGCCCCGACTGTGAGTGACCGGGGTGACCGGGGCTCAATGGGTGCTGCCCCGACTGTGAGTGACCGGGGTTCAACGGGTGCTGCCCCGACTGTGAGTGACCGGGGTGACCGGGGTGACCGGGGTTCAACGGGTGCTGCCCCGACTGTGAGTGACCGGGGTGACCGGGGTTCAACGGGTGCTGCCCCGACTGTGAGTGACCGGGGTGACCGGGGTTCAACGGGTGCTGCCCCGACTGTGAGTGACCGGGGTGACCGGGGCTCAACGGGTGCTGCCCCGACTGTGAGTGACCGGGGTGACCGGGGTTCAACGGGTGCTGCCCCGACTGTGAGTGACCGGGGTGACCGGGGCTCAGCGGGTGCTGCCCCGACTGTGAGTGACCGGGGTGACCGGGGTTCAACGGGTGCTGCCCCGACTGTGAGTGACCGGGGTGACCGGGGTTCAACGGGTGCTGCCCCGACTGTGGGTGACCGGGGTGACCGGGGCTCAGCGGGTGCTGCCCCGACTGTGAGTGACCGGGGTGACCGGGGTGACCGGGGTTCAACGGGTGCTGCCCCGACTGTGAGTGACCGGGGTGACCGGGGCTCAACGGGTGCTGCCCCGACTGTGAGTGACCGGGGTGACCGGGGCTCAGCGGGTGCTGCCCCGGCTGTGAGTGACCGGGGTGACCGGGGTTCAACGGGTGCTGCCCCGGCTGTGAGTGACCGGGGTGACCGGGGCTCAGCGGGTGCTGCCCCGGCTGTGAGTGACCGGGGTGACCGGGGCTCAACGGGTGCTGCCCCGACTGTGAGTGACCGGGGTGACCGGGGTTCAACGGGTGCTGCCCCGGCTGTGGGTGACCGGGGTGACCGGGGTGACCGGGGTTCAACGGGTGCTGCCCCGGCTGTGGGTGACCGGGGTGACCGGGGCTCAGCGGGTGCTGCCCCGGCTGTGGGTGACCGGGGTGACCGGGGCTCAGCGGGTGCTGCCCCGGCTGTGGGTGCGGGGCCGGGGCCCGCTGACGCGCGGTCCGTCCCGCAGGCAAGGTGCCCGGGGACGACTGCCCGCTGGTGTGGGGGCAGTGCTCGCACTGCTTCCACATGCACTGCATCCTCAAGTGGCTCAACTCGCAGCCGGTGCAGCAGCACTGCCCCATGTGCCGCCAGGAGTGGAAGTTCAAGGAGTGACGGGCCCCGGCGCCGCCGCTCCGCCCCCGCTAACCGTGCGGCCGCGCTCGCCCCGCCCGTGGGCGCTGCCTTGCCGGGATCGGTGCTCGGGGGCGGGAGCGGCGGTGCCGGGACCCGCCCCGGCGGGCAGAGCCGCTCGGTAACGGGGCGGCTCCCCGCACGGCTATAAAGGCGGCGGCGGCGGCCCCGTCCTGCTGTCCCGGCGCCATGCGGGCGGTGCTGGGGCTGGGGCTGCTCTGCCTCTGGCTCCTGCGCCCCGCCGAGCCCTGGTACCGGCTGCCGGGCGGGCCGCGCCTCTACTCGGTGGGCAGAGCCGCGGGGCTGCTCTCCGGGTTCCGCCGCGCCCCGCCCGCCCGCCGCTCCCACACGGACGGGCCCGCCGAGCGCGGCCCCGGCGCGCCGCTCCCCGCCGCGGTGAGTACCGGGTGCAGCGGGGTCGGGTGCTCTGCCCGCCGGGCACACGGGGCGCCCCGCACCGCGCTCCCCGGTCCCCACTGACGGTCTCTCCGCAGGCGTCCTGTGTGACGGATGTGGCCCCGGAGCCGCAGAGCTGCCGGCTGCTGCCCGGAGCCCCCGGCGCTCTCCGGTGCAGGGCGGACGTGACAGTGTCCTTGGACCCCGGGGAATGCGCAGCTGCCTGAGCCGGCACCGGTGGCTCCGCAGTGACAATAAAAGTGCTTCGGCTGCTCCATTGTGTCCGTCCTTGCAGGAGAGGGAGGTGCTGGGGACGGGAGGTGCTGGGGACGGGAGGTGCTGGGGACGGGAGCCCTGGCTCTGGGGAGCAGTTCAGCGTGAGGCTGCTGAACCCGTGGCTGCCCCGGGCTGGGCTGAGCAGAGCCAGGGACGGGCCGTGTTGTGGGATGGACAACGTGCCTGAGGCTCCGGCGACAGGCGGGTGCTGAGGGCTGAGCAGGGGCTGGAGCTGAGCACGGTCTGAGCGGAGGGCGCAGCCCGAGCCCCCGCTCCCCACGAGCATCCCCGTGGAGCCCTGGTGGACTGAGCACCCGCCTCCTGCTCTAACTCGCCCTCCGCGGGGGAGCAGCTGCCGGGGGCGGGTCCGGGCTCCAGTGGCCAACAGGGACGTGCTGGGCATGGGGTCTGCGTAGCCTGTTCCCCTGCCCAGGGCTGGGGGGAGCAGCCCCATCCCCTCTCGGGGTTGGCTGGGGCTGCTCGGGCAGCAGTTCTGGCACCTGCTACAACCGTCCAGTGAATTAGTTCCAATAGAGAGCGGGACACGCTGCCGTTGGCATCAGGAGGGGGACTCACTGGGGGCTGCAGGACCCAGCGTTTGCATCTTCTGCACTCACTGGAGAAAAATAAAAGACAACAAAAAACCCACGGAAAACAAAGTCACAGACTTAAAATTCATGCATTTCCCCCCCCATTTTACCTCCGTGCCCGTTTGTGCCCTGGGACTCTCGGGCTGCCAGTAAACAGAAGCTCAAAGTGTCCAGAGGCGCCTGCAAAAGGAACGTCAGACGGATCGGAAGCTGCGCCGGAGGCCCCCAAGGGACAGCAGCTCCCAGGCAATGAAGTTCCAGCAGCAGACAGGCAGCCGAGCTTGGCGAGAGCAGAAGAAACCCCTCCTGTCGGTTTTTAATAACAACGGTACCTGGGGCTCCCGAGGCAGCTCATCCACACGCCGACGCTCAGCGAGGGCGGATGTGTCACCGCAGCCAGCTGTTTGTGTTCAGCGCCGAGCTCTCCCCGGTCCCCGTGGGGGCTGCGCGCTGCAGACGCGGCTGCTCCGGCGCCAGCTCCGCGTGGCGCCCGCGGCTCTGGGACGGGACGGGAGGCTGCGGTGCCCCCAGCCCGCTGAGCCGGGAGCGCTCCCGCGCAGGGGGCGTCTTGGCTCTTGTCAGAATGACACTAATATATTCTATGAATACCCTGTTGTCCTGGTTTTGTTCAAAACAAGTTTCGGTTTTAGTGCATTTGCCTGTCAGCTCACGCTTCGTATCAGCTGCATTTTCCTGGAGAACCAGACACAGGATTTGGTGAACAGAGCAACGGAATGCAAAGCTATTGATAAGCGTGGACGGACATCTCGCCAGAGGGACGAGAAACAGGTGACCAAGAAACTGCCCAACTGTGTATAACATCCCAGTCAGGTGAATACTTCATGTACAAGTGGGAGGTCACGAGGATCTCGTCCCTTTTCCCTATGGCGACATTAGCAGAGGACCTTGGAAGTTGTCCCTGCGAACTGAGGCCAGTGACAGACTGAATCCAGCTCCGGTTGGCTGCAGAGTCCAGTCCAGGACTTTGGTTGCCGGGACTTTCAAGATTGGTTTTGTATATTTTGTATTATTTTCTCTATTCTTATTAGTAGCATTAGTAAAACATTGTTAATGTTTCCAACTCTCTTCTCTCTGTCCTCCTTTCCCTCCCGATGGCCTGTCCTGAGTGGGAAGGGGGGAGAGAGGCAAACGGGGGTAGGGGAGTACAAGTCTTCCAAGAAAAATATGAATGAGAAGCATAAACATGTAAGTGCAAATATTTCTCATTTCTACTTATGACTGTTACAGACACAAAATGCTAACATTTAGGTATTCATATGACTTATAGTCCATTAATACTCCTACACATGACCAAATGCCTAGCAACATGTTGCCTTTATAGTGAAGCATTATCTGACACATGGCCTGACTTTCAGTGGAGAGAAAAGCAGATCACAAGCGGGAGCGGATGTGAACACCACATCTGCCAGGGTTTGACTGTCACCCCACAATCTAAACCCTCAACACCTGTTTGTTACTGAGATGCTGACGTGCACACGGACTCCAGGAGCAGCACCTGCGCAGCCACGAGACTCGGGGCTCCACTGCTGACCCGTCCCCACCGCAGCCCCCAGGCAGGACAGACGGACGGCAGCCGCCCACAGCTGCTGCTTTGGCACCGCAACACACGGAACGATCAGCAGAGTAACTCGCATCACCTCCTCTCTCCGTAGCCATCGCGCACGCGCTGCCCAACACACTCACCTTTCCAGCACAAATTCCGCTGCAATTTCTGAGCCCAAAAAGCATTGAAGTCCAGAACACAGCAAAACCACCCTCACATGGTCCGCTTCAATTTCTAGTGACCTCAGCGGAAACCCTCCCGTGGCAAGAGCAGCTCCCAGGCACAGCGACCCCAGCCCGCGCCAGAACAAACCGTCGAGCAGAGCTGGGGCCGGGCTGCCCGGGGCGGCTCTGCGGCCACGGCGGCTTCTGCCAGCTCCAGAGCGCCGGGAAGGGAAAGAGGCTCCCTGCCCCGTGCGCTGCCGGGCCCCCAACACACCAACACCGACTCTTCAGCATTTTATTAATGATCAGCAACAGAAGTTCACAACGGAGGACAAGGGGAGCGGAAGGACGGTCCCGCGCAGTGGCCCAGGACACCCAGGGGTGTCGGGGCAGAGGGGGCTCAGCCCAGCGCCGTCCCCAGGCTCCGCTGCGGGGACACGGGTGCTGGGTGTCACCGTCCAGAGCAGCCGGGACGGTGCAGCCAGTGTCGGGCTCGGGGACGCCGGCAGCACCGCGCTCCGAGCACGGCCTGCGCCAGCACCGGGTCCCGCTGCCTCGAGCAAGAACAGCCTGGCAAAAGTCCCCGGGGCTCCCGCGCAGCCCGGGGTCCCTGTGCCACCCGCCCCCGCAGCCGCCATCACCACCCGGCAGCCAACGGCCCCACCAGCGGCTGCCGCGGGGGCTTCACCCGCTAAACCTGGCGCGCTGTGGGTCCCATGTTAGCGCAGCGGCAGCAGCCAGGAAGAGGCAGGTGGCTGAACCGCGGGTGCGGGGCGGCCGGGGGCACCGCGGTGCCGCGTCCCTCCCCGGGGAGGCCGTTCTCGTCCGTCTGTCCAGCTGCCACCACCCACAGGACGCTGGGACCCAGACGCTGATCAGGACAGCTGGACCCGGGGGACGGGGGGGCCAGGGCGGCCGCTCCATTTCCCTCCTACTGAAAGCCAGAAATGGCAGGAGGTAAAAGCACATCAACGTGTTAAAACATTAGTTATAATTAAAACATGTTTTTTTTCTCTTGATGAGTCTCCTCCTGGGAAGGGGGCTGGGGGCCGATTAAGAGAGGAACAGCTAGGCGGCAGGATCCCCACTCGTTATTTCTGCATAATTAGTGTGGGAGGAGCTGGACGGAAGGGGGTGCCGGCCCCGGTGTCCCCGTCCAGGGTCCCTCCGGACGAGCCTCCTGCCCCAGGGAGGGCGAGGCCGCGGCCCCGCGACAGCCCAGCCTGGCCTAGCGCTTCTCGTCCAGCCTCCGCATGGCCTCCAGCACAGCCAGCTCCTTGGCCTCCTTCTTCTGGTTCCTGGCTTCGAACTCCAGCCTGCGGAACACAGAACGCCACGGGTTCCCCTCCGCTCGCACCCCGCGGGCTGAGACCGCCCGGCGCAGGGAGCGCGGCCGCCTGCGCTGCTGCGGCCCTGGAGCCCCCCAGCAACCCCAGTGCCCGCCACCGCCATTGCCACCGCCACCCCCACCGCCATTGCCACCGCCACCCCCACCGCCATTGCCACCGCCACCGTCACCCCCACCGCCACCGCTGAGCCCCCGGCTCCCACACGGGCCGAACACTATCTATTTCTCCCGTCCAGAAGATGCTGCCATTCCGTGCCTAGTGCTGTAAGACTGAAACCAAACCCACCACTGGCCTGAGCCGAGGTCACCAAAGGTAAAGGCCTGAAAAAGCATAATCTGAAAGAAGCAGCACGCTAACTCCCCAAGAATACAGCAGGAAAATGTTATCAAAAGAGGAGGAGGAAGGAAATAAAACACGCTGAGAAGCACATTCTGACACAGCGGAGTGCGGCTGTTCCTCCCCCTGCTCAGTAACCAGCTCGAGCAGTTCACCGATCCTGTGCCTTTAAATAACCCTTCTCTTGCTGTTCGGCCCCGTTAGTCCTCAGAGAAGCTGCATGGAACAGCACACGACAGAACTGGGAGATGAAGAAAACCAACCTGTTCTTGATGATCCTCTGTACAATTAAGTCTGTGGTGAGATTGCTGCCACTGTCCACCAGCTGGAAAATGCCGCGTCTCTTCGGTTCCTGTGAACAAACACAACAGACTCGCCGTGAGAAACGCGGGACCTCGGGGTTTTCAGCTCCGCACCCGAAACCGAGAAGTCGCGGCAGGTCCCGCGGGCGCCCAGCCGGGCACGACGCGACGCGGTGCCCCGGGAGGCAGAACGAGCACCTGCTGACAAAGAGCCGCACACGTGGGAGCTGAGCAAGGCTGCTCAGAGATGACAGGACGCCTCATTCTGCCGGGAAGGCATCACAAACAGCCAAAACAAAACAGTGACTACAAGAACGGAGCCGTTGGGGAGGATTTACAGGCTCCGCTGCCCACAGGGCCGGATGAGAAACAGCATCACCTGCCAAGGAGCTGCTTGGGCAGCGTCCTCTGCAGCACAGATCCCCGCTCAGGAACGCAACGAAGCCGTGCGCATCTACCGAACACTGACGTGCGCATCTACCGAACACTGACGTGCGCATCTACCGAACACTGACGTGCGCATCTACCGAACACTGACGTGCGCATCTACCGAACACTGACGGCAGCGGCTGGCAACTCACCTCGTACGGGTCAGAACCGTCCTTGTCGGGCACCACCTCGGTCATCCCGTGACACACCAGTGTCACCTGCAAAAGGACACTCGGTCGCTGACAAGATCCAAAGGCGACAGGGAGTCCCGCGGTCCCTGCACCCGCTGCGGCACAGCCCGGGCACCCGCACAGCCCCCGCGCCGGGCCTGGCAGCGCCCCTGCAGGTCCCTTCGCCCGCCGGGCGGGACCACCTGGCTCCCGCACCGCGTCCTGCACCGCGCCAGCCCCCGAAGCGCAGCGCACCCCGACGCCTTCCCGTCACACACACCCACCCTGAAGTGATCCAGCAGGTCAGCGGTGACAGCGTAGGGGGCTCCGATCACCACTTCCGAGACGTACTGAAAATAAACCGGCAGAGTCCAGATGGGAGAGAAAAAAATTCGGGAGGTCAGCCTGCTTCCTAAACAGACGGACGGGCCGTCTGGTTCCAGAGCCAGGACACAGACCAACAGGAAAACAGGTCTGGCAGCCACTGCTTGTCACACCAAATCTTTCTGTTTCACTGAAGAGTCCACCTTCTGGTAGTGTGTCTATGGCAAATCCTGAGCTCCGTGCTGAGGGCGCACAGTCGGGGCCCCTCTGCTCTGCCCGAGTTCCTCCCCTGCTGCAGGGAGCGCTCCCCAAGAGCAGCGCTCGGCGCGGACCCCGTGGCTGCGCGGCACAGGGGCGCTGGGCGCCCGGGTCGCCAGCAGGGCCTGGCAATCCCTCCCCTGGTGCCGCGTCCCCGCGCACGGGGCTCGTGCAGCTGACACACCGGCTGCCCCGCAGCGCAGGGCGCCTGCCCACAGCACTCACCCGGCAGGCCAGGACACTGAGCGTCCGCTCGTGGATGTTCATGATGGGATAGTTCTTCCCTTTGTAGCGATTCACTTCCTAAAGCGAAGCACCAGGCACCGTCAGCAGAGAGACAAACCACCCCCTTCCCTCCCACCTTCCCCACGAGGACAACCCTGCCCCGGCCATCACGACCGGTGTGTTTCGGAGGAGCAGGTGCCCCCGAGCTGCTCCGACCTCGGACAGCGCTACACACGGACCTGGTCGAAGTGCAGCCCGGCGATGATGTACGGCTTCTCTGCCAGCCGGTGAACCTTCTCCAGGAAATCCACATGCCCAATATCTGTTCTCCTGTTTAAGGAATCTAAGCTAACATGGAAAATGGGGAAAGGAAGGCAGATGCACAGAAAAACTACAGTGGGAGACAGGAATCCAGGGGTTTATTTCTGTGTTACTGGCTGCCCATGTGCCCAGAACAGTTGCCTCCTTCCCCCTCAGGCTCCGCGGGCTCTGGGCAGGAGCCAGACATCTGTTCAGCTCCACGTTACGTGGATCAGCGCTGCCTCTGACCAGAACTCCTGGTGCTCTGGCACAAGCCCCAGGGCTGGCGCAGGGCCGGAGCGGCTGCTCCAGGCGCCCCGTGCAGCCGCTCGGTCTGTGACAGCCGCTGCTCACGAGGGACCAAGCGCGCCCACCGGAGCGCGGAGAGCGTCCAGCGTCCTCCCGACCCCCTCCGGCAGCCGCGCGTCTCTGCAGAGAGGAGCTGCAGCTCCCTTCTCCGTGTGCGGGGACTGAGACGCCCCGGTGAGAGCTCCCGCCCCTCCCCGCGCCTGCGCACCTGCAGGAAAAGGCAAATATCCTCATCTGGTGCCTCAAAACATGAGAACGAGGAACAGAAAGACCAATGCTACTGTCTTGACGGCACGGAGCCAAGGATACGGAACAGGTCAAAGGCTCCAGCCACGTAGATGATGGTGTCTCCTGGCTGCGGCTCCTTCCCCGACGCAAACTGGATGATCTTCTGAGATGTCTGCAGGAACTGCGAGACGCCGGTCCAGGGACTGCGACCCTTCGGCCCCTGGGAAAACACACACCGGCCTTTCCTCCCTGCCGTGCAGCGGCAGCCGCCGGCGCCCCAGCGCGCACCGGCACGGCCCCGGCCGCCCGCGCTTCCTCCGCTCCTGGCACCCGGGGCCATGCAAATCGTCCCGTCCACAGCCGCCGAGAAGCCGAGAAGAAAGCTCAGGAAGGAGGAAAGCAAGAGGCAACCTCGTTTTCCAGGAGGCGACGCGACCAGCCTGGGGCGCTGTGCGCAGCGCTGCGGCAGCGACGGAGCCACCGGCAGCAGGGGGCGCCCCGGGGCCGGTAACCGAGCACGGAGCTTCGTCCCCGCCGTGCGGCAGCTCCGGAAACAGCCGCCGAGCGACCCGGGCGGCTCCGCGGGAACCAGGGCGAGCTGGCGAAGGTCTCTGGCGCCCAGGTGCTCCCCACGGCCCCAGCACCGGGGGACAGCGCGCTGGAGCAGCCGGCCCACAGGGCCTGCCAAGAACCCAGCGCACCCGAGAGCAGAGAGGCCGGGTCGGCCTGGCCAGTGGGTGAAACAAGACTTGCTCAAGCTGTACGGCCAGGTGCCCGTTAGTCGGGGACAATCCAGCACCCAGAAAAAAAAGGGGGCTGGTCGCTCTTTAGGGGCAGCAGAGAACCCCAGCGCTGCTCTGCGCCCACAACCAGGCACGCGCCTCCTGCGGCGCAGCCACGTGCCTGATGCAGAAACACTTTGCAGACCTAACGCAACACCTTTAGAAAGGTGAGCACCAGAAAGAGCATCCACCGGGGCTGTCCCTGCGCCGGAACTGCGGGCACTCGGGTCCCAAAGGAAGCAGCAACAAAGGATCTAGAAGCAAGCCAGAAAAAGAGCAAAGGCCCGTGGGCGCAGCAGCTCCACGGCGTCGCTAGAGCTCATCTCGCTCGCTGGCCCTGCGCGGCCACACCTGCCTGTGCCACTGACTACGGCAGCTGCTTTACGGGGCTGCGGACATTGGCTGAGGTTACTGCTACACGTGGGGAAAACAAGCCTGCAACACAGGCCAGAAAGCACATTTGGAATCCTTCTCAGACAGGACAACAACCAGACATCCGTGACCAGAACTCACATTACCTTCCCAAAGTTGTCAGTGTGCTTCCGATAGTCTAGGTCCTCATCCTGAAGGGAGATAAAGAGTCAAAACGTTTAAGCACTCACACGGCTCATCCAAGCACGAACACGCTCGCGTGTGGCACAAGTGCTGCGAGGTGTGGCTCAGGCCGCATGCCGTCGATCCCTGACACCGCACGCTGACAAACCAGTTAATGCCTAAACCAGAGCCGTGCCCCAGCGTGACTCACAGGACACGTGTCCCTGTCTGATCGCGGCCTGGCACCACGGTGGCGGCGGCTCCTGCCCAACCTGCAGCCCTGACGGCGTTGCGCAACCTGCGTCCTCCCTCGCAGGACAGCGTCCGTCCCCCGAGACGCTCCGCGGCAGACGGGCTCAGATGCGCAGACTGCGCCTCGTCTTGCCGTGAACTCACACACTACGGCTTCAGCACACTGAAAGAGCTCCCTCCACCCCGGGCTCTCCTGTGGTCCCTGGCCTCATCCCTGCGGTTGTCCGGGTGACTCCATTCACTGCACTGCTTGTTTACCGAGTCAATTCAACTCGTTAACCAACCCAAAACTACTCCCTGTATTTCCCTTTGGTTAGGTGAGCCATCTGCCAGGCAGCGAGCTGAGGAGGCTCAGGACAGGTCTGACAAGGCTAGAGACAGCAGAAGGCAGAAGCGCGCGGCTCGGCGGGAAGAAGAGGCGTTCCAGTCCTGGCAGCGCGGGGCTGACAGATCATCGCGGCTGCACCATGTGCATTCCCCCTGGGGAAGCCGCAGCCTGTGGTCCCACAGTGTCCTTGACGCCCACACCAAACACGAGAAATCAAAGCTTTTATCCCCCCAGGCCCTTCCAAAGCAGCACAGGCCGAGATCGCGCTGCGGTCTCGGCTCAAGCAGACATTAACAGAGCGCTTTGCTGCGCTGGCCGTGATCGGCTCGCCGGCTCTGCAGGCACCCAGGAGCTCCACGGCCACGGGGACAGCAAAAGGCGGGAGCTGGCGTGGGCCTGGACTCCCAACTCCCACCCAGAGCCCTGTGACTCACTATGTTGCTGTGGTGAGCCTTAGTCATGAGCAGCATGCGGCCAACCAGGTCAGTAGTGGACACACCTTGGGTGCGTTTGCATTCCCTGCGGGGAGACAGGCAAAGGATAAAGCAGAAGCCACGGGAGCACACACCTCTCTCTTCCCACCACGACCACAGGAACAGCTGTGACACCTGACAAGTCCAGACCCGGGGCTGTCCTGGGAAAGCCTTCCTGCCTGCTCTGGATGTGACGTTTAGTGTGTGTTTGCTGAGCTCTGGTTCTCCACGCCACGGCAGCTGCTCACGTGCACCCTGCCCAGGCTGCCCCGCAGAGCCCAGGCCAGCCGGCGGCCGCTCTGCACGCTCCCCAGGAGCCACAACAGCGGCAGCCACTGAAACTCCGACACACTGCACCAAGACTAAAGTGTGACCTACAGATGGCTGCGTTTCGTCTGACTTCATCCTTTTGGGCACGAACTCCCAGAAACTCTGCCCAAAACTGGCTGAGAAGGTAAGCAGCAACGGGTTACCTGTATCGCCCCGCTGTCTTCACCTCTTCGTAGGTGTCCTTACCATCTACCGTTAAGGTGATGTCATCTGCAGAGAGAGAAAAGCCTCAGGACTGCAGCCCCAGCCCTCCCGCACGAAAGCCGCGGCACCACCGGCCACCGGGCCCACGGCCCTTCAGACCGTCCAGAAAACCCGAGCCGGGCGCACTCGCGGTGAATCCACCGGCAGGCGCGGCTGAATTACGGTCCGAACGACAATAACCAGCTCCCACCAGATTCAGTATTAAAAAGCACCTTAAGCTTAAATTCTCTAGGACTGGTTTTAGCTGTCAATTCACATTTCAGCTGTTTCAGTCTTCCAAGAGCCAGTTCTCCCGCTCGGGGATGGCGCCTCCACAGCGACACGGAGCTGCCCTTCTCCGCGTTAACCCCGCTTCACCTTTGGGTGGTTCCGACTACAGCAACACCTCTGACCGGCTGCCAGTGACAGTACGAAACCGTCACACGCGAGGGCCTGAGCGGCGTTCGTTTGGCGAAGCGGCCGCTCCAGCGCCCTCGCCTCGCTGCGCTCAGCGCCGCGGCTCAGCCCGCGCTGGGCGGGACATCGGGCGGGAGAGGCGCAACGCGGTCGGCCGCCCGGCGCCTTGCCCGCCTCGGCCATTTCCGACCTCCCCCTGCACACGCGGCTGGCAGCGCCGCTCGCGTAGGGACACGAACAACGTGGCGTGGGGATGAACGTGGGGAAACCGGAGCAAAGGCCGCGACTGCTCCTCCGCCGCCACAATCCCCCACCGAGCCGAGCGAGGGGTCACGTACCCGAACACACGGTCAGGGCAAGGAATTAAGCTAACGAGGTATTCAGTAATCACTCTGTCCATGTGAAAAGGCGTACCTATCTTATAGAGGATTAATAATTTATTTACATTTAATGGAACACTGGGGTTACCGACAGCAGGTGGATCAGGTGAGGGAGGATACGTGAACTGAGTGCAAAGACTACTCCTGATTAAACGAACAAAATGCCTTAGGAGGGGCAGGGAGGGGGCGCCGAGGCTGAACAAACACAGAAGGGGACAGAGTACAGGTCGGGACTGCTTCCCCAGAACGGTGGTTCTCTTCGGGGACTGTGAACTGAAAAGTGTCCACAGCAAGAGCCGAGGCCCTGACCGCGTGGTCAGCTAAGCCCTTGAACAGCTTATCAGCTAGATAAAGAGAGAAGCTTGTCCAGACCTGATCTCATCCCAGGATAAGTAGACATAAACACGGCTGCATTAGGTTTTGTAAATTACATTCTCCTGTGCACAGATTTCTGCTTGTGCTTACAGCAACCTCAGGATAATTGTCAGACAACGCGTTTCACCTTCGTAAGTGGAAGAAATGCTCAGACCCAAGGGACGCGGCCGCCCGCAGGCGCTGCGCACACAGACGCGTTTCCCCCGCGCACACAGCAGCAGCAGCTGCCCGGCCAGCGTGGGCACCGGCGCACAGACCGCGCACGGGGCGCCCAGCGCGCTCCTCGTCTGCAGCAGGGAGCCCCAGGGAGCCCTGCGACGCAGCTCTCGCCCGAGCGCCACTCACCCCCGTGCACACAGAAGTCACAGTTATATTTGTCCAGGGTTTCCAGTGTGGTGACATAGGGAGCTCCTGGAGCAATCTCATCCACCCACTTGATGGCTTGCACCATTTTGTACCGCTCCTCCTGTGTAAAGACAGGGGGGCCCTTGTGCTTGGCAATCTCCTCTGGGCAAGAAACAGAAAAACCCAGTTAAAAACACGAACCGCGGTGACGAAGACGCTCAGCTACAGCAGCCTCACCCATTCCACGGGCACGTGAACTTCACCAGGGGCCTGAACTCGGCCTGGAATGGGTTTGTGGTAGAGAAGGAAGCCCCAGCTGGATCAGAAGGTTTTAATTCAGTTGCATTTCTTAAGTGCAAAACCAGGGCCCTGGAATTCACTGGGCTGGCAAAAGGCCCCGGTGCCCCTCTGTACCCAGGCGCTCCCTACTGGGGACACCGCCTGGGCCCGGCAGCCCCCACAGCGAAACCCCCCTTCCCAGCAACAGCCTCATGCTGCGCTCGGTTCACGCGAGAAAATATGCATCCCTAAAGCAATTTAAAATCCTTGTTCACGCACAAGAACTAGTCGTTAGCACTTAACCGGCCGACAGGCTTGGAACGAGTTTTCTCCACACCGCACTTTGTTTCGGGCTCTCAGTCCTGCTGTTGGCACCAGCAAAGCCAGACTGGCTTTCAACGGGTTCAACCGTTGTCACAGCACAGAGTACAGCCCGCACTCAAACAGGGCCTGCGAGCCCCGAGCTGCCCAACCCCGCTCCAGAAAGGGAAGCTCCACTCCCTTACCCAGGAAGACACGTTTCTTTGGAAGCTGTTGCTCCCGGGGATGCAGGAGGCAGCCTGCTTCACGTCAAAACACCTCCGTGCTCTCGGGGCTAACGCTGCTGGGCAGTTCTAGAGGCCGCATGAGGTGAAAAGCTGAGAAAACCTCTTACCATCGGTGTGGACTCCAACAATTAGATAATCTCCCATGGCCCGAGCCTGGCGAAGCTGGTTGGAGTGGCCATAGTGCACCATGTCATAGCTAGAAAGACAACGGCCCCGCTTCAGTCTGGGGACGCGGGCGGCACTCCGTGGGGGCCAGGGGTGACCTTCCCCGGGGCTGCGGGGCCACGGGCTGTTCCGTGCGGGACAGCGGCCCTGCGGCCGGCTCCGGGGACGCGCCCCCGCAGTCAGCCCGCCCGGGGGCACCGAGACGCGGGCGGCAGCGCCGCCCCGGCCCCGGGGACACCGAGGATCGGCGGCCCGGCCCGGCGGCTCCGCCAGGGCCCGTGCACCGGCGCGGCCCGAGGGCGCTCCCGGCCCCGGCGAGGCCCCGTCCGGCTGCCGCAGGCACGGGGGCTGCGCGGCAGCTCCGCGGGGACCCGCCCGGCCCGGCCCGCCCCGCCGCCGCGGTCACAGAGGAGCCGGAGGCACCAGCGCAGCCAACACGGTTTATTGCTCCGGCGACGCGACAGCGCGCCCGCCCGGCCCGCCGCACTCACCATCCGTCGCACCAGACGCGCACGGGCCGCTGCGCCGCCGCGCCGCCCGCCGCGGGGCCGCCGCCCGCCGCCCCGTTGCGCAGCATGGCCGCGCTGTCACCGGCGGCGCCGCCCGCCCCCGCCGCCCCGCCCGCCCCCGCCGCCATCTTGCGCCGGCCCCGCCCGCTCAGTGGCTCTTCCGCCGCCGGGCGCCCTTGGCGCAGCCGCGGCCCAACCACCCGCCGGGCTGGGCGGGCGGCGGCTGCTCCGGCGGCTCCTCCCGCGGCGGCTCCGCGCCCGGCGGCGGCGCCACCGGCTTCCGCGAGTGCGTGTCCTCCTCCCCGGGCCGCAGCGGCTCGGCCAGCGCGAAGATGGGGTCCCGCGCCCTGCGGGGAGAGGGAGCGTGGGACGGCGGCCCCGGGCACGGCACCGGCACGGCCCCGGGCACCGGCACGGCCCCGGGCACGGCCCCGGGCACTGGCCACCGGCACGGCCCCAGGCACCAACACGGCCCCGGGCACTGGCCACCGGCACGGCCCCAGGCACCAACACGGCCCCGGGCACTGGCCACCGGCACGGCCCCGGCGGCAGCCGCTCACCGGTCGTAGCGCGGGATCTCCAGCCCCAGCTCTGCCATCAGCAGCCGCATCACGTCGTCGCAGCGGCCGTGCAGCTTCAGCGCAGCCAGGTCGTCCTTGGGCGTCCACTGCGGGGACAGCGCGGCCGGGGTCACCGTCCTGCCAGACCCCGGCCCCCGCCCCGCGCCCCGTCTCACCTGCAGGTTCACGATGTAGAGCCTGGGACGACGCGGGGGCGGCTTGCTCATGCACCACAGACGCGGGTACTTTTTCAGCACCTGCCACAAAACGGGTTATCAGTACAGCCAAAGGCACGCGCAACTGCGAACCGTATCAGCGAGAGGAAAAGGAATGTATTACCAGGAGGGGAAAGAGGGAGGAAGAGAGACTATCACAGATGGTGGGCGATTCCCGACACCAGAGTTTACAGTTGTCTGTTTGGGAGGAGACTGCTCAGCACCAAGGTGTATCACCCAGAGGGAATGCTGCTAACAATCTTCACCGAGTCTCTAAAGTTACCTTTAAGCTGGAACCCAGACAAAGAATCACATCTGCTTTGCTTGCAGCTTCTGTTGCTGCTTCCCAGTTCAGGGGCTGCCTCAACGTCCCCTTCTCCCCAAAGTGGACGATTGTGTCTCTCAACTGTGCCCCACACTTGTGGCACATCCTGCCCGTGTGATGCCTGTGCAGGGCCGTGCGCTCCGTCACGTCAAACACCCGCACGTACTCTCTGTTGGGCGTACACGAAGTGCAGACCTGGGGCAGGGCAAAGGCAAAAAGCAGTCAGAGCGCGAGCACGTCGCCCGCGGATGGCCAGGAGCCAGCCGCTTCTCCCGGAAGAAAAGCACTTTTTGGGGACAATACATTGGAAGCACTAGAAGGGATCAGATGCTAACTTAAAGAGCTTGGAAAACCTCAACTAGCAAGTGGAATTACAGGGAGCCTGTTGGCTACGCAACGGGAATGACTGCAGGGGTGTTCTGCGCAGAGCTGTGAGAGGCAGAAGGCTCTGGCAGGTACAGAGAAAAAGCTACAGAGTCGCGCAGAACACTCTGGTGCTTGCTACCCAGTTCACCCCAAGCCCCGCGGCCTGAGGATCTGAGCTAAGCGGAGGCCAGCCCTGGTGCTAAGTGTTCCTGACCAGCGAGAGGGAAATGGTTCCCGCTGTCTTCTTGTGAGGCCCCTGGAGAGTAACGTTCCCCTGCTCTGGCCGCTCACCTCTATGTACATGTTCCCGTGGAGCTCAGATATCGCTGCTCGGGGTAACCCGCTCCGCAGGTGCAGCCCATCACAGTTTTGAGACACCACGTGCTGCACCTTGGAGAGAATAAAACAGACCTAACACACATGCAGGAGACTCCAAGTATTACTAAAATGCAGGTGAGCCCTATGTCTCAGCCCGTACGTGAGGGCAGAACAGCCCTTTACGAAAGCTAAATGGCAAACTCCTCGTTTCTAAGAGCTGGGCCCGGCTGACCCTGTGGCCAGGGCTCAGACCAGCCTCCCAGGGCCAGTACA